>NC_054080.1:84048803-84359914 GCF_017639655.2 Falco naumanni
TGTGGATCTCCAAAAGCTTATGTAAACAGCAATGGGGAACGGTTCCCACTGCTGCTGCAGAGTATTAGCTCCATTTCAGATACCATGAGACAGGCATAGGAATAGGATGTATCTTACTCCAAGTCATGTCTGGATACTACTATAAATAGCCTTATGTGATGCTGTTTGCTGGCTAGGATGTGATGAGGGTCTAAAAATACCTGCTCTGGACTGATTTTGCATCCTGGAAATTTGCTGGTGGGAACTAGGGCTTGGGGCAATTGGCTGCCGAGGGGCTTCTGCAGGGTGCTTCTCACGGGCATTTGTTCAATGGATTGCTGGAAAAAAGCCATTCCAGCATATTTCTGCAATTGCAGAGAAGTCAGACATGGCAAAAGGCATGGCATGAACTGCTTGTAAGTCTCCAGTGTGGTGGGTACTGCCGTCTGGCACTGAGCATCCCTGCTCCGTGGGCCAGGCAGACGGTGGGGTGAGAGCGAGCCTCCTAATTATCTTCACATGATATAATTAAATGGTGCTAAATGCATCTGTGACAGTAGTTTCCGGGTGGTGGTCATGTTCTGTTGCACAGGAGAATCAATTAGACTTAGTTAGAGAGAACTAAGAGAGCAATTCTCCATCTCTTGCAGTGTTGGGCGTGTTGAAGTCCAAGGGCTTTATGCAGAGTGTGGCGCAAACTATATTCAGCCTACCTTGGGACAGGAGGGACAAGCTTCAGGGAGACAGGCTGCAGAAATATGCAGTCTTTAGATATTAGAATCATGGAATCATAGAGTTATTTAGGCTGGAAAAGTTTGAGTCCAACCATTAACTCAGCACTGCCAAGCCCACCATTAACCCATGGCCCTGATCACCACATCTACATGTCTTTTAAATCCCTCCAGGGCTGGGGACTCCACCACCCCCGGCAAAACCCGACACTGGATTAAATGGCTAGGTAGCAATTTTGTGGCAGTTTGCTTCTAATTTTGCCATCTAAGATGAGAGGTTAGCACCTAAACTTTAGGTCTGAAAATCCCAGCTATAAACTGGACAAGTGTTACAGCAGCGTGCAAGGCACGGGGGATGGGTACGGCGAGGCCGCCGACAGCCAAAAGGAGGTTTGAACCTGTGATGTCCTTCAGGCAGCTGTTGGCTAAGAGCCTTTATTTGAGCGCATTGTGGAGGAAAGGCAGAGAGTAAAGCCCACGTCGTCTTGTGAAGCTTTGTACACATGCCTGCACAATCCATCATCACGCAGAATTAAATCTGGTAAAGACATCATCTTTTTTACATGGAAAAGGAAAATTGCTTTGTGGAGTTTCCCATTGAAGTTCTCTCTTTGGACGCTCCCACCCACAGCAAATCTGGTTCTGAAAGACCAACCTCAAGGCTTTTTTTTTCAGGTTTCAGCAGAAAAGAGGAGCACTGAGGAATCACATGTGCCTGGATCGAGCATTGTTCAGCCGATATGCTTCCTATTTTGGAATTTTTAAAATTTGAAGCCTTGGAAACTCCTAAGGTGATGCTATGAAAGTTTCCATTGTCTTCCCAAAGCCATGTTGTACCTAAAAAAAAGATCACGCAAAATATGAGTTTCCTCAGCAGTAACTGTAAGTGCCAGAGTTTTTGTTCCCTTTAACAGCACCTTATTATGCACAATATTGGGGAAACCAAAGAAAACCCAGTGAATCCCATTGAGAAATGAGTAGCCCAGGCTGGAGCGTTGTCCTCCGATGTTGGGATTCTCCATCCATCTCTTGGGTGCTCAAGCCCAGGCAAGGTGCCTTTGGGAGATGGCCCTTCTCTGCACCGACCCCACTGTTTCTCCAAGTCCCTGCAGTAGGGGCCAGCCTCCTTGGCTCTGGTTCCTGATGTCCTCAACAGGTATTCCATGAAATATCTTCTCTGATGGTGAGGTGAGTGGGAGGCAGGAGCTTGCTGAGCTACTGCAGGAGTTGAAGAAGGATGAAGACCAGCTCTGAAACCCATAGGAAAGGAAGAAGCCTTTCCTGGTGGGACCCTGCAGGGATAGTTACACCCTAGTGTGGAGCTGATACAACACACAGCCCTTTGCGTTCCAGAATTACGAGCCTTTTCTCTCTTTTCAAAGCAGTACAAGTGCTAGTGGCCAGCGGCGGGCTGGAATGACCACCCTGAGCAGCCTGAAGTCCCATGCAGCCTGACATGACTCCGATGCTCCCAGCAGGGACAAATCAGTCCAAAATAACACAAATAACTGTGTTTATAACTGCAAGGACTCTTTGCATTTACTTGAGGCTTGGTGGGTGTTGATACGCAGCTGTAGTCTGACCCTCCGTGCTCTTCCTGAGGCAGCTGGTGGTCCCAGGCCACCTTGAGCAGGCAGCAGCAGGTCCCCGCTCAGCTCCCGGGCACCGCCACCAGGGCTGGGATTCATCACCCAACCTGCCATGTAATCAGACTCCTTGGCAAGTGCTCTCAAATGATAATTACTGTGATTTGCATAAATATAGGTGAGCTCATTGGCAGCAGCTGCTCCCTGAGCCGTGCACGTGCGTCTGTGCTGAATGGCAGTTTTGAGGGAAGGACGGGGGGCAGCGGGGGTGAAGGAGGAAGCCGAGGTGTTGCGTGGCATTGCCCTTTGCTCGTCTGGGGGGGTGCCATGGCCCCTGCCCCTCCAAGATACCCCTTAGGGGCTGAATGGCTGAGCAATGGACAAGGACTTCCCCAGCCTTTGTGCTTCCCTCCTCTAACATACTTAGGCAGATTTGGGGTTTCTTCAGCTCTCCCCTCCCTTGGAGTTACTCACCTGCAGCCTGACGTGCTGTGCAATGCAGCCAGCTGATGAAACTTGTAGTGGCAGGATGGGAATTTAATAAACCGGCAGCATTTTGTTGCCTACTCAAGCTGTACCAGGCTCTTAAACCCACACCTTCATTCGGTTTTAACCCGTTTGAATGTGCTCTTGGTTTAAGTCCCTGGCTGGGGTGTTGCTCAGGGGTGATGCTGAGATGCTCAAGCAGAGAGAGCAAAGATTTTTTTTTGCGCTCTTGCTGTAACTGGGAGATTTTTCTTTTGCTGTACAGAAATCTGTTATTGGCCGTCAGTGACAGCAGAACCAAAGGTTATAGATGCGTGCAATTCTTTGTTTTATTTGATTTGGAAAAGGAGAAGAAGGTGGTTAAAAAAAAAAAAAAAAAAAAGGTGTTTTAGGTTTTTAAATGAAAAGAAAAGGAGCCCACAATTCATCGAGCTCTGACAGAGCACTCCATCATTTGCTCCTCTTCCAGGAACAAAAGTGAATTTGCAAAAAAATAAAGACAATGGGAGGTACAAACTTTTTCCAAAGGGAAACATTTCTCTATTGTTTTAACAAATGTGAAGAATGAGTGCAAACACACACAGACATCCCTGGTGCGCTTCCTCTGAGACATAGCTTTTTCCTCTCCACCTTCCCAAATTAATGCGGGGGCACAGGCATGTGTGTTCCCTCTCCTCCCCATCCTCCACCCCACCAGCTGTTGGTACCTAACAGTCACTTCTCCTTTCAAAATAATTACTGTCTGTAGTGGTTTTGGAGAGGGCTGAGGTTACGCTTCCCATTATAATGAAGGAGGGAAAGGCAGGCAGTGGTGAAATCCTTTCCTGGTGGCCCAAATAATTTTTTTGTATTCTAAAATGAGACTACTGCCTATTCACCCTTGAGCAGGTACGTTTTGAGTGTTTTCTTACTGCACAAATACCCTGAGTATAGTAGGAAAGTAGCAAGAAAGTTTCCATAGGTTGGCCTTTTTTTTTAAAAAAAAAAACCACCCCGAGAATAATGATTTTTACCTTGACCCAATTTCTTCTTGCTCTTTCTTCTGCACCAAGCAGCAGCTGGATGGCAGCAGGTTGTACGTAGCACCTATGTATCAGCCCCTTACCAAAACAAAAAACCTAGGGGAGAAATGAGTTGCTATTAAAGTCTTGGATGGAGGTGGCGCTCCAAGTATTTTTTTGCGTTCAGCGAAGTTATGCCAGTAGCAAAGCCCAAGGCTTGGCAGTGGGATGAGGCTGTAACGCAGCGTGTAAACCATCGTGCTGATGGATTAAAACTGATGATGGGTGATCGGATGCGCAGTGTTGGGAAGTGCATCTCAACTATCATCACAAGTGTCTGGCTGCTCTCGAGTGAGCTCGGCCTGATTGCCGTCTGTGCTGGGCATGTGCTTGTTGGAAAACCCCCCAACTTCTGCACCCACCCCGGGGTGATGCTTCAGGCTGATACCCCAAAGCTGCTGCTAAACTCAGCTAATTCTTGCTTTTCTAAGACAGGCTCCCTTTAGATCAGGTTTGCCACTACACGGATCTGGTTTTCAAGAAAAACTTTGTATTTTCCCCTGTGGATGAGAAATTAATGAGTGTGAGAAGTTCTGGCATGGCAGAAGGTGAAGGCTCTCAGGGTTTTGCTCTGTTTTCCTTTGAGCTGCTGGGTTCTCTCCAAGCCCACGTCGGGAAGCGGAGGTTGGGCTGTGGGAAAAACATGGCTAAGGCACCCTGGAGGATTTGTGCTGGAGGCCCTGATAAGCAAAAGCACAGAATATTGTTCAGCTCAGCTTGCTGGGGGAGTTTGAGCTTAAAACTGCTCTGCAAGCTGTGTGCTGGGCATGCTATAGGGCATCAGGAACAAAAATCCTCAGGAGAAGCACAGCAAGGCTTGGTCCCTCTCCAGGCTATAGACACACAAATATTTTGAAAGAAATCAGAAAACACTGTGGATTTTTCATAGCCTGTAACTAGGATATCTATTCATTTCCTGAGAAACATCCCAACTTACAGGGCAATATAATACCCATTAGTAGCTGCACGCTCGCTGAGCTGCCAGCATCTTTCTGTTGCCCTCCCTCCCAGCCCTCCTCAGGGCTGCAGGCTGGCAGCCAGGTGGACAAACTCCACGGCATAAAACATTTACAAATTATTCACGAACGCCAGATAACGAAGTACCTATTTTTTTTAATGCTTTAGGGTATTCTCAGAGTCAGGAAAAAAATGCTAATTCCCATAAACAAAAGAGGTCCTGCAGCAGCTCCACACCATATTGCTGAAAAGCAAAGAAAGCAGAGGTAACTGCAGCCCAGGACCCCACTGTGCGTTTCACAACTTATGTTTTCATACCTAATAGCCATAGCAGTTGTCATATTTTATTTTTTCTGATAGCACAAGGTCCCCATTAACTTCAGGACCCGCAGGTAGTTAAGTTACCCTTGCACAGAAGGCACTGAGGTGTTGTAGTTTGATCCACGTTCATTTAAATGGATTTAAAAAAAGGCATTTGAGTAAAGACTACCATTAAATTCAGCAAGGTAGGCTGGGTGCTGGCCTGAGCCCACCCAAACCGCCCAGCTCCACAGCGAGGGAGGGGAAGAAGCACTGGGGAGGTGAAGGAGGGATCTGGCAGCCAAACTGCACAACTCATTGCCCGAGCAAATGGCCAAAAGTATATGTAATGGGCCAAATTCCCACGGACGTCTTCCTAGAAACCCATAAGCAGATGCTGTGGCTTTGCATGAGCATTAATTTGGAGGTGGATAAACCTGGCTGATATAAAATAAACCTCTACTGCCAGCCGGGGCAAGCCTGGATCCCAGTGTGGAGCTCGGGGATTTACAGGAAGGGGTTGTCTCATCCCATTTTTCCCCAAATGGAAGAACCCCTCACAAATTCAGGATTACCAGAAATGCAAATACGTACTTTCACAAGCCGTAATGGATTAAAAATGTGTATGGAAGTTTTATGAAGGAAAAATCACGGTAATCATCATAAAAATCTACCTTACAGACACACTTAATGGAAAAGTGTTATATGCACAGGGAATGTTTACTTACTCTTTCGGTTAAAACTGCTGGTGTGGTGCAGAAATATTTAATGGAAATGTATATTATACACAGAATTCATTTCCCATTCCACTTAAATAACTCCTTCCGTAGAGCAGCAATTGTTAATGGCAACATGCTGGAAGGTTGTTTATTAGGAAAGGTAATATTTTCACGTTTTCCCCCGAAATGCGATGTGACAACCGTCATTTAATAGACTTTTTCCTGCGGGGATCTTTGTAGGGCTGGTAGGAGCCGCATCCTCAGACGGTTGTATCGGTGCCCACCTGGAAGGACGGCGTTCACCCTGGGACTTGTGGGGCAGCGCTGCCAAACTGCAGGGATACAAAAATGAGTGGAAATCTGATTTTTGTGAGAATGAAACAGTGCTTTCCTTTTGTTGCTCTTCCATTTGCCCCAGCGCGGCACCGAATTGCAGCTTTGGTGGTGGCGGGAGGGATGTGGGAAGCACAAAGGGCAAAAAGCCCCTGGTCTGACGGGGAGCTGCTGCGATGGAGACCAGCCAGGAGGAAAGCTTTAAAATTTGGCAGTGGCTTGACTTGTATTTCACAGCCACAAGCCTCCTGACAAGGTAAAGCTTCTCTCAATGCCCGCTCCGAAGACAATTCCCATTTCCCCAGCAAACGGAAGGAAAACAAACCCGTCTGGAGTTAACGTGAGTGTCTGTGACAAATCCCAGCACTGCGGCTCTAATTGATTTAACTTGGGGTTGGGGACTGAATTGCTTGAAAGAAACTGGAAAAGCTGTTTTGTTGATGGTTTGGATATTTCCACCCCACCCCCCCCCTCCATAACCACTAGCTTAAATACACAGCACATGTTACAGCCCGGGCGAGTGCTTGGCAGAGTGATTTAGACCTCGCTCGGTAAAATAAAGAAGGTAAATGAAAAGTAATCATACTTAACAACGAAAACATGTATTACACTGTTAATACTCTTCGGACAGGGTGCCATTTTTTAGAGGTGAGAAAGACGTTAATAAGTGTAATACAAATATGCGATCATTGCTTTTTAGCAGATAATTGAGTGCAACAGTGCTTTCCTGTCTAATTTTCACAGAGCTCCATTTGTCTTTTCTCCGGCTCCCGAGTGTTTTTCAGGCTGCGGGTCATGTTATTTCCATCAGTCTCAGCGTAACCCAAACCCTTGTTTACCATATGGACAGGTGTCTGCTTTCCTATAAGACACTGTGGGTTTGGGGGTGCAGCTTGTCCCCTGACCCTCCTTGCCCAGCAGCCCCCAGATGCTGGGCAGGAGAAGCCATTGTTTTTTCCAGTCTAAAAGCTAGTGGGAAAGGAGTCCGGTCACGTTGCTGCATCAATAACCTCACGTGTCCCTTGAGTTCCAGCATCTGGATCTCCATGAACCTCTCCACTTGTGCTTTGGAGTTAGAGATGTATGGGTGAAAGGGTCAGCAGGTGTCCTTACCAGCTCCGAAGTAGAGAGCAGAGGAAGAACTCAAAATGCAAAATTAAAAAAGTAAAAAAACCCTCTTAATATGCTTTTTAATTTTTTTTTTTTCATATTGGAATTCTCATTGCAAAAAGCCTCTGAGCAATATCTGCTCCGGGGCTGGAGAACACCAGCTGTTTTGGAGAACTGGTGTTTAATAAGGGTGACCCGCCACGGTACTTTGGAACTGGGCTTTGCTACCATTCGTTGCTTCTAACGAGCTGATCCTGCCCCGGGGGAATGAGGGCAGGACCAAACTCAGCACACATGGGCTTCATTAAGTCAGTTTACTTATTAAGAGTAGGGAGTGAGCTGGGGTTTTTCTGGGCTCTGGCTGTAGTGTTTTTTTTTTTTGTTGGTTCCCTTCCCCCCCCCCCCCCCCCTTCAGGTTGGTGAGGAGCTGGTTGTGCTTGCAAGGTACGAGCAAAGAGCTTTGCAGAGGCTGCAGTTGCTCTGCGTGTTCCTCCTGCTTCTTATCTTATATTCTCACAGCAGGAGAAGGATTAACAACCTGAGCCTGCCTGCGTGAGTCTATATTAATGTCTGTATTTCAGGCAGAGAACAACTGGTCTCACTGGCTTTACTGGGGTTGCTCCTGACTTAGGTGGGTGCAAGTGGGTTTATAACAGATGCTTATTGACTTTTTTCCCCCCCCCCCTTGTAATGCAGTATCTTCAGGCTTGATTTTTTTTTATATGCTGCTTTTGTACTCTGGTGTTTTCTCTGAGCTCTGTGGGTTTGCTTTTGTGGTGGATGAGAGTGTGAGGGGGGAGTCAGGCCATGGTCCTGGTTACTGAGGCATCACAGGCTGGAAACTCAGTGGCCCAGGCAAAAAAAAAATATATATATCTATCTGCTCATCCTTCTTGTAAAGATGATTGGTAATGAAAGCAGTGATATACAATCTAATATCATTTTTACATGACCTGTCCAAAAAAAAGACCGTGCACCTGGGGAAACTGCTGGTCCTCACCAGTTGTCACCTGGTGTAGCTCTGTGTAGGAGCTGAGAATCTGGCCCCTGTAAGTTAGCATAAGCAATTTTCCAGTATCTTCCAACTTACTTTTTCATAGTGCATGGGAAGTTTATCTTTTTTCCTGATAAGCACAGAACTGCAGAATATCTCTGAAAGTTTTCCATCCTTGAGTGGAAGTACGGAAAAGATAAATAGCTGCTGAGTAATTGTTTGGCAGAACATAATTGCAGGGAGCACTTGGAGGAAAATTGCTGCAGAAAACAGCAGGGCTGGGGTGGGGAGGGACGGGACAGTGATGGTCTGGAAGCCTATTTCAGCTCAGCTCCAACCCTTTCCAGGAGAAAGGCTGAAGAAGGTGACCATAGACGTGGTGGACAACTGCAGCAGCGAGTGATCTGTGTGGGAATACTACTACTTGGGGTTTACGGTGAGGTGGGGTTGTAGCAGGCATTGTCAGCCACCCAAAAGTGCTGGGGTCTGCTGACTGCCTCGGTGGAGAAGGCAACCTCAGGATCCCGAGCATAAAACCAAGTCAAGCCTGGGGCAGCGTGGAAGTCATGTGTGGCTAGTAAGAGGGATTGGGCATGTCCACATCTGAAAAGGAGCCCAGTGTGGTCGGTGAGGTGGGGTACGTGGTAGGGGAATAGTCACTGCAGTGACTGCAACTTGTTCTTAGGGGCTGGATAGGGAGTGAGGATGACTTGAGATGTATCTGCTATAGTGTTATAGGCTGGTTCAAAATTAGGCATGTCAAAAAGCTTTTTTGAGCAGAAAAAATTATTGGTGCTAGTAACCCCAGGGTAAATAATACAGATCTGTGGATCAGCTGTGGGGCAAAGTGACTGGGTGAACTCGCTCAGTCTCTGTCCAAAATATTGTAATTTAATCTGAGTTTTTTCATGCCACTTAAACATGGGAACACTTGCTGGACCTCTCAGGCCCCCAGTTACAAAGCTTTCTTAGAAAACATGAAATATGATGCTTTCCTAATGCGGAACCTGTGTACTGAACTCTGGTTAATTGAATATTGACCTCATTTCAATGGACAAAGAGATGCTGACTGGTTGGAAATCTATCAGCTCAACTGGTCAGGTTGTATCAATGGTTCCTTTGTGCAGGAAAGAAAATGGCATTGACCACTGATGCATAGCTTTGGGACTCTTAAAGGTTGAGTTACTCAAAGCTTTACATCATGGTGGATGTAAATGAATGGAAATTAAATGAGAAGTACTGGGTGGGTGGGTGGGGGGGTGGAAGGAAATGAACTGTGGAAGAGCATCCAACTGAGTGCTCCCAAAACCTTGAGCTTGATGGCACACCTATGGAAAGGTTGTTATGGAAGTGTGTAAAAGAGGGGAAGGTGGGATGAATGGCAATGAATGGGGGAATAGGTCCGCATCTCTGATGTCTAAGAGAAGGTTAAAGGCATTGATGAAAGATGTGGCCAGTAGATTAAGACCTCCATGAAATGAATGACTGGACTCTGGGGGGGGGTGTCTAAGCCTATGGCTCTGTACAGTATAGCACAAGTGGGGATTGAGAAGCGATGGGAGTGTTATGGATACTCCTGGTCTGTGTCTGGATTGTAATGGAAAGCACGGGAAATGGTGAGAGGGGGTTCAGATCAAGTCATACATTTGTGTAGCAAAGGTTATTTTACACAGTCTAGATAACACATCAAATCTGTCGTTTTTTTTTTTTTAAAAATGAACCCTTTTGCTGGAGGGCACAAATAGATCACCAGTTGTGCCCTGGTTAGGGGGAGCTTCTCCCACATGCAGGTGTTTGATATGGGTTCACTTGGCTGGTCTTGCTCAGTTAGAGAGACAACTGTTACTGGAGAGACATCAGCTTAACAAACTAACCTCCACTTCACCATTTTCTCCTGTTTACATCTTGTTATCTCAGCAGTTGAGCTCCTCTGAATGGCTTCCAAAATAACACAAAATCCAAAGCCGCTTGTTGGAACTGCATCTGAAGTGCACAGACCACAATAACATGCATGAAACATCCGAGAAGTTTCTGTAGTTCAGGTTCTTTTACTGGAAGAAACGGTCAAATTTCTAGTGAGTAAAACACTTGTAAACAAACTCCCCCGACTTCTGTCAACTTTTTATCCCTGAGCAAGTGCTTAGAGCAAGGCTGAAAGCCCCTTGCCCCGGGGGAAGGGCTGGAGGGAGCTCTTAATGGCAGCATTAACCCAACCTTATCTACAGCGGCTTCAACGTGCTGCCCTGACACGAGATACAAGAGAGTGAAATGTCAATACCTGTCAGCGTAAAGTGCGAGTGGTTTCTGACACAATTAAGGAGAGGGATGGTTGTTCTTTAACTGGTGTTCCGTTGCATGAAAGACCTCTGCTCGGTGCTTGATAGCTCCTTGCAGCCATCTTCCATCGTCCCCTATTGGGATCTTGCTGGCTTTTCTACATGCTTGTGTAGCTCGGCTCTTCTGGGTAAGTTGGATATGCTGGAATAGGACTCTGGAGTGCTGCCCAGAAGAGCTGATCCTGAAGGAAATGTGCAGTCTTGTGGCATGATGACAAGATAATTTTGCATGAGCATCCATTACCCACATCATCTGCACCTTGGGCCACCTTAAAACTTCTTGCTCTGGCCCTGGTCTTGCCCGCACTGGGCAGGGCTGGTGTTTGTAAGCTAATCCATCTCGGCCTGAGCTCATTTTGCCAATAGAGGGAATATTTGTGCTTGGATCCTATTGCCAGGTGATCTTCAAGTGGTTTCTAGGACCAGGCAGCTCGAATGAGTGCGTTTAAGTCTGGGGGCTTTTCTCCTTGGGAAAAAGAGAGAAATAGGACTGCCTACCAAATCTTGGAATTCTTCTCTGGGCCCCAATGTACCTACATGGAAAGGTGCTTAAAGGGGTGAAGCTTGATGCCATGAACTTTCTATGGGAGAAGGGCATCTACAGGTAGAAAAAGAGCTTGAGACCCCAGGGCAGATCAAGGATCACTACATGGGGCAACAGACCTGCAAATAAAAAAAATATTTCTGGGTCATCGCTGCAAAACTTGTCCTATTTAGGCTCTTCTGTTGCTGTTTCAGGAGCTGCTGGTACTTATCTGCCATATGCTCTTTGTGGCAAACTGGTGGAAATAAGTGTGTGAACGCTGCTTTTGTTTCCTATTTCTAGTAACCTAGTGCTTCCACCAGAGCAGATGCAATCTGCTCAAATATAAAAATAGTCTCTTTTGAAAATCATGTAGACAGGCTTAAAATAGCTGTGCTATTTGTGCTGCGAAAGAATAAATTCATTCTGGAGCTGAAATAAAAATTCCTGAAATAGATTTGTGAGCAGAGCTGTGGCAGGGATCTATCAAGGCAGCAGTTCTGGCCGGGAAAGGTGGCAGCTGGGAAGGAAGATGTGCAATTTGTCCTGAGAAGGGGGGTGAGAATCGCAGAGCTCATGTCCATTGCTCTTGTCCCGTCTGCTGTGTTGAGCCCTGTCCTGGGGTGTGCATGGGTTTGGTTGTCCTTTCCTTAACTGAGATCTTCTGTGCTGGAGCACGAGCCCTTCTACTCTCCAGCCACGGGCAATCTCAGGTTTAGGGACCAGTTCTGTAGGCGGTGTATGCTGGTGTACGCTGCTATACACGCAGTAGCTACATAGGGATAGGTGTATTTTACCTCCCTTGCCTTAAACTACGAGTTCATGTTATTAACCACTGGTGAAAAATGTGTATTTTTGGAATGGCCACAGAGCTAGGTGACCCTGCTTTAAAAACCCAACTGTAACCTGGCTCAAATAGTGGCATTTCTTAGCGTGGTGGTCTTGAACAGAAGGAAGGCTCCGTATCGTGACAGGGCTGTGGGACAGGTATGGCTTGTAATGGGCTGTGTGGGAAAGCCACGTCTGACTTGACATCTTGCAGTGAGCTGCTTTTCCAGCCCTGAGGAACGAGCGGAGCCCTGAGACAGAGATTTTATAGACCTGACATTTCAAGTCATTAAGACTCAATTAGATTCTTGTTGAAATCATCTTATCCTGATTTTTGTCCCAGGCTGATTATTGGAAATTATCTCATTTCCCTGAAAGGTGGGACTCCTGTCATGGGAAAAGCTCCTCCACAAATTGTGAGTTTCAATCTTCACTAAAACCAGCCTCGGATAAAACCTTTTTTCCTCCCAATGACTGGAGGAAAATGCAAAGAGAGATGAACAAACACCAGCCCAGCTGCCACAGACCTGTGGCTTTGGTGTGGTGGTACCATGCTGATGTAAGACATGGAAAAGGGGATGGTGTGGAGAAAGAAGGGATGGCTCAGTTGCCTGCACAGGTGGTTTTTCTGCTGACATCTGGCCCACAAACTGGGATGGCTGATGGGGCCAGGAGTGTTCCTCATGAGGAGACCTACTTGAAATGCCTGGGGTTGAGCTGTGGGTGCCCAGAGCACCCTGCTAGTCCTTCTCCCCGATTTGGAGCCAGGCTGAGGGTGAGCAGCGGTCACCAATCCGATGAAACCACTCCAGTGCTGCAGTCCCTCCTGGCAGGCCTGTGGCTCCTGTGGAGCCACCTGCATTCAGGTGGTCAAAGCTATTGCTGTGCAGTGGGGGCTGGCCCCCTTTACTGGGGGGATTTTCCTTCCAAGTTTGGAAGGAAACTTTCTATAGGTTGCTTATCCTACTTAAAAATCTTAATTCTGTTAATGAAAATGTAAACGTTGAATTTTGTGTCTGCTTTTTGATGCGCTTTTCAGCTCTTTTGCTGAAAAACTCTGTTGGGACTTGACTCCCA
The DNA here is from genome assembly GCF_017639655.2 of Falco naumanni. Classification (NCBI taxonomy): domain Eukaryota; kingdom Metazoa; phylum Chordata; class Aves; order Falconiformes; family Falconidae; genus Falco; species Falco naumanni. The sequence goes on from NC_054080.1 coordinate 84,061,824, forward strand.
TCATGTGCTTCTGTGGCACATGGCACTTGCAAAAACCGAAGGCAGAACAATCACCTTCATTTTCTTAGAAAACAGGGCTTTCTTGATGGGGCTGCATTACCTAGAGTGTGATGAAACCATATGACTCGCGTGAGGGCAGGCAGACCAACTAGGCTTTCCGTAAAGTGTGGGATATATTAATTGTGGGATGCACAGTTTGGAGGAGGAAAATGAGACTGAGATTACAACCTCTGTAAAGCATCAAAAGGGCAGGTTTTGTGGTTTTCTGAGCATCCCGTGCCTGTGGTACCTAACAGGAGCGCTTGGCTGTTGAGCCTGTTCGGATGAGGAGCTGCAGCTATGGCTCCTGGAGTCAAGGCATTTAAGGTTAAGGAAATGCAATTTTGTGTTGAGGTGACTTGGAACAAATCGTATTTGTCTCACTCTAGGAAACCAGGACAATACATTACCATTTGAAGGCTTCTGAGAAGTTTTACTTGGGATGAAAGGTTTAATTTTTTTTAAAAATGTATTTCTCTGAGATACTGAGTGGTGTTCAGATTGCCTCTTTAGAACATGACATCATTCCGAATCATGAATCTCAGGATGCTTTGGTAGAAGGAAAGTAATTTTCTTACTAGGTTTGTTGATCTGAGTAGGTGCTGCTGTGAGAACAAGACTTGAACAGGTCATGGGACTCAAAGAGATCAGCCAAGGCTGTTGGAGTACCACCGCATCCTCCCCTTGTGTCTGCATCTCCCACAGGTGCCAGGAAGGGACGATAGAGCCCTGGAAAAGGGGTTTGTGCTCCATTAGAAAAAAGTCTGTTCAGTTTTCCCAAGAGAAAAAAGGTGTATGAACTGGGTAATAATCTTCCCAGAAGGGCATAACTTCTAATGGGGAGAATGCAGCATAAAAATTGGAAGTACCACTGAAGGCAAAGCTTGAAGCCAGTCATTTCAGACTAGGCAGAGGTGGCACATATCATGCTGTGAGGATAATTAACACAGGGAACATCCTTCTAGGGTTGTGGTGTGATTTGATCAAAACTGGAGTTTGATAATTCTTTTTTTTAATCTGTAATTCCATCCCAGACTGCAGCAGCAGAGGAATTGCCCAGCTCTATAAAATGTGAAAGTCAGTTTAAGTGATTACCAGTTTCTTTCAGCATAAAATCAACAAAGATTTCATCTTATGAGTATGAGCAATATCACAAAAGGAATTACAAGGAACTGAAAAGAACGTGATGTTTGCCTGATATGAGAATGTCATTATTTTCCCTGCATGGGGAGTAAAACCCAAACAGTCAAAACAGATTGGCAAGTATAAATTTCCATTCATTACAATGCTGAGATACAATTTCCCACAATTTTCCCTGTGCGAGAGCTTTAGGTGTTGGAATTGATTTTTCCATTCAAGGAGATACTACAGGAAAATGAACATTAAAGTTTGTAGTTGTCCATGAGCACAAACCAGGCAAACAGACTGGACCAAAGAAGAAATTTGCTGCTTGAAGTGCTTTCCTCTTCATAAACTGGGATAACACTAATATCCCCCTCTCCCATCCTTGGGGGGATGTGTTGTTCTGCCAAGGAGAGAGGGAAAAGCTACTTTTGCTTGTATGATCTAGCAGCCTGCAGATCATGGTGCAGGTTACCCATCAGCAGGGCTGTTCTTCCAGTTCCTGATGCTGGGGAATGCTGCAGAGCTGGATGGAGTGAGGAAGCCAGCTTCAAGCTACTTCACAGCAGAGTAAAATGTCTAAAATCAATTACAATCCTTGTGCTTCTGGTAATTTTGTAATAAAAGTTAGATTGGGGTCTTCTGTGATGGTGAGAAGGAAGGGCAGGGAGTTCCCTTCTGAGCAAAATGAGGGGAGAGAAAGTTCAGAAAACGAGTTACTTTTTTTTTTCCCAAAGATTTCCCTCAGAAATTCCAGCCCAGCTGCAACCACCCTTTGCACCCTGCCATGCAGAGAAGATACCAGTGAGAAGGTTTTGCTTCTCCCTTCTAGCTGCCCTACAGCCCCCTGGCCTATTTCCACCCATTGCCCGTGACTTCACTGATCTGAGACCCCAGACTGGGTTTGTTTTCTAAGAACATACCACCTGTGGGAAGCTTGGGGGTTATTTTGAAACCAAAGTGATGCCACAAGGCAAGGGTTTACTGTGGTTCTGCGGTGATGACTGCTGTGTGATGTAATGACATCACACACACAATGTGTGACATAAAATGTTCAAGGCAGAGGCTGTTTCCCTGTCCTGGGGTGATGCTGAAAAATTACGGTCCAGCATCGAAGCCCCGTAAGGAGTTTGGAAGAAGTCAAGAAGAAACAGCAGATGTTGGGGCTGTTGAGTCAGGTGTCTGAAGATGCAAATGGGATGTTGACGTGCGAGGCCATCACTAGGCTGGGCCCACAAGTCCTTATCTTGCTGTCACCCAGGCCTGGTACCTCTTTCCTTCATGGGCAGCGAGTCCCTCCAGCACTTTTTGGGCTGCTCTGCTAGATGGTGCTGTTGGCCTGGTTTCTGAGAGGAGCTTGCCAGCTGGTCCTCAGCAGATGGTCCTCGGAGGAGAATTAATGCTTATTCAATTAATGTCCACCGTATCAGCTGGAGACTGTGGAAAATATGCTCTGCTCTGGGAACTGTGGAGAGCTGGAGCTGCTGGGAGTGTGTTTGTGGCCAAAGAACCCTCCTCACCGGCCCAAACTGGGCTCTGAGATGGACCAAGGCTCCTTGGATGTGCTGCGGGGCTGGGAGGCTTTACCAGCGCCAGGGTATGGTCTGGTGTGGGTCCAACAACTGTACGAGTAGCATCCTTAATCTCCTGGTATTAAAGAAACAAGGAAAAGAAAACTCCATGGGCATGTTGAGAGATTAGGATGAGAGGCAACCAATGTTGTGCAGCCATTCAAGTATTATTTTGGCTGGGTTTCGTCAGTAAGATCCACGAGAAAACTGCTTTTAAATTTTATCAGGTAGAAATCAGCCCTCTGTTATTTCTCTGCGAATCTGGAGGAACTTCACTGCACTCAATTACGATGTTTAATATTCATGTGAGTCTTTTCAGAATATCCCCAAACGTTTCTTGAGCTACAGCTGTGGTGCTGGGGAAAGGCACTCGTCACTTGGGCAGGAAGGACTAATAACTAATAAGCTTCCCAGCAATTAAAGTGGCAGGGAGATCTGCTTGGGGGCTTGAGGTAAACATCTGAAAAATGTGGAGATCTTTAGGACTGGCAAAGAGCTAAGGCAATATTAGGACTAGAGCTACTAAACATCCATAAACGTGATTTTTTTTTTTTTTTTTTTTTTTTTTTTTTAGACCCCTGAGCCTGGTATTCAGCCTGGAAGTGCCAGAAACATCCAAGTTTCTGCTGCTGCTGTTTGCTCAGCCATCCAGGACCTGCTGTGGGTGAGCACGGTGTGGCTGAACCCAACCTGGACTAGACTGAAGCTTTTTTCTCTCAGGCTTCTTGCATTCATAGGGCACGGAAATGGTGAGATTTTCCCCTTCTGTGTCCAATTTAATTGATATCTTGCTGAACTCCAGCATCTCCCACATGTGCACCTTGTTCCCGTGCACGCTCCCAGTGGGACTGCTGCTCAGTCAGGATTAACTAAATCCTGTCCTGGTGCTGGGCTTGGTGCTTGTCAGGGGGCAAAGTGGGATGCCTGGCTGTGCCCCCCACTTTGTGACTGTTGTGATTCAGGAGTGAGTTCTGCCAAACGCAAATCTGGTGTGGGAGGGATGCCTGGATGTGGTCCTTTGTCTCCCCTGGTGAAGCCTTTCTACCTCACCCAACTCATTAAATATGCATTGCTGCGGCGCTGAACCCAGCTCTCCCACATCCCAGCTGGTAGCCCTGCCTGTGGAGCTGGGATGCTGCTTGCTGGCCTGATGAATAGTTAATTACTGCAGGAGACAGAGCAGCTCTGCTGTGCAGTGCTCAAGAGCATTGGGTCAGAGCGTGGTGGGCAGCACTGGGTATGGAATTAGAGGTGGCATCTGGCTGCACAGGAGACAGGGCTGCCCATGGGCTCAGGTGCAAACCCAAGCAACCAGGCACCTATTTCCTTGTGTTCGCCTCCCTAGGTGGCAGGGGGGCAGAGCCAGGGAAGTGTTGTCTCAGAGGTGGCCCTGGAGATGCCAGGGAGCAGAGGATGCTTTACAACCAGCTGAGCTTTCTGGGGCCCCACGTGTGAAGGTTGATGTGTCTGGGCAGAAAGGAGCAGGGGACTTGGACATTTTCAGTCGTGACAAAAAGGAGTCTCGAAGCCTGGAGTGGCTTTTTCGTTGGCTGCCAAAGCAGAAGGGAGTTGAGGTATAAATAGGCAGTGGCACCTTTCAGCAGTGGGCTAGCAGGCTTGTGCACAGGCAGACCTGTGTGAGGGCAGTGTGGCCCGGGCTGCCCCAAAATGTGCCTTGGTGAGCCCTGAAAGACCTTTTAGCCTGAGCCAAGGTGACTGCATGCAGCAAATTTGGGTGGCACCACGGCCACTAATCCTGGGTGCCTGCTGTCCTCCTGCTTGGCAGGCTAAAGGGCTCTAGGAGACTTATCTACAGCTCCACAAAGTTTCCCTGGAGGAGCTGGAAGCTTGAATGAGCTTTACTGTAACCAACCTCATCAGCATGCTGTGCTCTTCCAAGTGGCACCAGGCTTATGAGAGAAGAGCAAGGAGAAATTTCAGACTATAGAAGCAGGATACCTTAAGCATTTCTGCTTGCATGTGGAGGACCTGGTTGCTTGCAGAGGAGTAGTTGTCATCCCCTCCAGAGCCAACTTTCTGTGGCACTTGGGAATAGAACTGGTTCCCAGCAGACCAGCCCCAGCCACTGTGCAACTGAGACCTCAGACAGAATGGTCGGGGTTGGAAGGACCCTCTGGAGACCATCTAGCCCAACCCCCTGCTGAAGCAGGTTCTCCGAGAGCAGGTTGCACAGAGCCATCTCCAGGCGGGTTTTGAACGTCTCCAGAGGAGGAGACCCCACAGCCCCTCTGGGAAGCCTGTCCCAGGGCTCTGCCACCCTCAAGGTGAAGAAGTTCTTCCTCACATTCAGATGGACCTTCCTGTGTTGCAGTTTGTGCCCGTTGCCCCTCGTCCTGTCGTTGGGCACCACTGGAAGAGCCTGGCCCCATCCTCCTGGCACTCGCCCTGAAGATCTGTGTAGACATTGATGAGATCCCCTCTGTCCTCTCCTCTGCAGGCTAAACCAGCCCAGCTCTCAGCCCGTCCTCATCAGCGAGATGCTCCATCCCTTCATAATCTCTGTTACCTCTGCTGGCCCCTCTCCAGTAGCTTCCAGTCTCACTGGAGCTGGGCAGCCCAGCACTGGACACAGCACCCCAGACGTGCCTCCCCAGGCAGAGTGGAATCCCCTCCTCCGCCTGCTGGCCACGCTCCTCATGCACCGCAGGGTCCCCTTGGCCACGAGGTCGTGGCCCATGGGCAACCTGCTGTACCCCAGCACCCCCAGGGCCTTCTCCCAGCAGGTCAGCCGTGGCCTGTGCTGGTGCAGGGGGCTGTTTCTCCCCAGGGTGGGACCCGACACTTGCCTTTGAACTTCACGAGGTCCCTCTCTGCCCAGCCTGCAGCGTTCGATCGAGCAGGTATATTTATAGCAGGCTTAGCTGCAGGCTGGAGCATCTTTGCATCAGATTTCCTTATATAACGGGGATGTTACAGCACCTTGGGCTTCTCCTGAAGGTGAATTACAGCTAATTTCTCTCCCCCACATGCCTCAAAGGAATGGGAGCAGCAGGCTGCAAATCTCTTCACAAGAGTAGCCGCGATGGTGAGAGCAGGGAGAGGAGTTACAGCCAGCGAGGGCAGCCACTTAAAAGCAGTCTCTGAATCTCAAGTGAACATTGTAACAATGCTCAAGTCCTAGCTCTGTGGATAAAATGGCTCAGTAATAATTCAAAAAAAAAAAAAAAAAAAAATCTTTGGAAAAAAGTCTGATTTTGATAGATCAAGAGAATCTTGAAAAAAATACTGGGTTTCTGGTGCTGTAACTGATCTCTGAAAGCAGCTCCACCTTGAAAGCAGACCCCATTATCTTAATTTTCAGGACAACTATTTTAACATGCATGTTTCTTGTCAAATTATGTGTGAAATCCCCATGGAAGGCAAGCCCCTGGTGGGGCGGGCAGTGGGATGCCATGCATTTCCCAAATAATCACATGATGGTCAGGATCCCTGCCCTGGAGGGGTGATGGGGATGTGTTTTTTCCCTCCTCTAAGGCAAATTGGACTGAAAGAGGCAGTGGGTAGGATGTCAGGCCGGGGCAGGGATCACAGCCCCCTCAGTAGCAGGTAGTCCTAAGCATGCCTTATGAACGGTACACCGCTACGTCTGATGCTGTGCTCTTACAATTCCTATCATTTTGACCAATTAGTATGCCTCTTAAATAGAAACTTCTTCCTATTTAATATCAAGCTAATATAATGTAGTCAAATTCACTTGTTAATCCACTTGCAGGTAATTGCAATGATGATAAAGTTGCTCACGGTTGCTGTTTCTGGAAATGCACCCTCTGCGCTGCCCTGGAAGGGAATGTTTGTTGCTAATTTGCTCCAGTAGCGGTCACCTACGGATTAGACGCAGAATCTATTTTTAAACCTTCGTCATTCTGCGTGTTCAGTATCCATATCAGTTTGCCAGCTTCAGATGTCTAAATAAATGAAATAAATAAGGAATTGATCTGATGCAAGCTTTGTGAAAACAAGTAATTTCTTAACAAGAGCCAAGTGAGTAATTCATGATGAATAATTTATCTGACATCTTTTTCTGCTCATGGAGCTTCAGCAAACAGATTTCTGCTTCCTTCAATTAACAGCAGAAAGATTTTGACCAATTTGGGGTGAATGTTCTCAACAGGACAGCTCATTTGCAAAAAAGCCTCTCTCCAGGATCCCAAATTGCAGTTTCACAGCTTTTTTTTTTCTTTTCTTTTTTTTTTCTTCCCCTTTTGTGAGGAGCCATGTGCGGAGAGGGATGAGGACTGGGAAGCAGAGCAGAGATGGGGGCTTGGGGCTGTGGTGCGGCACCTGCCCTGATATGGATTCTCTAATTGCCTGCTGTATTATTATTTTTTTTTTAAAGCCAAATGCTGTTTAGATTGTGAAACTTTACCTGGGATGTGTGGTACCAGCGCTTGGAGTTTGGAGAGGCTGCAGTGATGGCTCTGGGGTAGGAGCTGCCCCTTGGATGGTTCTTCCAGGAGGTCTCCAGGCTGTCAGTTCATGGTTGTTCCCTGGCAGGGAGCAGGAAGGACGGGAAAGCAGAAAAATCCCATGGTTTTCTCCACTGCTGTGTAGGCAGGTGAGGTGGGAGCAGTCCCACGGTGGGCAGAGGTCCTCTCTATGGACATGGACAGCCCACCAGCAGGGTGGCCAGGTCCCACGATCTCCTAGTCTTTCTCTACTTGACCAATAACTTGAGTGGGTCATTGCTTGTGAACGTGGTGCTGTTGGGCACAGAGGGGCAGTGTGAGGTTGGGTTGGGTTGGCCGGTGAGGGCCTTCTCTTGCAGCTGGTGAACTTTGAGACAGGAGTGGCCGCCAGCTGTCTTCAGCCATGAGCTCGTAGATGTTGCAATCCATGTTACATGAGCTGCTTATCTTCGTACGTGGCAAATCTTGACTAAGGACTGCCTGGTTAGCAATCCCTTGGCTTCCTCATTGGCCTCTCCCACTTGAGCGCTGGCCAGCAAAGAAAACTTTTAATTATTAAGGCTGTTGCTTGTAACACGTCTTCTCCCAGCTAAAACAAGCTGTTTGTTTATAAAATAGAAAAACTTGCAGAAGGGGAAAAAGATTTGTCAACTCCCAAAATACCAGCCAGCCTACAACCCTCCGTTTGAAGATGCGAAGGAGTGTTTGAGGTCCTGTGGTTTCTGCCTCAAGATACAGCCCCCCAGTCCCACAAAGAAATGGCTTTAACTGGCTGCTCCCCAGTTCTTTCTGGGAGCTCCCCTGCTCGTAACAAGGACGTCTGTGGATTCACACCTCTGCTTTGCTGGCACAGCTGAAGGTTCAGCCTTGCTCCAGATCTGACCGTGGGTGGTCAGCACCTGACTCGGGTGCAAGCACTTGACAAACGGTCCCTTGTGTTCGACTTGCTTTTATTCATCTTTTGCCCTCCCATCTAATATTTTACTGTTCCAAACATTTTAACATCTTTAATTTTAGATGTCATTCTTCAATCCGGTTGAGTTTCAGTGGATGAGGGAAATGTTACATGCCGTTGGTAAATAAAAACATGCCCAATAAATAAATAAATAGGAAACTGCATGGGCAGATATGCAGCCAAGAAGACAAACTACTCTTAGGATGATCCTCATTGCTAGAGCTTTGGGTCAAGTGAGACTCTACCGTGTAAATTTGAGTTTTCTCAAGCCAAACTCTTGCAATTACTTATTCAGATATTTTATCTTACAACAAATCTTGATGGGCATCTCATATTGGGACACGAGGTTTATTCGTACTTCAACCCAACTTCTTCTCACAGCCTAAATTTTGAAGAGCTCGCAGTGATTTGGAGTTAAGTAGAGCCACCCTTATTTGTCAGAGCTTGGGTGCCTCAAAGGGAATACTCTGCAGTTCCTGAAAATGAGACTCTGAATTTCACCAAAAAATATAGCACTTAAATTGCTGGATACCTTTATATCTAATTTTGAAGTGAAAGCCTTGTTTTCTGACACATTTTACTGAGATTTAAATAGGCAGTAATTGTCTTTTAATTATTAGATCAGTAATAGGCTATGTATCTCAATCTGTTATGCTGTGATTCCTAAAACATATTACTATTCATCCCCCGGAATTGATTATATTTAACATGCATTAACTGTCTTTTTAAATCTCTGTGATATGTCTATTTGGGAATCTTAACTTATGCATTTAAATTAGATTTAATAGGAGAGGATTTTGTGAAGCTGAAACTTTGTCCATTAAGAACATCTCTGAGGCTGTGGAGACGAGAGGTGTGCCACAGGTGTCACTAGTTACAGAGCTGGATGATCTTACAGAGCTGGGTTGGAGGCTGAAAATGTCACCGTAAAACTGGTGACTGACACCAAGGACCAGTTCAGTCCTAAATGCCCCATTTCATCCCTCCTCACCCATGTACCTGCAGGGATGCTGAAGGGCACTGGTCTAGGGGTGTGGTATGGTCAAAAAAAAAAAAAAAAAAAAAAAAAGAAAGACTTATAGCATCCTATAGCCTGGGTACTTTCACCACCTAACAAATGTTTGTGATGGGGGCTGCTGTTGAAATCTCCTGCTGAGTAATTGTACATATTACACCTAATTACAAAGCGTAAAGCTGCATTTGCAGGAGGTTAATGGGGGAAAAGGTTTCTGACTTCTTTCCAGAAGTACCTTGGGATTTGGCAAGGATGAGCCACTACATTATTCAGTAGAATAACTATTTAGCCATGTGAGGTTATATCACACTTGTTTTGGTGGTTTTGGGTGGGTTTTTTTTCCCTAAAGTCAAGTTCTAAATAGAATCACAGCTTATGGTGGCTCATCGTGGGACCTGTCTCTGCGCTATGCGTGTCTCCCTTGGGATAATCCTGGGATTTTCCTGTTCTGCCGCTCATATGCGTAGTTTTGTTTTCTTGTGTGCTCCTTGCAGCCCCAGGAAGTCCATATGTTGCTGTATGGCTTCCATTAGAGCTGCTGCCCTTAAGGGAGAGAAACCCACGTTTGTAGGATTATTGTCTTTATGAAATGGTTTCTTGCCTTTTTTTTTCTGCGCATCAAATGTCTTTTCCAATCCCAGATGAAATGTTTTTACATTGGGTTGTAGGGATGTAAGACGTAGGATTGGAAAATAGTGTTTGTGTCCACTCCTGTACCAGCCAACACTGCTGCACAAGCTGCTTTGTAAATTGATTGAGCTATTCCTTAAAGCTAATTAGGTTTCTTTTCTCCACTAACTTTACTGGAAGGCTGAACCAGAACACAGGTCCCTTGATACTTAAATTTATTTTTAAATTATTAGAAGCTTTTTTGAATTTGTAGCAAATTTGCATCCTTTTACCAACCATTTCTGAGCCCAAAGTGCTCAGTTTCCCCATCTGATTACCTTCCTTCAAAATGTAATTCGAGAAATTGGCCAGGTATGTCCTGATATGTTTTCCCTGTTGATGACCAAGCTGAGTTTTTTCAGCATCCGCCGGTTAATGTGTCATCTGTATTTTTCTGATGGCTCTTTTGTGGGCTTGGTCCAGCCTGGATCCACCTCACCTGCGCCAGGAGGGCCAGTTTGGCCAGTGACCCTCCACCAGGGTCCCACCACTGTCTCTTACCACAGCAGGAATGCTTCCCGCAAGTTAGGAATTCCATGTGCATTTACCTGTCTGATGTGCCTTAGGATTGTGTTGAGGCTTTTCACAGGTGGACCATACTAGTGGTCTACAGCGTTCCTGGAGGAATTTGCCCATTGGGATGTGTCCAGGAAAACTGCAGATCACCAAGGGAGCTCCTAAAATACACTGGACAAGTTAGGAATTTCAATTCTTCTGTTACAGCTGGAATTCCTGTAGTTAATCTTAGATGCATGATTTAGCACATTATGCTGTTAATTTGTACCTTATTTTTCCAGTTCTGTGAGTCCATAACCTGAACCTTCTCTGTGTTGTTGATGCTTCCCAACTAACCGTTAAAACGGAAGCATTCCTGTGCTTCTATTTTTTCCATTAAGTTTATTAAACTAAGCATGAAATAAAGCAGTTGCAGGTTGGTTTTCCTCCAGGTTCGGCTTTCGCCTCCCTCCTCTCTTCCAGCACAGCCCATCGCCATAAACTCCCAGTTGAGCCCCTCTCCGAGTCTGTGTTAATCACTAGTTCCAGGGAAAACTGTTAGTAAGACAATAAAACTATGGATGAGATGCTTTATTTTTTTTAAGCCTTGAGTGGTAATATCGGCCACGTTGCTTTTTTCTTGGAAATAATTTATTCTAGCAAAGAACAGGATTGGGCTAGACTGGCACAATCATCTTTTTTGGGGGGTGGGGGTGGGGGAAGAGACGTTTTCTCCTCTTTTTCAGATACTTCCATGATTTTAATTGTTCTTTCTGTGCTCTGGTGAGAGGTTAGATCTGTGGGCATCCAGATCATGCTTTGCTCTGTACTTAAATGCCAGGTCCAATTGGACTTGAAGCCCAATGGTGTCACCCCAGAGCAGAGGCTGGTGTTGCTACAGTGCTGAGACAATTATTTTGGTACTTGACGGTGGGGATTATCCATTTCTTCCAAAACCTCAGTTTGCAAGTCCTGGACACTGAATTTTCCTTCTTCCAGGGATGTAGTTTCCACTACAGCACGGGAGATTCAGGAGTTCAAAACTGTTCTTCACTCTCTCAGGCAGTTCTTCCATGCCATTCTTCTGCCCTGGGTTTTGCATCTCTTCTGATTTTTATTTTGGAATGAAATGCTTTCCTTTTGTAAGGAAATGCCTTTTTGGAAGGTACTAGTAACGTGGCTGTCAGAAGCTGGAGATGCTATGTGAGATCCAGGGAACTGATTGAAAAACAAAACAAAAGGCTACACTTAAATCTGGGATCTGCTGCCCTGGGAAGGGAGGGGAAGCATTTCCAGCACTGAAGGGGGGATTAAAGGAGAACCCTAGCAGGCAGTTTGCAAAACAGCAGCTCAGAGGTGGTCCCTGCCTTGTGGTGTCTTAATCTAGGACTATATCTCTTGTTTAATGAGGAGGTGTTGCGAGCAAAGCGGCTACCCACCAGGCGCAGCCCCTCGGAGGAGGCTGGTGAATGGTGGGTATTGGGAATGACCTGGGGATTCACTGGCTAGCAACAGCACATCCGTGTGCTCGCAGCACTGACTCCCCTTGCAGCTGAGGGTTGAGCAGGGCACAACTTGAGCTTCAGGTGTTTTTACTAATGACTGACCTAATAGGAGAGACATTGAGTTGGTACCTTCCTTTTTATTTTCCTTTTTTTTTTTTTCCTCTCTCCTTCAAATAAAGCCCTTGGAGGCGATGCTGTGTATCTGAACACAGTGGGAGCCCCAGGTTGCCCTGGAGGGTTGAATTCTGCAGCAATTAAAATGGTTGGGGAACTTAGGCTCCAGCTATTAACGTCTCCTCTGGAGATCAAATGTGTTAATTTTCTTAATTTTGAAGTTTTTTTGAGGAGTTTAGTTCACCTCTACCCCTTGCGGTGGCTCTCAGCAAAATGGTACAGTTCTGTTATCGACAACGGGGCCTGGGTGAAAGCTCTGAAAACGTCTGTATAGGGAAGAGTGGTTTGGTTTAAATTCCTTGGTATTTAGCCGTTGCCAAATAAATAGCCTTTCTTCGCAGATGCTCTCAGCTATAACCATCTGCATATTCCAATTATTTTCTGTTAATATTTTTAATTATTTCAAAATGCAGTCGATCCCACTATTTTTCATGAATTCCTCTAACTCCTCATTTTCCATAATTTAATTATTTTCCACGATCAATCATTTTTTCATCAATTGTGCCCTGTTACTCATAGTACCGAACGAAACTGGAGTCCTACATTGTAGTAGTTTATTTTAAGGTCCTCCAAATACACATTTGATGAGACAAGAAATTGTTTCCCTGGGCATGATCTGGCTTAGAGAGGAAACCCTGAGAGACCTGCCTGACGCTGTCAGGAAAGCTCTCGTGGTTTAGTACCATGTAGAGACTGCTCTTTATAGGAAAATCTTGGTTTCCCAGACCAGAAAGTAGCGGGATCAACAGATTATGTTTTGAAAAGGCAAAAATGACTCCTGAAGGAAAACCTGCCAAATAAGTGGTTTGGTCAAGTCGATGGGGAACAGCTGATCGCCAGCTGTTTTGACACGTAGGTTAGGGGACAGCAGGTGAAATGAGTGGGTGATTTCCTTAATAAGAATAAACCGAAGTGGATCTCATTCCTAATGGGGTCCAGCCTCTTAAAACATTACAGTTGCCATCAAGGGGTCTTTGCATATGAGACAATGCTCAGAGCCCTCGTGCGGCTTGTACATCTTTGCGTGCAAGGTGATGCTCAGGAGCTCTTTCCCCTCTACATGCTTTTGGGTGGGTGTTTGCAGCAAAGATCAGCGTTTCGTGAAACTCCTGCCACACTCCATGAAAAAGGGCAACTCCAGCCCACAATTAATGGAGCGAAGGATTTGTTTCCCCATGTGCAAGGGTGCTGGGAGAAAACCCCTCTGTGTCTGAGTGGCGCCCATCCCTCCCTGCTGCTGCAGAGAATTTGCCCCACACAATTGTCTCACTTAACCTCTTTGTTTAATATTTTTAATGACAACTTTGGTCTGTGGATATTTGTAACATTAACATAATTATCTATCTTAACATACTGTATTTGCTGCCTGCTGGGGATGAAACACCGAAACTAACACTAGTAGCTCATTAACAATAATGCTACTAGCTCATTAACAATGTTGACCCAATTACATGTTGTGTGTCCCAGAGACAAATAACTGTAATTGCAACTCAAAAGTGATTTCATAAACACTGAGATTCTTTTTGAAATGCAAAATAGGGCGCATTATTTGAATTTTCAGTATAAATACAGGTTTAAATTAGAGCCAATCATCCCACTAAACCAAAATTTCCGTCCATGCAGACATCCTTAAAAAAAAGGGGGCTTTTGCAATGAATTGATCCATGGTGCATCTTGTTCTGCAGGATCAAAACCATTTTCATTTTTTGTGCAAAAATTATACCAGTTACAGACAACAAAAGCCAGACATCTGGTAACTGGCAGCCACTCCGGCTATCAGCAGGTAGCAGTTTTCTTTTGAAACCATTTGCATTATGTTGTGCACCCAGGACAATAGGAATCTGATGAAGTCTTTGATATAATCTGCTGAGATTTTTTTTTTTTTTTTTTTTTGAAGCTGCCTGGATGAAACAGAGCTAAAGAGATTTGCACGAGATGATGCCCGCAAGCTGCATGCGCGATGTGGCGCGTGCATCCTGCTGGTGTGTGATATATCGTGAATGGACAGGAATGGCTTGAAGTGGGGGAAATGGCTGTAATGTAGTAGTGGGGCACATGGACCGGAGCTTGGGGTGGCTCGTTGCCTTCCCAGATGTGTTAAGGGATGCCGGGGAGAGCCCATGGGATGGAGCTGAAGCTGGTGAGGGTGATTTCCCTCCCTGGGTCCACTTGCTGCTTTTGAGTGCTCATTAACGCTTGCTTTGTGATTGTTCTGCATTTCAGGTTACTCCCCCTTTGAGACAGGGATAAGGTGGACTATTTTTTCAAGTTGCTTGTTCATCCTTGTTGCATCCCCTGTGGATTTTCATGCTCAGCCATCCCTGCAGGCACTCTTCTTTCTGGAAGTGGGATGGGATACACTTGTGATGCAGATAAATTTCCTTAAAGAAAAGAAAAAGGAACTTATTTACTGGACCAAAATCAGTTTGTATTTTTTTTTTCTCTTTGTGTATATAACAACAGGGCTGATGCAAAGCAGAAACTTTGTGTTGCAGAGGAGCAATTGATGTTCAGGCTCGGGAGCACCTGTTTGCAGAGCTATTTGCCTGCAAGCCTTTGGTCCAGGCCAATTTGTGGCATTGGATTGTTTCCTTTTTACAGGATATTCCCCCCTGTAGCTTGTACAATCCCTGCCTGAACAGGGCACGGGGAATAAATAATTGCATCTTCATGCCAAAGCAAGGACAGGTAGGGAGGGTGGCAGACCCTTTGGGAAGGGGTAGGGAGCTCCTGGGGACATGGGGCTCTTCACCAATGTGATTGATGCCTCGTCCTCTCCTGGTTGTGTTTCTCCCTCAGCACTGCTATTTACCGGTGGAGTGAGGTTTAATTTTAAGAAGCGCCTTTAGTCCCTCTGCCACAATATTTAATGACGTTATCAAGATGGCTAGGAATGGATTTTTAAACTTGAAAGGAGATGACAACCTCGTCACACGATATGCCAGATGATGGGTAAATTGAAACTTCTCATCATTATTTATTGAAAACAGCTACTGTAGCCTACCCAGGATTTTCAGCCTGACAGGGCTCATTTATTTCATATTTTAAACATTAAAAAAACAACAAGGGAGGCTGTCATTAAGATATCTGTGAATCAAACCACTGAATGAGGTAATTGTTCACCAAGAGGAGTTAGCAGAATTTTTAATGCTGTGTCAGTGTGGCTTAGAGGTGAAGGTGGATGAATTTATGACACTTTATACATGTTACTATCATTAGGAAACGTTGTTGTACCAAAAAGGCTGGTCAAGTATTTTTACTTGCCTCTACCTCCCCCCGAATAATTCCTTGGTCACCTCTGGGTTGTGTGGAGATGCCTGGTATGGCTGCAGGATTCTCCCTTGGTGTTTCAGTCCCCATCATGCTGAAAGGCTGGTTGGTTGGTTTGGTTTCAAAGGCTTCAAGGCCAAGGTTGCACGTACTGACCTCCAAATCTTGCTGCTTTCCTGGAAAGATTCCCTTTATGCCTGAAGAAGGGAAACTTAGGTCAGGTCTTAAGGCAACCCCCGCTCCAAGTTTGCTAATGCTAACCTTGGAAAATGTTCAAAGAAGGCATTGAGTCCCTTAGGTAGGGTGTTAAAATATCTTTTTTTTTTTTTCTTCATCCTGGCCCAAGAGCTGTACTTGTAGCAGAAGCTCAGAAGAAGATGGGAGAAGAGTCTTTGAAACCATGCTCTCAAAGAAAAGAGGGAAAGAGGTGGGATGTCCCTGGCTGCAAGCTCGTGGCCTTGGGTTGCGGATGAGGGAGCCTCTCTGTCCTGCTGAAGTTCTTCACCTGAAATAAAGGGACTGATTTCCTGGGTAAAATCTCTTCAGAGCAAAGAAATTCAAGCCCTTGATGACTGCTCTGCTAATGGCCAGACAAGCCTATGATCCCTTGACATGGCAAAGACTTCAGCAAGACTTGGGGACACACATGTGCTCCACCTCCTGCAACTGCACCAGCCAGCTCCCTCTCCCCTTGGAAGGGTACCTTTCTTTTTAAGTCAAGGACACTGATTTTTGTGTGTTCTTTGACTCTTTCCTCATTCAAGTGCGGTGTCCTTGCTGTCTCGCCATGCTCAGCGAGAGCCTTCGCAGTGATTGGAGGAACAAAGGGAAATTTTTAGTTATGCACCCCAAGAACCTCCTGCATCCTTTGGAATCATGGCTTTGTGGTCTTCATCAGTGGCTGCCAACTGCCCCGACACTGCTTTCACCTATTCCCTGGCTCTTTTGGGACTGGATTTACATTACTGCCAGCTGTAACTGCAGCTGCCTCTGCTCACCCAGCCCTGCTCAGAGCTCTTCCCAGGAGAGCTTATTACAGCCGGAGTTTTGATCCTTCCTGCATCTTGGACTGCGATGATGTACCTGCCCAGCCTGAGGAGGGATTTATTAGTTTGGATTTTTCCCCTCCCCCCCAGTTCCTTCTGGTCTCTGAGGAGACTCTAATACAGTATCAGGCTCAAAAGTTCAACATTTGGGAAAATCTTGGGATACCCCTTTGTTCCCCAGACCCTGTTGTACAGGATGACATGATGGGATGCGTGCCCTGGAAGGATGGCTCCTCCTTTCTCTGTCTTGGGGCAGATCCCTGCTGCTGCTGATGTTTTTGGATACAGGACTGGAGGAGGAAGGCAGATCTGAATCCCCCCCGCCCAGGTACCACCCTGGGGGTATGTGCTAATCCCCCAGGCCCATGAGCAGATGCAGCCCAGGAGCTCTTGGGGAAATTGCCCGCAGGCTGGGATGAAAGCTGTGCCAGGGACTGGGATAATAACTCAGCAATGGTGTCAGCTGGGAATATTGCTTGCCATGGCTTTTAATATGTTGGTATACATGCGCTGGGATGGCTTGTGTGTCTGTGGGCATCGTGTCCCTGCATGGGGTGAAGGGCTTTGTAGCTGGCTGTGGTGCTGAGAGCCAGGCTCTGCTCCCCACACCCTGTGGATGTGCCGGGATGAAGAGCCTGGTGCTCAAGCAGCTCTCCACAGGTGTATGAGCTGAATAGGTTTTCCCTTCCCCCTAGAAAAGCGTTACTATTTTTGTTGACCTAGAGGGATGGTTCAGTGTGCCAAAACTGTGTTTTGAGTCTGTAGCAATTTGGCAGCACCAGCAATGAGCAGAGTTTCTTGGTGGTGCTGGCAGGGCTGAGCTAAGCTGATACAGAGCGATCTGCCCTGAGACTCGGTGCTCCCACATAACACGATTTAAGAATGGTGAAACTCCAGCCCTGAGCTGAGTTCATTCCGTTTGCTGGCAGTGTTTCACAGTTTGGCTGGTTGCAATGTTTCAGAATGAAATTTCACTGGAGAGCCTGAAAATGAGGCTTTAGGGATGTATTATCAGTGAGTGCCCTCTGAGGTGTTCAAGTAAAAAAGCAAGGGGAGGTTTACTTTATTTTATTTTTTTTCTTGTGATTGCAGGAATGTGGGATATGGGTCTCCCGGCACGGTTGGGCGTTTCATGTTGTTAGCAAAGCTGCAAATAGCATTAGTAGCAGATAGGGTTTGTGTGGCATCATGTGCCATCCTGCTTGGCTTTGGCTTAGGCTCCAAGTGGAAAATGATGCATGAACTCAACTGCAATATTTGTAGAAGGAGAGAAGAACCCAAAGGTGGCTGGTAGGATGCCACCCTGGCTGGGAACAGGTTTGTGGCTTTGTCTTCCTGCCCTTCAGGAGCTAAGAAGAACCCCAGAGAGGATGGTTCCTATTTCATACTGTCAAATGCAACCCCATGTCGGCTGGGGAAGCTGGCGTGCCCTCGCCACAGCTCTGCTCTGACAGCGGAGCTTCGTCTACCTGGACTTTCATCCCATCCTCCAGAAAATGGCAAGGTTTGGCTGCAGTGCTTCATCTCCCAGGGTTCAGCCGAGCCCAATGCCATGCTCCTTATCTCCAGCCCAGGCCAGAGCTGCAGTACCGAGAGCCCCGCGAAGCCTGAGCAACTCCTCAGCATCTTCCTCTACATCTTACACCTGAGATAATATCCCACTTAACCTGCCGATCTAGGGGACTCCCAGCAGATCTGACAGGAGGATTTAGCCTTTAAGAAATATTCAGAAGACTTATCTACTGCAATGGTCCTGGAAAACGGCAAACATTAGCAGATCAATTATCTATGATAAAGAACAAGTATTTTAAACCCTTGCTTTTCAGCTAGCTTGCTTCAGCAAGTCTTTCAGCACCTGTGCTGACTCTGAGCCATTATCAGAATAAAGTCTGCAAGGCTTTCATGCCCTGCCTTTATCGTTGTTGCTATGTAACCTGCACTGCCCAAGCCAAATGGAGGGGACCAGGGATGGTTTCACTGGTGGTGGCGTTTTGGTGCTGAAAAAAGAAATAGCAGGCGAAAGATGGATTTTTGCAAAACAACAACAACAAATCTAGATAGAATTCTGGGTGTAAACCTAGGTATAGTAAAAAGTGTTTCGCTGTCTACCCTGTGGCGGTGGTAGTATTTTTCTGCCTCTCGCATGTGGGCAAACCTTCCCGGAAAGCAATGGGAACAGAAGCAATGGAAATTAGAATTAAAGATAAGATTAAAAAAAAAATAAAATGACCCCCCCCCCCCCCCCCCAAAAAAAAAAAACCCCAACCAAACACTTCCCTAAAAAACCAAAACAACCGAACAAAAAAACTCACCCCCAACCCCAAACCCCCAACCAACCACATCAGTGAAAGAGGGGAATGGGGGAACGCTGTGCCCCTGGGGTGACTTCAGCCACCACCTGGGGATGGCACTCCCCTGCCAAGGGGGAGCAAGGAAGGGGTGTGGATGCAATTAAAAAGGCAGCTATTGATTTACTGATGGTTCCCATTGATGGGACATGGCAGCCCATGAGATCGAACCTGTGGCACATTGAATTCTCTCCATATCCCTGCTGGATTTTCCCTGTTTCCCCTTTGCCTTTCCAGCACGGGCAGCTCTTCTTATTGATGTATTATTGCTGGTGCATGTGAGAGCACATCAGTAAAAGAAAATTGCAGGTATCCAAATTTTTTTTTTCAAAAGCCAGTTTTAAGGCTGAACAACAACCACAATACCATTTGAGGATGGTGGCAAGCAGGTGACCAGCGCTGATCCATGGTAGCCCAGGGGCCAGCTCCCCCAAAGCTGCGCATGCAGCAGCCGGGAGCTGGCAGCGAAATGAGCCGCCTGCCAATCACCCAGTTTTGATCAGTGCTGACATAACCAAGTGAGCTAGGAACAAAAGAGGGATTTTTGAGAGTTCATCGTTATTTCATTAATTTATTACGGCTATTATAGTCATTTATGACTTCTGAGCAGCCCCTGCTGCCGTGCTCCAGCAGGATGAGGCACTGCTGAAGCAGGCAGAAAACTTGGTGAAATAACGGTGGATTTTTTTTCTTAATTTGACTTTTTTGATGGACAGAGCCAGGTGTGGGGTATGCTGCTGCTGGGGCAGGATTGTTTCCATGGGGCTTGTGATCCCCAAAACTGATGCAAAGGGCAGGGTGGTGTGTGCACGCTACGCAGCGAGAGCAGCAGTGCTGCTTTTGCTTTGGGGAAAATGCATCTGAGCTTTGTAACACGTATATATACACATTGGCTTTTATTTCCATATGTTACATACATACATACTTTATGTAAGCTATCAAATATCTCTGCTGGTTCCCGTTGGCTCCAGCCCTTTCTGCAAACCCCGATGATGATGACTGCCTCTCCCTCAGCTAGTTAATTCTTTGGTGGTTTTTTTTGGTTTTTTTTTTTTTTTTTTGGTTCGTTTTTTTAGTTTTTCTCTGTCAGAGAGCTTGCCACTCCAGCATTTGTGTAAAAATTAGCTAATAATTACCTTCTGTTAGGAAAAATGATTTGGCATGAGAAACCTGCCTTGGCTTCTGCTGGCAAGCTTCTGAGAAAGGCTGCTTTAATATCCGCCTCAGAAATTGTCACTTATTATACTGCAGGAGTCTGCACTGGGAAACGAGGAAGGGATTGTGACTGTAGCGCTACTGGAAAGTCAATTTAGAGTTGATTTTCTCGGTGGTATGAGAAGATAGCTCCAGCTAACAGCTTGAGCTGGATTATATGAACCTGGTCCCTGTGTAGCATTTCTTCTTCTAGAGATCTGGAGGTAATTCCCTTATCTGGGTAAATAGGGATAACGGGTATTCCAGAGGCTTCCCCACCCCTTCCACAGGCACCCTTCCACCGTATCTGGGTCCCCTTCCTGGCAGCTCTGTGTGTTTCTAGACCTGGCCAGAACAAGGCATTCTGACAGCCTGACAATAACAACAAAAATACGGCTTCTCCAGCCTTGTGCAAAGTCCTTGGAAGATTTTTATCTTCATCCCAGTGAAGTCCACAATTGAATCTGGAAAGCTTGAAATGGTTCATCAAGCGAAGCGACAGCTCTCCATCCTTCCTGCTGGAGCTGAAGCCTTTGAGCATGGCCAAAGGGAATCGGAGTGATGGAATGGCTGAGGTTGGAGGCACCTCTGGGTGTTGTCCAGTCCCACCTCTGCTCAAGGAGGATCAGCTACAGCCAGCTGCCAGCACTGTACAGTTGGATTTTGAGTATCTCCAAGGATGGAGACTCCACATACTTCCTGGGTGACCTGCTCCAGTGCTCAGCTATGTCTGGAGTAGGTCAAATACATCCCTGCTTCTCTTACACTGAGGAGCCCAGACTGGACCCAGCACTCCAGGTGTGCCTTACCAGTGCGGTGCAGGGAAGATGCTCACCTTCACCCTGGTGTCCACCAGCCCCCTAGGTTTTCTCTGCAGATCTGATTTCCCCTGGTCAGTCCCACCATGTACTGGTACATGGGGCTGCTCCACCCCAGGAGCAAGACCTGGTGTTTCCCCTCATTGAACATCATGAGGTTCCTCCTGACCTGCTTCTCCAGCCTGACCAGGACCCCCTGAAAAATAACCAACCCTATATGTCTAATAACCTGAAGTCTTGCTTCTTATCTCGTTCGCCCATCATTTCATCAGTTTCTTGTTGCTATATAAATTGGGGAAAGTCTTATTTACTTTTCTGTTAATGTTATTTTCACTTACTGTGCAGACCGCTGGTGAGTTTTATTAATATACTGTTTGTTGGAGTGTTTAATGCATGTTTGTAAAATGGCTTGGAGATAATTTGCTGTTTCTATTTAATTTTTAATAAGGTAGCTCTCTTCATTTCGCTGTCTGCTGGAGAGGTTTTATTCAAAAATATGGAAGCTGTGACAGTTTTATTTTAATTTGGCAATCCATCCAGCTGTGGTGACAGCAGGGCTGCTTGGCCGCAGGTATCTGCCACACTGGGCAGTCAGCGCACGCGAGGATGCTGTGGTGGGTGTCAAGCTTTGTGGGTGCTGGCCCTGGGGAGGACCTTACCTTCCAGGCTGCCACAAGTGGACCTCAGAACTGTCACCCTTGCCATACATGTTTCTGTGAAGGGTTTGTGCTTGATGAACGACATGGTCAGGAAATGCTGGACCACCCCTATTTCTGGCCCAAAGTCATCATTCCAAGAGGAGCAAAATGGAGATGGGATCCTCCAGATACCTCGGGATGCCATTGCTTTTCCCACCTCCCAGAAATGTTAAACCTCTAAACCCTTCAGCCTGGTCAGGGTGAGGATGGACCTTGTGGACCTGCCTACAGCAGCTGCTGGAAGCATGTATCGGAGTGATGAAGTGTGCAAAGATCAGCAGGATGAAGTAGTGCCTGGCACTTCTCTCTTTCCCATTCTCCCTTCTATTTTCTTTTCATTCTCTAGCAAGAGGTTTAAAGGTTTCCCGGAGGGAAGGGTGTGTGGGTCTGTGAGTGGAGGACCTGTAGGACCTGATGGGGATTC
Source organism: Falco naumanni (assembly GCF_017639655.2). Classification (NCBI taxonomy): domain Eukaryota; kingdom Metazoa; phylum Chordata; class Aves; order Falconiformes; family Falconidae; genus Falco; species Falco naumanni. Next base: position 84,083,594 of record NC_054080.1, read on the forward strand.
CCACCACTGGAGCACCATGGAAGGAGGTGGGAAGTGCTGTGAAGATACCTCATTTCATTACAGGAAAAGCTTCCACATGTACAACGGTTCAGCCTAGAGTGTTGACTTACATTTTGAAATCGGGGCTGTGACCACTGGAACCTGCACTTAGAGAGGTCCAGTTTTCAACGCTCCCTATTTTCCAAGTCCTTTAAGATGCTGGTGCTTTGCCACAGAGCTCCTGGCTGGTTTCATCAAGGCGTTGATTGGAATTGGTCTGCTGAGCCCTATTGAGAGCCGGTGGGCATTGGGAATCTCTCCGGCACCTGAAATCTCAGCCCATCCCTGAACCTCAGCCTGTCGCAGCCTCTTTGCATGCACAGTGGTTCTGTCCTTATAACAGAGTCTTATATGTTTTAATTATTATGCCTTTATTTAATTTATACGCAAAATTGATTCTCACAATCAATACCCCTGTGGGCTGAGAACCCTGGCCTGCAAGTGGAGCTTGACTCTGGCTGCAGGAATTTTAATTGTTGCTCCTGATGACTATTTGAGCTTAAGGTGCAATATGGCTGGTGGGTGTTTTTTTTATTGTTGTTGTTCATTCTTCTAAAGAAAGAAGCCTGTATTTTCTTCTGTATCAAAACCTATAGTAACCAACAAAGTAATTTTCTTCCAGAGCCCCCAATCAAGTGGGATTAATCACATTCGGCTTCATCACAGGTTTGCTGAAAATAGTGTTTAATTTTGAAGTCCTTTTGAAACCTTTAGTGAGTTTGAGTTGAAGCTCTTACAGCAAGTGTAGAGAGCTCCTGGTTCATGCTCCAGCTCAGAGGGTTACAGCTGCTGCTGTTAAAGATGCTTTTGCATATTTTTTTTGGCGTGTTTTGGCTTGCTGTTAAAGACTGCCCTTTGGTTTTGGCGTGCTGAAATAAGAGTGCAACATGGAAACAGGCAAAACACCTGTACCTGATGGCAGGGAGACATCAAACAATCAGAAGCTTGGAGGTCTGACTGGTTTTAACAGCAAATTCCATAGCAGAATTACATAAATCATATCATGGCCTTGATCTGCATCCCAGCCCAAATCAGTGCATCGCTAGGGTTTAATTTAGCAATAGCTCCCTCCTTAAGGATCATGGCTGATACGAACTGCACCTTCTGTCTTGCTCAAGACCCTTGTACTGCCGCAGGATTCGTCCCAAGCAGCTTGATACGTTCTCGACTAATGGTTTTGCAACAGAATATGCTGCAGCTTGTGTTGCAGAAAAGCTTTGTTGAATTTTCCAATTACCGAAGTGTGTGGGGAAGAGAAATGTCCTGTTCCAAAAGGCATTTCAAAGAAGCTCCACGCACAGGTTCAAAGGGATTCCCCCTGGCTGAGAAATGTGGGCTTAGTTATTATTTCAAAAAGGTGAAAAATGAGAGCAAAAAATCCGAAGCAAAATGTTTTGGGTGTCTTTCCTTTATTAATACTTGTAATATGGAGCTTATCCAAATAACTGAAATTTTTTAACTCTTCATCCATCTCCAGAAGGATCAAGTTTTGGGTCAAATCCCCTTGCCATCCACTTACTCTTTTGGTGTTTTTAGCAAAATCATTGCTCCAGCTTCTTTTGGGATGGGATATTTTTGCAAGGAGTGTGGCAGAGCCCTCGGTGGGGTAAGAATAAAGTTGATGCTGTAGAGGTGGCTTGCTGGGTGTGATGCACATGGTTTCCTTGGGGAAAGATAAAGTGCCTTGTGTCAGCATTAGCATCGCCACGGAGGCTGGGAAAAGGCAACCCATGCAGTCAGCTCCGTACCGTCACATGGCGTTCATCGTGGGCAATTGCCTTCAATTTTGACTTGACCTCTTGGAGCCCTTCAGGAGGTGTTTTAAGATGAACATCTGAGATCGTAAACTGAGGGAGAACAAAAATTAGGCACCAGTCCCCGAAGGGTGGAGCCGCCAATGTCAAAAGCATTTTGCAGTGCTGCAGAGTCACGACCCTGTGTTTTAAGCAGAAACATTAGAAAGGCTGTCACCAAGACCAGCTTGTAATTTGCCTGTCCTGCCCTCTCCTTGGAGAGCGTTCCGTGAGGATGTTCCTGCTCATGGCCACCTCTGGGTTTGCTGGTGGAAACTGGTTTTGCTGGGCTGAAAACTGGTTTTGCTGGGCTGATTTCTAAACCAGAGAGTGTTACAGTGAATCAAGCATTTTCCTCCAGTTTTTACCCTCATTCTAGTTTAATTTCTTTAGCTAGCACAAAGGGCTTCAAGCTACCCTCAGCTTTCTGTTACTTGCCAGGGCACCCAGATCCAATACCGAGTGCGGAGCAGCAGCCGCAACACTGGCCTTGGATTCCCAGGCACAGCTCCGCTTGGAAAGCTTGCGAAGAAATGATCCCTTCCATACAGCGTTCTTCTCTCTGGAAATGTGTATTTCAGGGGAAGTATGAATTTATTTAGTTTTTAGTGCAAATTAGAAGAAAAAGTATATCTGGATCTCCCTGTGTGGTGAAGTGGTTGCTGTATAGCTCCCAGTTAAGATGCTTGGGGCGAGGATACAGGTTTGCTGGTTTTCCTGGAGAGTAATAATTGCCTAGCGGATTGTGAGTACTATGTAAAAAATAGATGGGTAAGGATAAATGGAATATTTCTCTTTTTCCTTGCTGCCTCTGCATTGTGCATTCTCAGTAAAGAAGCTGGACTTTTTAGTGACCATCGCTGCAAAGTCAAGCAGCTGTTTCCCTACCAAGCACTGGAAATCACTCCTCCTCTGCTTGGTCTTGCTGTGGGCCTCTGTATTTTTTGCTGTCGCTGATCCCAGACCCCCTTTGCTGCCCGGTGACTTGCAGAACCTCGTGTGGTCATCTCACATTCGTGGGGTGAACGTCTCTGCTGGAGGGTGGGGTGGGGGGTGGGGAGCTCCCTGGGAGCTGGGACTGGGCTGGGAAAGGCAAGAGGTTTCCTTGGAGCAGTGACCACTGCTTCCTAGCCCTTGTGCTGCTTAAATATCCACATGGGAGTCAGAATCCTAAATGCATCCCATTTGGTGATCCTGGTGTTTGCAACCTGGAATTCTGCTTTGTACAAAATCTGGCTATAAAGGTTGCGTTGGCTTTTCCTCCTCTAGCTATAACTCTTGATCTATTTATTGATTGTTAGCAGGATAATAGCGTTTGCTGAGAAATGGGGCTGAGGAGTGTGGGTGCAATGCGGTGACTGCAGCACTAAAAATACTTTGTGCTAATAGAAATATCTTTTCTTTTTCCTTTTCTTATCTTTTTCTTATCTTAAATTTTCTTAGAATTTTTTTTCTTTTTTTTCCACCTTTTTGGTGAGGGCAGGTCACTGCTGGGGTGCCAGGGGCATTGGGGTGTCTGGGGTGGTGTGGAGCAGCCCTGCTGTTGGGGCAGAGGGATTTGGGGTTGAACCTTTGTTCTCATCTGTCGACGTAAATAGTGCACCCTTGTAGTCTCTGCATCCCTCTGAGCTGTCGCTGGTCTTGATATTATTAACTTAGTCCGTTCTTCACCGCAAAGGAGCTCAGCAATGTAATCCGATGGCTTCAGGGTGCCAGTAAAAAGCCAGTAACTCTGCTGTACGATATAATGTGATCGAGCTTGCAGGAGCAATCTCAGCTCCTCTTTGAGGGTGCTCAGCACCATAAAATTCCTGGGCTGCTCCTAACGTTTATTACCTTGGTTTTCCTTATCGCTGGGTTAAAGGCTCGGCTTCAGCAGTGTTTGCTAGGGTGTCGATGAGCGTGCCCATGTCCTCGGGTCGGCGTGAGGCTGCCAGCCCCTGTTTGCTGGCACGGGTCGGTACCAGCAATGCTCCGGGGTCACTGACTTCTCTGGCAGGACAGGCTCAGTCCCCATTACCACTTGGGAAGCCCTCTGCAACTGGGATTAAAGTTCCTTGCAGACAGATGGCACCGCAGGGGTTCGCTCAGATGAGGTCTCTTTCACCCGGACCTCGAGCAAGGGTGTAACTTTTTTCCATGGGAAATATTTTGGCTGCTTTATCATGAGCCCGTTAGCACCGCGGCTCAACACTGAGCAGACTTACGTTTTGCAAGTGCCTAAGGGAAGGAACAGCTCAACCTGTGTCCCACGAGCTGAAACTGGGGGGAACTGGAGAGTCCTGATGGCAGCTTTAAATATGATTTTTAAATGTATTATTTCAGCTGTCAAAACTGCTTTTTTGCAGTTGCAAAAACCCCTTTACATGTAGCAGCATCTCACCCAGGTGCCTTTATGGGCTGTAGGAGGGCTGAGAAGACCCTGTAGCACCAGCATCTTACAGGGAAATTGGGAAAGGGCAGTCCTGCCCTGGAGAGCTGGTGTGGGAGCACGAGGGATAGAGGGTCCACAGCCTGGCAGAAGGTGACAACTCAGGTTATGGGGCAGCAGGGAGGGCTACCCGGGAGCGGGGACCCTGTGCTCCCACCCAACTGGCCAGGAGGGTGGTGGAGCCCTGAAGGCTTTCCTACATGTGCACGCTCTGCACAGAGCCCATGCGATGGTGGGGCAGGGCAGAGAATGCTGCCTCAGGCACCCGATGTCCCCCAGGCCCTTGATGGTACACCTGGTGTCCACAGGGCAGAACGGTGGTAATTTTTTAACTTGTCTTTTAAACACCTAATGAGGAAGAGGGTGGAAAGAAGGGGAAGGTGAGTTTAATAGTTACCTGCACCTAGCGATTGAAAGAGCTAAAGATAATGCAAAGGGCTCCCTAATCCATGCAGGGTTCGGAAATTGGCTTCGTCCCACATCCGAAAAGAAAATTCCTGCAAAGACGGCTGTTTGGATTAACTTCTATGAAGTTGTCTTGGATATACCCCAAACTGTTTCATTTCCATTTTGACCTTTCAGAAATGTTATTCTGTAACATGTAGTAGAAAATATTTATATTAAAACCCAGCTTAACATGAAAGGTCAACATCTTTTTTGGCGAAAGCGTGAGAGGAGGCTCTTCTCCCACGCCGTGGCGAGGCTGTGGCCACGGTGATCCCAGCACACCAGCCCTGCTGGGGGTCCCTTCCCCTCTCACTATGGGGTGGAACCTTCTCCTCTTCGCTGCTCCCCCCAAAAGAGCACTCTTCTTCTCTCAAAGTCCTAAAGCCCCTGCCCACATCTGTGCCATGCACATCTATCCATACCTAAATCAATACCGGTGTGTACATCTACCTATGTAAATATAGAGAGACTCTAACTTGCAGCAGTGAGCCCAACCCAGCCATGGAAGAACTGTAAAGATTTTCTATTTGAGAAAATCTGTCCTTTCTTGGGGAAAAAGCCCCCAAGAGACATGAAAGCCCCCAGAAGGCACGTGCTGAGTGAGGGGCTGCGGAGACCAAATCCCAAAGTCACGGTGCAGGTCACCAGTTTGGGGATGTTAAGGATGAAGGGCTCCAGCTGGGATGCATGCTGGGTGAGCCACAGTGGGTTTACAGTGAGATTCTGATTGAAAGGAGATGGAAGAACATAAATAATACTGCTAGTAGTACATAACATCGAATACACAACCCTAACAATGATACTACGAGGTGATTTGGACTTACTGAGGGTTTTCCAGTCCTTGCAAGTCTTTGCACGTGTTAGTGTGCACTTTCAGAACTTTCCTTTTTTAGTTTTTCAGAACTAAACCAGCGTGGCACTTTGCTAGGGGTGGTAAATGTGGTGGGTTTTACTGTGTGATGGGTTAGGTCCCAGCACGAAGAGGGGAATTAAGGGCCAGCACAGAACAAGGTGCCAACAGCTGCTTTTATTAGTCAGGGAAAGTCAGTACTGGGGGTTCATGGAGCTGAGTGCTCTCTGGCTGGGGTCCCATCACCACGCCGTGCTATCTTCCAGCTACCTGTGCACATGTGAACACAACACTGTGACTTTTATTGCTATTTATTAAAGAAGATCTGTATTTTCCAGCGTAGAAACATTGCAACCTGGCTACAGCTCCTGCTCCCACATAGCACTCCAAGCGCTATGGGCGAGCTGGTGAAATGAATAGAGGTTGCACCCTAAAACGAGAGCCCTGGATGGGAAAAGCTGGATGCAATTAAATTGGAAAGCAGCCCCATTGCTCTCAGGGATTGTAAAGCAAACACCTGTTTGTTTGCTTGCTGCCCCCGTGCAGTTTGCCGTGGCTCCAGGCTGGGAAGGAGGTACGTAATGGCTTGTCCCTGAAATATGTCATGCTGATGGTCTGTTGGTCACTCCCAAACAAGTTTTACATGCAATTTTGTTTCCCTTCAGGGGAGCTGCTCAGCACCTAGCTGCTTGGGCTTACAATCACCTGGAGGAAGGGGCTGCCACACTAAATAACTCACTCGGTACTTGCTGTTGTTAGCTTTCACTAACTTTTAGGACTTCTTTTATGCTTGCAGTTTTTCCTTCTTCACAGCTTCATATATCTGTTGAGGGTGCCCAGGAAAGCAAATTGCTTGGAGGTGAGATGCTCATATGTCTTCATTGCTCTTAGTGTGGCTGTGGGAGTGGTACCTTGGTACCGGTGGTTTTCTGAGCTGTGCCGAGATCCAGCTTTGCAACAGTTTTATTCCAGTCTGTTACCAAAACCCTAGTGAGGCAGTGTGACGGATGTGGTCTTCCCAGCCTGGTCTTCAGGGTGTGATGGCATTGGTCCTAGACAGTGATTGCTTCTTTGCTGCCTCTGGGGTTAAAGCATCATGATAAGGGCCATTGGTTTGGAGGGCAGTGTGAAAAAGAACTGGGGAAAAGGCTTTCCTTGTTATCAGGAATAATGTAGCAGGTCAGCTGCCTTCAGTGGAGAAAAGCTGTGGTGTGGAGGTACCTGCAGGATGCAAACTGGCCACAAAGTGTCCTACGTGTGTGTCCTATGGGGAACAGCCTGTAAAAAAATCCCTGTAAGCTGCTCTTCAGGGGAAGGCAGGCATTAAAACACAAGGTTTGATCCTGAACCGCGTGTAGCAGAGCTGATGGGTGACTTGTAGAGATCCACCTTTTCTACTGCTGACGGAGCAAAGAGCTGAGGCTCGCTTGAGATGAAGAATTCTGGTTCATTATCGTGCCTATAATTTCAACCTGCCTCCGTTTCCCCCGTAGGAAGCTGGGCAGACCTTGCTTTTGCGGATAATGCAATTACTTCCCAAATCTCCTGATACACATATTCGATTCCTTTAGAGTCTTTCTAATCTGGCAGGCTAGCTATCGACATAGTCTCTACCACTCTTTAAAAATGTCTTGCTTCCCCTTTGCCTTTTAGCAGCTCTTTCACCCTGGGCAGCCTCCCAGGAAAGTTTGCAAGTGTTTTTAATCGACCAAGAGCAGTTTGTGCTGCACTTAGATCCCCAGGCATGGACAACCAGCTGATGAGGTCTTACTACAATACATCGCAGCAGTAATGGCTTTTTCTTTTCAAAAATCTGCTATGTTGGAATAATAATTAATATGTTGTAAATTCTGGATTGGACCAAGCTACGTTGATGGGATTTCTGTGCTAAATGGCTTTATCCTTGCAGAAAATGAGCATTTGTCCCATAAATGCAGACAACAGCCCCAAAGCATCGCCCAGTCCTGGGGTCTCCCCCTGCCCAGAGCCCTGGGGACATCCTGGCTTGTGGGGTCCACCAAAGGCCACCTCCTTTCCTTGCTCCAGGCTTTCTGAGACAGGGAATATCCTGGGTCCCCCAGGTGAGAGCTGCCTTGTAATGGTGAGAATTGATGGAATTATAAGGAATTCCCATTCCTTGTAATGGGAAATGCATGGGGATGTGATGTCAGCTCCTCCCTGAAGACTAAATGGAAAAGTAGATCCAAACACATCAATAAGAGCCACAGAAACCATGAAGTAAAAGCAGCTCCTCCAAACAATTAAATGCTCCCCCATTTCAGGTAAGAAACAAACCCAAGAGCTGAAAATTCACTGCGCTGGATGGGAGACACTGCTCCGACACCTGCCGATGCGTCTGAAAGCATCATCTGTTCCTTTCCATCCCAACACCTGGATCAACTTCTTCCCAAAGCTTTCGCTCACTCTGTTCCTGGCTGAGGCAAATGCGTATTCTGATAGTCCTGATGGGATTTTCATCTCCTTTTTTATCGACTCTGAGTATTAATCCCCGCGGTGAAACTTTTTGCTCCATGTCGCAGGCGGATTTGGTTTGACCCACGTGTTGGTGATGCCTTGTGAAAATATAGGGTTAGAGTCCATAAACCCGAGAGTTTGCTGCAAAATTGCTTTTTTCTTCCCCTCCCACCCCCTGCAGAAATGAATTCAGACCAATCAGGGCATTGGATTAGTGAAGCTTGACCTGCTAAATTGATTCCGACAGTTATACAGCATCAGATGTTCACTGCATTGACCTTTTTAATGAGAAATAGGTCTATTAGATCTGTTTTACTCTCGGTAAAATATCTAATGAATCTGAGTGGTGCTTTCCATCATTTAGATGCGTATCAAGTTATAGAGGGTAGGTTACGATATGACCAAGTAAAATTAGCTTTGTGATGGCTTGTCCAGGTGGAACATGTCTCATTTGTTAACTTGCTGACCCTTTTTTCTCCCTGTGCCAAAAGCCTCAAAAAAAAAGAGCAGATGCCGGGGAGCAGCTTTTACGAGGGGAAGGAAAAGGGGAAGGCCTTGGGCAGAAGATGTTCCAGAAAATCTCAGGCAGCCTGTGCCCCGCCAAAAATAAAAATTAAAAAAGCGAAGCGCTAGGCCTTCTCACTTTTGCAGTTTTTGGAGTTTTTTTTTGAGAGGGGAAACCCTTCCTGCTGGAGGTGCCTGACCCTGGAGCAGTGGCTGCACTGTGTTGGATGCTTCCATCCTTTGTTTTCCCGTTCTCCTCCTCCTCATTTGATCTGGCTATTTTAACCAGCTCAGATTAAGTAATTGCTTAGAATCTTTTCTAACCAATGTGTGAATTAATTCACGTGCCTTCTCTGGGGTTTGAAGCACTGAATGCTTCAATGAATGCATTGAATGCAGAATGCATTGCGCACAAGCGAAGAGCTCGGTAAACCCAACTTTCTTGAAAAGCCATTGAAAAGTTTGGCTATTTTGGAGGAATCTATAGGGGTTCACCAATTTCCCCCCCCTCTCCCCAGCCTTTATGGAGAAACGTGGCTGGAGACAGATGCTGACCTGCCTCACATGCCTTGTGCTCTGCTCCTTGGCCTCTGCCCATCCTTGAGGTCAGCTATCTGCCTTGTGCTGCTGCATCATCCCTCAAGTGCTTTGCCTAAAATAAAAGGTGCTTCAAATCTGAGTCCAATGCCTAAATGCGGACATTTTGTCCTAGTTGTAATATCCTCCTTAGCTGCCAGTTCCCACTGCAGGGATGGTCCCCTCTAAAGTCCATGTCATGCCTGCTAACCCCTGTGGGTGTCTTGGATGATGGGAGGTCACCTGAGATGCCAGCAGATGCTCACCACAAACCCGCTAACTCCCATCCATACATAAGCATCTATGAAATCAGGGGCTTAATGGGCAAGATCTGTTTATAAAATCTCCATTTACCAAGATTTGCTCTTGACACTGATCATCCAGTGTCTTTGGGGAAGATGGTTGATGCTATTGAATCCATTTTTATCTTTGTTTTTACACCGCACTCAAGTAAAACCCCTCACAAGTGGCATGTTCACTGTGAGCTTCAGTTGAGACCTTGTCTTTGCCAAGATGCGGTTTCTTCGTTGTTCCCTAAAACCGTTAATAACTGTTTATTTTGCAAAAATGATCAGGTATAGTCTTTTCCTATAATTTGACAGCCAAACCTGGATGGGGATGTGGTCCCTAGATTTTTTGTGCCAAATAGAAGAAATAACCGTTATGTAGAAAGTGAATCATCAATATTTCATTTCATAGTTGCCGTGTACAGTTTTCCCCATTATTTGGAGAAGATTAAAAAAGAAAACTCAATTCATTATTACATTTTAAAATATGCATTGGATTTCTCTGGGTTGTTATTTTAGGTTGGGTTTTCCAATGCTATTCCTTGGCAAGAATAGGGTCAGGTTTGGGTTTTTTTGTTGTTGTGGGTTTTTTTGGTTTTTTTTGTGTGTGTGTGTGTGTGAAAGATTAAAGACTCGTTTAAGCTGTTATCATTGAAAACATGTGTTCTCGCTGTTTCATGCTGGGGTTCCTTTTAGAGTGTCATCTGCTGAAATGCTGTCTCTGCTTTCGGCACATCAGGCATCAAATATCTGTTACTGCTTTCCAGGTGCAGCAGCCAACATGCTGGGATTTGAAAGAAGATCTTGGGCATGTTTTCCATGGAGATGGGAGGATTTCCCAGTGCTTGAAAGAAGCAAAACCAAACAAGCTTGAAGGAAGCAACAGCCGGTCATGAAGGCAGTTTCTCCTTGGCGTAAAATTGTAGGGTTTGACCAATTCTGTTCGGAAACATCTCCATCCACATTGGCTGCACCCCCTCTGAGATCTTGCTGATTTTACAGCAGCTTTGGCATCCCAGAGGAAGCGTTTTGGGCCACCTGGCTGAGAGATGAAGCTACACTGGGAAGTGTTGGGAGCCCGGCTGTGCCCATTCCCTCTCCAGCAGGGCACTGACAAACCTTTGACCATCTGCATCTCCATGCCCGCACACCTATGTCCAGCCTGCCCACCTCCAGGAGCTAGTAGCCTGAAAAAAAACCCAAAACCAAAGTGTTTTAAAAAAGGGAACTTAGAGGGTTAGAAATGAAAAAGCGGCAACTAAAACTATCTCCGTACGCTTTTGCAGTTATAGGATGAAGTAAGGAGACTGAGAAGTGCCCTGTACCTTGCAGTTCTGGCTTTTGCAGGCATCAGCTTGGAGGTGGATTTGTATGACTCACCTCTCAACCCTTCTGTCACCGCTGAGCATGCAGGAGAGGGGTATTTGCAGATGGTGAGACCCGGGTTTACTTTGTCCTCACGTCCTGCATGCCATCCCCCTGCCTCTTGCCACTACCTTTGCTCCAGCTCCCCCGAAGCCCCCCCAAGACAGGCAGGAGGTGAGCGTGGTCCTTCCAGGGGGCTGCAAACAAGCCCCCAGCTGCTCCTGCTTGGCTGTGACATGCAAGCAGAGGGGAAGGACCACAGCCAGCCCAGCCCGTGCACAGCAGTATGAATCATACCCTGTGAGCAATGTGACAAACAACTTACCCACGTCTGATCTGCTAATGCATATTTATTCTGTTAACAAGTAATTCATTCCTGAACAGAAAGCTTGGGAGTTGATTTATATCACAGTCAAATCAAGTCTGAGAAAGCTGCTCAATTCACCTATATAAATCATGACAATTTTGGTTTTGCTATGGGCTGGAGAGAAAATGGGAGCTGAGCAAACATGGCACTTTGTGACTGTTAATAATTTATAACAGCTAATGAACAGCATGAGCAATGCTTGATTATTATTAAGATTCTCAATAATGCTGATAATTATTTTAGTATTACAGCAGTGATCATCTATAATCATAATGATGATCAATAGGCACCTCGGAGTGCCCTCGTCACCCCGAGGGTGCAGCTAAGTTGTGTGGCTGAATGGGCGTAGCAAAGGGTTGACATTCCTCTTTGCAAGATGCTTTTATTCCTAATTTGCTGTGGGTGCCATGATAAATGCACCTGTGGGTAGAGACTCCCCATTGGCATTGCCCCCGGAGGAGTAAATCGTGTCAGTTATTCCCAGGTTTAGTTGTATTTCCCTAAAACCACCATGTTGTTGGTGTGGGATAAATACCGCAGGGAACACGCTCAACTTGAAATATTCTGTGGAACTCCGAAAATCTGACATATTTTTATGTCGGTCATTTTTTCCTTCTTATTAATTTAGCTCTCCTTTAGAAGGTTATGTATCTCCTGTGACTTTTATGTATTTTCTGCCTCTGTACAAGGGAAAATTATTTTAACTCTAATTTCTATCATTTTAACAAACAGCAAATAAAATGGATGTGGATGCCCTGGGAGGCTGAGATGTTGGGAGCAGGAATGGCACTGAAGGTTTAAACTCCCTTGATTAAGTTTCCCTGCGAGGTTTAAGTGAGCGTGTCCACATTCAGATTCACGTTAATCTACAGTTTTTCATAGGACATCATGTTTAAAAGCTCTAAATCCACCAAAGGCTTTTTTTGAGCCTTCTGCCTTGCCATGGCTGCCCGGTGACGGTGCTGAATTTAATGTGTTGATGATATATTCAACCCAGCGTGCCGTAAATAGTCGCTGAATATTCAGCACAGCCTTGGCTGCCTCCTTGCACCGAGGCCCAAGGCAAGCTCAGATGGTGACATTTTCCTCCCTAATCCTTTTACTCTTCTTCCCATGCGGGAGATTTTCAAAAGATGTTAAATGTCACCAAAGGCCCTTCAAACTTGCAAAACTATTTAAAAATGGTGGGTGGATTTTTAGTTTTTTTTTTTTTTTTTTCCAAAGGTGGTACAGCGCGTGGTGCCACCACCCTCTGAAGAGAAGAGCCTGGGTTTGGTGGCATCTCTCACAGCATCCTTGCACAGCAGCAACCTTCCAGAAGGTTGTAAGCATGCCGTGACCTCCCGTCAGGGTGAAGCCCAGGGTGATGCTCCGCTAAGGATCACGATTTCAGAAAACTGGGTGAGATTATGGTGTGATGAATAAAATACTGCTATTTCAGGTGAGCACGGAAACTAGGCTGAAGTTAATGAAGCTGAAGCTAATGAAGCTGATCACTTCTGCATCCTGTAGGCCAGTCAGTGCCAGCCTCAGAGTGAACCAATCAGATGGAAGAGGGAAAGGAGGAGGATTTGGTGATGTTGTGTCTGGGGTTTACTCAATTCTTGCACTGAAGGGATGGTTTTAAACCTCTCTTTTCTCTGTTTTCTAGGATAGAAGTGGCCTCCGCATCCCAGTTCCCACATACAAGTGAGGCAGCCGAACTGGCATGAGGATAAACCATGAAAAATAGAGCTCTCGGAGATGGTGACCAGAGAGATTTCCATGGGGTTGGAAACCACGGCAGAGCCTGTGGATACAGCACTTACAGCCCGTGCAGCTCCCCTAGCCCAGCTGAAAACGAGTTTTTAATTAGTGAGGCTTGAGAGCTGCCTGTAGCAGGGGATGCTCCGTCTGTGCTGGGCTGTTATCTTGGGGAGGGGACCTGGAATTTGGGGTGGGGCATGAGTTTGAAGAGGAGAAGGGTTACAAATGCAAGAGGCAGGAGAAGTAAAGAACAACTTTTCCATTTCTGCAAATATTCAAGATCAGAATGTTTTCCTGGGGTAAGTATGGAAAGGGACTGAATTTTGTGTGAACTGGTAATTTAAACGACAGACGACATCAGGCTGGGTTATTTGGCTGTTTCCCTTCAGTCTGAAAAACATTTTTAAAACAACGTGAGCAGCTTCAATAGAAAACAGGTATTTTCATTTGAAGGTTATTGTAAAAAGAGGTTTTGACTATTCCAAAGTTGGTTTTTTGGTTTTTTTTGGGTTTTTTTGGGGGTTTTTTTGGTTGTTGTTGTTGTTGTTTTGTTTTGTTTTTCCCAGGAACACACTGGAAACAGCTCTTTGCAATGACTAATTTTGGTTTCTATGAACAAAAGTCCTCAGACCAGATTAATTTTGCTGAAAAAAGGCCATCCAGCTCTATCCCCCCCGTCGTGGCACAAGAATCCCCCTGCCTGGCATCTCCTGGTGAGCTGGAGGGGGAGGGGAAGGGCTCAGCTCCACAGTCCTCCAGTACAAAACAAAGTCAACCATTGTGCAAAATTTTTTATTCCATCCAGAGTAAACATCAGTTTATTATGCATAGGAAGAGATCACTGCATATATAAGAGAAGATGATTTTTTTTTTTATTTTTTTTTTTTTTTTAGGTTCATCCCAATCAAGTCTCAGTTTTTTTAATTGTTTCTCCATGGAGAAGGTTTATTGGCCATATTTCTGCATGTGTCTTAATTGTGAGCACAGATGAATGTACTGAGCATAACATTTCAACTGCCTTATATGAGTTCATAACATTTTGCAATAACCCTTGCAGGATTTCTTTAGATGGAACACTTGAAGGACATCTGTTGGTGCTGGAAACAAAGATGCAGGTTTTTGGTTTTGGTTTGGTTTGGTTTTGTTTTGTTTTTCTTAATTGCTATTTTGACAGAGGAATAGGCAGCTTCTGTCACTTGAAATGAAAATCCTGCTAAGCGCCGATAAAATCTGCTCCATTTTACCCCTGTTCCTCCTTTCCCTCTCTAATTGGTGGAGTTGCAAGGGAAAGTCTGCTAACATGTATTTTGGAAATTGAGATCAAGGTCTTGATAAGCCATATGCACGTCTCTCCAGGGGGTTTATTTAGCCAGTTAGTATTGTGTTGATAATAGCACCGTGAGTTCTGTTTGATGGCAGGTTTGAAAAGGTACATGAATAAGCAACGGCACCAGCACCGAGCTGGCATTTGCAGGAGAAACGTGCTTCATACGCTACAGATCTATGGACAAGGAGTTGTGTGAAGGGCAACTAAAACACAGGACTCAATCAGGTGGTCCACATTTGACTCTCAGTTTTGTCCCTCCCCCCAAAAAAGCTGAAATTTCTTGTGGGCTTTGTTCCTTTGCAGCAGCCAAGTGCTCAGTGAGGATGCCCAGCCCTGTGGGCTGCCCTGGTAGACCTGTGGGAGGCGAAGGCCACCCCACCACCCCATCAACTGGTGATGGAGATGTGTGGAGCTCCAGCAGGAGCTGCAAACCCTCCTTGCCCTGGGGTGCTCAGGGGTGCCCACCCTCCCTGGGGCAGAGGCAGAAGGGGATCGCTGTCACAAGTCCAGAGGGCTACATCTGGCCCCCTACACTTGGATTTCATATCTGCTGTCATCAATTATCATCCCTGGGCTTTCCAGGGCTGATTCATGTTTTAGATGAGAAAACAAGAACATTTTCCTTTGGAATAAAAATGTTTCTTCATTTTCTCAGCTCCCTCCCCCCACCCTTCATTCCCTTCCTCCCTCCCTTCCTCCCTCCCTTCCTCTCTACTTACAGTAATAAATGGGGATAAATAATTACACCTTTAACGGCACGGGGGGGGGGGGGGGGGGGGGGGCGGAGTTTGCTGTGTTTTTTCTTCATTTGCAAAGCATGGCTCTACAGTTTCAGCCAATAGCAAAAAACAG
This sequence comes from Falco naumanni, assembly GCF_017639655.2. Taxonomy (NCBI): domain Eukaryota; kingdom Metazoa; phylum Chordata; class Aves; order Falconiformes; family Falconidae; genus Falco; species Falco naumanni. The sequence continues at coordinate 84,098,653 of NC_054080.1, forward strand.
CGAGGGAGTGATGTCTCGGTGGAGCAACCTACGCCAGCTGCCTCCCAAGGTGGCAGCAAACACCTCCTTATTTAAACCGGGGGGGGGGGGGGGGGGGGGCGGGAGGAAAGCAGCCCTATGGTTGCCTACATCTCAGCCTGACCCACTCGCTCATCATTTAGGAGAATTTTCTTTTTTTGCATCCGCCAGTGGGAAGGTGAGGGCAGGCAGGAGGCTGGGGGTGCTCCCGCTCCCTGGGGAAGGTTGGCTGATGTGGCAGGGCAGACTCACCCCAAAAACCTGTGGAATTTCAGGTCTTGTCTTTTCTGTGTGACCTCAGGCAAATCAATCAGTATCCCTAGGACCCGTTTTCTCATCAGTAAAATGAAGAGAATAGAATCACAGAAGGGTTTCGATCAGGAGGGCCCTTTAAAGTCCCTCTTGTCCAACGCCCCAGCAATGAGCAGGGGCATCTTCAGCTGGATCAGGTAGCTCAGAGTCCCGTCCAGCCTGACTTTAATCACCTTTTCTTAACCTCCCTAGGATATGAAGATGGATACACTGGCACCTGTGAGGTAATTAGCTGTTGTGGCATTGGACCATCTAGCGATTCAAATGAATCTTACAGGAGAGATTAGACATCACAACATCTGTTTCCTCTGCTCTGAACCAAGTAGGAAAACATTTGCTTTTTGCAGGGAGAACTTCTGCCCAGGGTGACCTTGGTGCAAGTCTTCTGGCTGAATTTTGACTCTTAATGGTTTGCAAAAACAACCAGCAAGGAAACCTTAACACATTTCTCCAGGCTGTTAATTGGAAAAATCTATCTGAGATAACGTAGGTGCTCCTCTTGGCTTGCTCTGCATTTTGGTTCATTTTAATTCAAGTAACAAACAGCACAGGAGCTGGTCCTACCTTCGCAGCACAGCTGGAACAGCTGTGCTTGAGTCTATATTTTGCTTTTCTGTTTTTTGTGTGTCCATAACAGCCTAAAAAAGTGATGCTGCAAAGGCAAACTTGGACCCCTTTGCGTTTGGGCAGTACATGGGATGGGGGTCACCGCTGCGGGCTGACCAGGCTGCCACAGTGTAGCAGCCAGCTGCCTCTGCCCCATCCCAGTTTCCCAGTTCCCTTTTGCAAAGCAGGTACCAGGGAACATCAAAGAGGAAATTTGGGGACAGGCTTTTTAGCGGGACCCATAGCAACAGGACAAGGGGGAATGGTTGTAAATGCAAAGAGCACAGATTCAGACCAGATAGAAGGAAGAAATTGTTGAGGATGAAGATGATGAGACACTGGCACAGGTGGCCCAGAGAGGTGCCCGATGGCCCATCCTTGGGAACATCCAAGGCCAGGCTGGACGGGCTCTGAGCAACCTGATCCAGCTGAAGGTGTCCCTGCCCATGGCAGGGGGCTGGACTACAGGGACTTTGAAGGTCCCGTCCCACCCAAACCATTCGGTGATTCTACGAAATTCAGTTGGTTGGTTCAGAAACCCTCCTGAAACACCAAATCATTTTTGCTCTTTGCCCCTATAGTACCATCCAGCGATGGACCTACTGGCAACCTCACTGCAATACAAGGACTTGTGAGGTGGGTGGCACAATATTGTTGGCAAAACCCAAAATAGTTAGCATAAGTTTTGATAAGCCCTGGCACTGTTACCGCAGTGGTAAATTTTTTTCCTTTTAGAGATTGCAGGTCTGTTTGCCAGGTGCTGTTCGGAATATTACTTTGAAAGTACCTCGTGACTTTTCCCTAGCACGTCATTTAGGAATTAGAAAACCCTGAATCATCTTTTTATTAAGTTTATATACTGGCCCAGCGTGAATTCAAACTGAACGTTGAAAAGTTTGCCAGCCAACAAAACCAAATCAATTAAGCCCACAAGATTTACGATGCAGGTCTCTGGGAGTTTTGGGGCTGGAGCTGCTGGCCTTTTGCCAAGGACACAAAAGGAAAATCATATTTTTTTACCTTGGGTATTTCAACGTGCAGGTGGAAAAGTGTGTCACTAGAGTGAAGTGACAATTTTATATATATATATATATACACACACACATACTTTTTTTTTTGGGGGGGGTGAAATTATACAGGAGGTGAAGGTATCTTGGCTAAAATCACATGTACCACCCTTGGCATCTCTGATTAATGCCAGAAAAATTGGGGCAGTGATGTCTGCCTTCGGACAGGCATGGGGTTACGGGCAGCATTGTGCATGGGAACATTGGGAAGGGTCCTTCAAACAACTTCATAAATCCTAAAGCTCTGCCTCCTCCACCCACCCTCCCTGCAGCGCCAGCCATGAGCATCCCCACCACCTGCACAAGAGGCTGAGTTTTCCTAACAGCGATCCAGATGTTGGTCAGCAGACTATCTGGTATCAGATGTGTATGGAAAATAACCTGAAAAATTAGAAGGGTGGTTAATTAATCATTTCATTATAACCAACTACCAGTAAGTCCATGCCCAGTTGAACTTCTCTGTCCATGAGTGACCAAAAATGGATCAGATTTGAATGGTACTGGGAGGACACAAAGTTACTTCATAAAAGAAGTTTGTAGGCTTGTTAAATGATGAGTTTTAATGGAAAATAGCTGGTTGAAACATTATGGAAAATCATTTAATGGGGCAAGATGCATACCTTATTACCTCTGAACATATCTACATCTCTGTTAAACTGACCTGGGCTGACCTGTGAGCTGGCTGTGTGAGGAGGGGGAATTGCCTTTTTTTCCCCCCACATGGTAACTTTTGAGCAGGTTTTTACATGACAGCTTCCTTTTCTACCTCTCTAAAATTTCTATTATCATTTTTTTTCCCCTACACACAAATCACCTCTGGTTGAAACCCAGTTTTCCTTATTTTCATTGATCTGCCACATGAATCTAAAATTACCTAAAGCTGTTCCCATCACTCCTGCACATCCTGATGTGGTTTGACTGCTCTCCCAAGAGACACTTTTCAGATCTGTACTTGCCGTGTTTTCAGTCCTTTTTTTTCTTTTTTTAAAAAAAGGTATCTTAAAATAGTTGTTGTTTCCCTTTGCAGGTTATCGATTACAATCTGGCAATTTCCAGGCCCAATCTTGACAAAACTTTTGTGATATAAGGCTGATCATTAAGAAAAATCACTTCCTGTCCAGTGGCTACACCTCCTCATGTAGGACCTGGGTGACACTCGTGTTTGTTGCCAGCAAGAAATAATCAGAGACCTACCGAGCTGGGATAAAAGGAAGCTTTTAGTGAGCAAATATGGGCTTGTAGGAATGAAAAAAAATACAGATAATACAGGTGGCTATATCTCGTGGGATGTTGCTAAAGCTGTTGGTGGGTTTGGTACTCTGGATGCGCTTCTTTATTGTTGCCTCTGTGCGTGCTGCGCGGCACCGGCATGGGCTCCATCCAGGCCTCGCCCCATTCAATGATGGCTCTGTCAAAGTGCTATTAGAGGAAGGGTTTCACATCTCTGCCGTGTTGCAAATGGATCGTGAGACGAATTCCAGCTGCGCAAAAGAGGCCGATGAAATATTTAGGCAATGATCCCGGGGAAAGCGGTACCTTAGGGATGCGCGGGGAGAAGCAGGTTGCAGCGACAATACGAAGGCAGCGAGGAATGGGGTGAAGATGCAGCAAGAGAGAGGGGAATTGGCAATACTGAAGCAAAGTTAAAGAGCAGCTAATTTGTCTGATGAATGAGAAGGAAGGGAATTAAAGTCATAAGCTGGGGAGGGCAAAAGCACCTCCAAATAAATAAAACAGGTAGCCATGTGGAAATACAGAGCCTGTGGCACTTATTGTGGGGCTTATGGGTGCTCAGTTCCATGCTGGGAGCCTGTAGTGGGGCGGGAGTTTTAGGTTGGATATAAGGAAAAATGTCTTCACCGCAAAGGTGGCCAAGCCCTGGCACAGGCTGCCCATGGAGGGGGTAGAGTCACGACCCCTGGAGGGATTTAAAAAACATGTAGATGCGGCACTTAGAGCCATGGGTTAGCGGTGGGCTTGGCAGTGCTGGGTTAATGGTTGGACCTGATGATCTCGAAGGTCTTTTCCAACCTAAATGATTCTATGATTCTAAGAAGAGCTGGCAATTCCCTGCAGGATGAGGGAGGGTGGTGTTTTCAGGAGTGTAAGAGGTTTTTAAGAACTCGTTATGACATTTGAGGAAAGTAGAAGCCCTGACTCTCATTAGCAGTAAGGCTGTTTTGCCCAGTGAGCAAGCTGGAGGGCTTCAAAATACACTGACATGGATACTTGTGGATGCTTAAGGATGCTTAAAAGCCTCTTCACTGTTTCAGCATGGGGGAGCGCAGCCTGAGCTCCAGAGACAATAAATCCGTGTGGGACAGATCCGCAGCTGGCACTGATCACTTGGCGCTGCCAAGCTCATCTGCACCCACAAGCACCCAAACTTACTCTCTCCAGGGGGATGCAGGAGTGATGGGGGGTTGCAGTAACAAGCACAGTGCACACCTGAGCCAGGCATGGCTGCTGCTGCAATGTGCAATCAAAAAAAAAAAAAAGGAATCAAAGTGCAATGAAGAAAAGAATAGCCACAGGTCTTTTATGGGGAATGGCAATAGATAAAAAGGCAAGAAGCGCCAATCAGTGCCTTGGTGACCCGCGGGAGGTGGCACAGACATCATGCAGGATGGTATCCACAGCTGTGACGGTGGAGCAGCCCTGGATGAAGCCTGGGATGGTGCGATGCATGGGACGGGATGGAGAGGGGCTCTGGTGTGTGGCACGGCAGCATCTTTGGCTTAAAATCCGTGGGGTGCCAGGGGTAAAATTCTTGCTCACTTGCCTGCTGAGGACAGCCCTGGCACTCAGCAGGACTCAGGCTCCATTTAACTTCATCCACAGCAGCCACAAAGGGTGAAACATTGCAAAGAAAGCTGTGAAACTGCTGTGTGCCTGCAAGCATGTCAGTAGGGGAATGGCTCTGTTTAGCGGATTACTGGGTTCCACAAACCGTACGTTGTGGGACAATTTTATAACCCAGTGTGAGCCTGCCCTGAGTTGCCCAGGGGAAAGACAACATTTTGGGGGTACACAAGAGGCGAAGCATCGGTGTGGCACGTAAGGCATAGGCAGCTGCAGCGGGGGAAGTGGATATTCCAGAAAGGCTGTGTGAATTGCGCCTGGTATATATGGAAAAAGAGTAAGGTCACATCCCCGAGCTTCGGGCTTCAATTTGCTTGTGGAGAGGAAGGTGCTAGGAAGAAAAAAGTTAAAAGCCTGCTTGTAACAGAGCAAAACAGCCAGTAAAAGCCTGGAAAGTCAGCATTGTTCTTTGAGCTGTGATAAATAATGTCCCTCAGACTGTGAAGAAGGGATTGAGAAAACCAGGAAAGCCTTCAGCGTGGATTTTAATAGCACAGTTGGGTGTGCTGGGGAATAGCAAGGCACCACATCTTTAGCTTTTGTTCAAGTCCATGGACTTGGAGGTGCTGGGGACCTCCCTTTGCAGGGCTGAGCTCTGGATACACCTGCTTTTTTTTCACAGAATAAACAATGTGAGAGCTGGGAGTTTGAAGCAGCATAAATTGGTCCCAAACCGAACCCATGCTCACTCTGCCAACACAATGCTGTGAAGGCTTCAAAGCCAAGCACCCCCAAATCACACTGTGACACTGTGAAGGTGCCCCAGGGGACAGAATTATTATTATTTTCCCTTTGGGCTTTCCTCCAAAACTCATCTCATTCGAGTTTTTCTCCGGCATTACTTACCTGCAAGGTACCATGATGGAGTGGGAGGTCCTTCCATGGAGAGGGACTTTGGAAGATGCTGCCACAGGGAGGATCTGCCTGTCCCTAACTGTGCCTAAAGCAGACTGTCATGACAGTGACCTGGGCAGGAAGCCTGCCAGAGAGCCAGAAACCATCGTGTCATTAAATAACACATTAAAACCTTAAGGAAAAGGCAGACAAACTGTTATTGTACAGACTATTTATCCTGAATTTCCCAGTCTGCCAGAAAATCCATATGTTTCAGAAATCCTGCCCTGTGCCACCTGGTCAACCTTGTTCATCAAGGAGACCTTCCGACCCCATGGGTGAGACACAGGAGACAAACCCCAGATATTCGATTCATACATACATACATACATATATATATATTTATATACACACACACACTCCCACAGTTGCTTTCTGCAGACTCCAATTTTACTTCAATTTTACAACTGTTTGCCTAGAAGAAAGGGTCCCTCCTGGAGAAGCTGGGGTGGTTCCCTGCCTCCATGCCCCGCAGGCAGGGGTGTGCTGTCAGCTCTGCTCGCACATGTGGGGGTTGGATGCTTGGAAAGGATCCTCCAGTCCTGCACCACATGCTGGCAGGAGTGATGGAGGGGTGGCAGGGAGCCCCGTAGCCACGCTGGGGGGAAGGTGTCTGCAGCTCTGCTCCAGCCCTGGTCTTTCTTGGTGGCTGTTTGATTTTTTTGCTCAAGCATTTGTTGCCAATGCAGAGCAGAATTCACTTTATGCACAAAGGACCCAGGTTTCGCAGCTCTGGCTGTTTTGTTTGGTTGTGTTTTCTATTTTTTTTTTTTTTTTGTGCCTTTGTTTCTTGTTTTGATAGGGACTGGAATTGGTTTGCTCCTCTCATTCTCCTCTCTTCCCCACCCTGATAAACGAGTGACCTGGAAAGAAACTGTCTCAGGCATTAGGTTGGGTGCTGACAAACTTCACAACAGTTCTTACCCTTTTTCCCAGGCAAGGCCAAAGTAGCAAGGCTCCCCAAAATTAAAAATGGTACGGGAGGGTATTCAGCGGTCCAGCCTTAATGCTGATGGACTTGTCAAGAGAGATGTAAGACCGGTGTGCAAAGCCCTGGCAGCAAATTAAGTTCCCACCACAGCTTGTTTACCAGGGCAGGGCCACAAATTGCAGCAGCTGTAGGAAATCCAGCCAGAGGGATGCTCCCTCCAGCTGAAAGCTCTTTCCGGCTCCAGGCTCCATATATAAGTTTTCCCGGCTGTTCTGCACATGTTTTGAGGTGTTTTGTTGTTTGCTGAGGTTGCTTGTAGCATCTCTTTGAACTTACAATACCCTGGACAAGAAGCTCCTGGTCCATACTGGTTCCAGCACATCACAGGATGGAGATTTTAACTCAAGATGGAGTGAAGCTGTTGGACAAGCAGGTATCTCTGATGCAAATATTAAGTGGGACCACGCTTGCTGTTGACGTGTATATTGTGCTGCAAGAAATATCTTTTATATCAGACTTACATTTGCTGACTGTAGATTATCATTCAGCTTGGTCGAAGAGGCTGCTTCTTGTGCTGCTGTGTTATTTACCACTCCAGGCTCATGTACAGTAATGAGTCCTTATTCCCGAGTTATGCAGGGACACGGAGCGGGTCTGGCTCAGGTGGAGAGGCAGGAGAGAGTTTGGAGGGATCTAAATGTGCAGAAGAAACCAGAGGGAGTGCCTAATTCAAATAGCCTTTCTCTTCTGACAGTCTCAAATGAATCTTTGTTTTGGGAGCAATTGAGAGATAGCTCTGTTTGGGAAATTAATAGCACTTGCTCTAAAGGACTCTTTGTCAAAGAAATGCCAAAAAAATTTATGGTCTTGAGCCAGGCTATGCAGGTATTGAATGAAGAGTGTCAATATATGGTCTTCTGTTTACAGCTCTAGTGAAAGAGGCTTTTCAGGCAGAGTATGATTTGTACCAACTCCTATCCACAATTGATCTCAAAAGGACCAATTTAATACAGGATCCATTTATTTTAGGAGAGTGCTAACAGACCTTTGAAAGGGTCAGTGGTGAAGCCAAACAGTTTTTCAATATCTATGTTTTTAAAGAAAAGGTGCTCTCTCAGCTGTGCTTTCCAAAAATGGTGCAAGGCAAATACTAGACATTTATACTCCAGCCTTACTCTGTTAAAGAACACATTAGAGCTACACAGCTTTTACACAATTGCAATTAATCTCTTTCCATCTGTTTTCAAGGGTCTGGCAATTCAGGTTTACACTAATTGCACTTAATAACTTCATGTGCTTTGCTGTAATAGGACAATCGTGGTCTTTGGCCACTGGTAGTCAAATGTGAGATTTATTTTTGGTGAACAATAGCAAATGTAATGTAAAAATTGCTCAAGAGACCAATAAATAAATATTCCTCCTTTGCTGGGAGTGAAGGAAAAATTCATTCCAAGCAAGAGAAAGCAATTTCTCAGTGGAGGAGCTGAGTTTCCTGATAAATGCACTCAAACTTGCACACCAGGTTTGGAAAAATGAAGCTGCTGGTTGTGCAGAGCTTCAAAAGCCGTGGTTGCCTACGTACCCTGGTAGAAGAGGGGGAACAGTAGTCCTTTGCCCACCCCAGAGCTGCTTGGGACTGATTGCCTTGCACAACCCTTTATAATATCTGAATTGTCATGTGTGTCTGGGTGGAAGGATGAAGTCTTCTGCCATTGCTTCTGCGTGCCACCCCATCGCTGCAAAATGGACACCTTTGGCCTGGGAAAAACATCAAAATGCAATTTTTAGATGCATTTCCTGGATGTCTCCACTAAAGGCACCCAGAGTAACCCATGTGGGCCGTGTTTGGGACACGAAAGGAAGGATTTATGTGGCCAGCTGTGGGTGTGCAGCAAAAGCTTGCCCCAGCCCTGCCAGCACAGGGTAGCATCTTCCAATTCCTGTGTAGAAGCACTAAGTCGGTACTGGGCAGGGCTCAGCATCCCAGTGCCTGTGCTGGGGACAGCGTGCTGTGTCCCCTTTCCTTACCCCCTTGTGCCTGCTGAGGGAAAAAGCCAGTCAGCCCTCTGCAAATGCAGTGGAGCCAGCACACGGTGCTTGGTCCTGAGCTGATCAATACTCTTCCTAAAAGGCTCTTCATCTTCCCCTCGCTGCTGCCTGATAAAGGGTGCCAATATTTTTCCACCGGGCTGCCTGCGTGCTGTTATTAACCACAGTGCTTGGCACGTACCTGCCTTTGGCCTCTTGGTCTGTGGGCATTCCCCCTCCTCCTTTAATTAACGCAGAATAAATATTTAGATAGCAGGATAAGAGTCTTATTCCATGTAATTAGTGTTTTATTATGTGTCTGTTAAATGAAATATTAAAACCTTCATTGTCCTCCTTATTTACTCATAAAGTTGTTGTCAGTGACTAATGACCTTCCTTCACATGCGTATCTAATCTAGGAGAGGTATAAGAAACACTTCTGAAATAGCATGAAGTCGTATATCAGTAGCATACATTGTGCTCATTTTGGTGCTAGGGGAGATTTTTGTGGTAAAGGAGTGTGCTTACATATTACGGGCCAGCAATTTCCAGGCTTAACCTAATCTTCAAGAAATCTCAGTAGGAATTTTGACTCTCCTGCTAATGCCAGATGTGGTTACTTTGTGCTAGAGCTTGTAGGAAGGGCAAAAATTCCTGTGCAGAGACCTGTTTCCATCTAGTCTGCAGCTCTTGTGCCCTGAAGCCCTGCCAGGCTTCACCAGGACCCATCAATGAGTGAGGACATGTTCACGTTCCCCACCTCCCTGCAGCTCCTGGGATGATGCTTCTGCATCTCCAAAGTGCAGGAACCCCTTTGGTACCTGGGTCAGCGGAGTGTGGAAAATACGTGGAGTTCCCCTGGGGAGCAAGTTGCTTAAAGCATGGAAAAATCTGTTGTTTTATAGAAGTTTGAGGGGTTGCTACTATATTGATGCCAAGCAAGGCACTGAGCAAAGCCCTGGTAAATACTCTTGCCTGTCGTAATGCCAGCTCGTGGAACTCCTCATCACTGTGACCACTAGATAAATACTTGGCTTACCACTGAGCTTTCGGCAACCTTAATTTACAAACATATTGAAGTAACAGTATTGTTACTATCTTTGTATACCATAAAACTTCTGTAAGAGTTGCTTCCTGAGTTCGGCTTAGTCATTTCAATGACTCAACCACAGCAATCTATTCAGGTATTAATACAAAACAGTTAGTTATTCACCAAGGATATTTGAGTGGCCACTAACCAACTTCCCTGGAACAACGTGGAAGGTGTAAATGGCTTAGCAGCCTCTGCACTCTGTGAACGACATAATGGAGATGAACGAAGCTGTAAGTTGGGTTTTTTTTTCACATCTTTCTGTAATTTTTCTTCTTTCTTTTCATGAATGGATTTTGGAACAGAATTGCATTTTTTTTCCCTCTTCCGCCTCCAAGTCTTGTGTTCGCTTATTATGCGGTAGGAAGCTTCCTCTGGTAAATGCCCAAATGCTCCTTTGTGCTAATGGGGATCTAAGTCTGGCTGAAGATGGTGAGATGAAAGCCTAAGGAAAAGACATTGGAGACACTGTTCAAAGAGTGTCACAAGGCATTGCATGCTGTCGTCTCAGTGAGATGAAGAAGACCTGTTGGAGAGATCTCGTCGTTATCTTTGCCTACCTGTCCCACCCTTCCCACCCACCGCTGAAGGGGTCTGTGGCAGAACTGCCTAAACGCTGGGGGTTTTGAGGATGTGAAAGGCTGATGGCAAAGCAGAAAGCACTTCTCTTCCTGGAGAACTGAAACCAGTTTTGGGTTTTACCAGATGAATAATGAACAACTAGAAACAAACCAACCAACCAAGTGGTTTAATTAGAACAGCTCAAAACTGAGGTGTTTCAGTTTTACTCTGATCTCTTTGTTTTCAAAAATGCTTCCAGTTCTCATCCATTTGTATTTAATAAGGTTAAGAAAAGGATAATCCCCTTATAAAAAGACCTAGACCTCTTGTTTTCTTTTGGGGGAACATCTTGTTCAACCGCAAAAAAGGAAAGGGAAGGTTTTAAAGGATTTTCTATTGTTACTTTGGAGAGAGCACCAGTTTTCTCATGTCAGGTTAATCCCAAACTATATCTATTCTGACATATCTTTTTGCCTTGGCAGAGCTGTAACAGTGATTATTCAGACAGCTTTGTTTGCAGTATGAGTTCCAAAAATCTCTTAATTTCATTTAGTTCTTAATGGTTTCAGAAGTCTTTCATCTAGGGAATGAGGAAGAACGGATGGGTGTGTGCAAGCTGGAAAGAAATTGGGAAGCCTACAAAAAAAGCTGTGGGCTAGAAGGAAGTGTTCAGATGTGGGAGACGGCATTAAGTGACCTGTAATTCTGGTGCGTGTAGCAAGAATAAAAAGAAGAAGAAGGAAAGTAGCAGAGTGTAAAAGAATCGGTATCAGCGGGAGCAGAGCAAACAAGACTTGGAGTTTGATGTGGGTGGCTGGAAGGAGCCTGTGAAGGGGTGTGAGGAGCGCAGGACATGGCTGGGGCAGCTGGTGAGGGCACGATGCTGTGCACAGACAGCGGTACAGGCAGGGGAGGCAGCACAAGGGCGGGGGGAGGTGTAAAGGAAGGGTAGGGCTGGGCAGCGGGTGCCTCTTCATGGCATGGCTCAAGAGCTGAACAGAAGTTTGTCAATGGTGGGGAAAAAAAATATAAGAGATGCCTTAGATGGTTTGGTTCCTGTATCCTGGTGGCTGTTGCTCAGCTCCTTTTAAGATGCCTTGAAACTTCATAGCTTTTCTTAGGGCAGTCTGTGAGTTTTCTTCTGTGGGTAAGTGCAGTCCTGGGGCAAGGCATGAGGGCTGCTTTCCTCCCCTGGGAGACAGAGGCAGGGTGGTCCCAAGCCATTTATTCCTTGTCCTCTGCCTGGTCTCCGCTGGCTGCGTGGGCTGTGCTGTCAAGGGAGCAGAAGCTGCGAGCCATGAGCATCTTGATACTCCCTTTCTGTCACAGGATAATCAGCTGGGAGAGAATCTATGAAGATGGCTCTATAAACACATTTTTGCTGAAGTAATGCAATTACCATCAATTTGCCAAAAGCAATTATTTTATTGAATAAGTTCATTGTGCTGCCAGGGGTCTGGCTATACTTTATACGGCTTAAACGAAGTTCCTTGCTAAAGGAGACTTTCAGAGAGCTTTAATTTTATCCAGCCTCTGATTCACTAGCACTAGTGCCCCTCCTTGCAATTCTATGTCCCAGATAGAGGATGCGAATAAGGGTGAGCAGCTCTGCGGGCTGGCAGTGCTCGGCACAAGGAGTGGAAAGGTGGGCCTCGCATATCCGCTAACGATGAAAGAACTTTTTTTTTTTTAGGGGATTTTTTTCTGTTTGCCAGGTTTGGAGCGGCCCTTGTGAGTCATCTGTAGGTGGTTCACCCAAACGGGCACTGCTGGAGGAAATGATTCACCATGGTACCAGATGGCTGATGTTGGCTGGGTCTGATAAGAGGAGTGAAACACCAGAGCATTGCAGTCTCTGACAATAACCACCATCCCTGGGGTTATCTCAGAGGCAATGCATTTTCATTTTTTCCATGATTCACATACAGTGGGATAGCTGAGGAGCTGGCACGAAGTGTGCCAAGAAGGTTTTCTTTGTCATCTTGATAGGTCTTCTTGGAGCTGGTGTTTTGAGACATATGCTAGCCTCTGAAACGTGGCTTTTTTTCTTATTCTTTTCCTCCTCAGTCAGGTCAAAAATGTTTCTGGCCACACAAGCGCTGCGATGCATGCAGCCACCGGGGCTGGCCTCCCTACTGTGGACTGTGTGGCTCCTGCTGAAAATAGCCAGCCAAGGGCAGAATGGGGCGATGCAATGCCCATGCTCCTGCCTGCTTCACCCCCCTGTGACCCACCCCAAGGTTAAGCAAAGAACAGCCCTCCCAGCACAGCTGTATCCCAAGCTCATCCATCCATGGTGCCTCCCTGTGTGTTTGTTAGTTCCAACTCGTTAGCACTGAACTGATACTCAAAGGAGTCTTGTGAGGGCTGTAATCAGCTTCAAGGTGACTTGCTCGAAGCTGGAGCTCTTATCTCTGTCTCTGTTGGGTGGTGGATGTGACCCAACCATTTTATCAAATCTCGGGGGGAGGGGGAGCAGCCTTGCCTGTGCTGTTTGCAGTAGACACAAAAATCCTTTATCTGATAACGCGATATTGTGGAATATTAGGAAATAAGTTTATCTTCAACTGGCATTGTTCAAAGCCTTGGGGAAACAGGCAGAGATGAAGGCTTCTATCTTGTTTGGTGCAGACCCCCAGGTAAACTAGGATTATATGGTGTGTAAATGCACGCCGTCTGGTTTGAAGGGATTAGGACCATGTTCAGCTTGTTGGGCCAGCATCCCTCGGGTCTTTTTATGATGGGCTGATGGTACTAGTTTAAAATAAATGTGGAGATAAATGTTGACCAAAGGATTTGTAGGCAGGCTGCTGCTCATTTGAGCAGGTTTGGATGCCTTAGTACACTAAATGAAAAATACCTGGCCAAAACAATGCAGATTCTTCTATAAGCCACCTTTTTTTTTTTTTTTTTTTTTTAAAACACTGCTCTGGACGCAGGGTGACACTTCAGATAAGCCCTGGGCAATGCTTGCCCTTTCTCACCAAAGGAACAGCTCTTGGTCTGGCTTTCTCTGGGCTTTCTGCTTTTTTCCCCGTCCTCAGTTCAGCTTTTTCTATGATATATCTTGGTTGAAAGCTTAATTTTCTGACTTTTTTTTTTCAAAGACTTTGCCCATCTTCTGCTACTGTGTGCCACAAAAAAACCCCCACAGGGTGACTTCCCTTCATGGTTACAGAAGTTGATCTAACTTCTTTCAAGATACCTATAGCTTTCCTTTATAGATAGTTAGGTTAAGAAAAACCACTGTCACAGATGAGCCCTCCGGCAGCGCTCAGTGGTGGCACCTTTCTTCAACCTGCTACCTACTTATTACAGGTGATCCTGGGATACTGAAACCAACGTTTTCTGTGTAGATAATAAATTGACAGCTCTGTGCAAATAACCTGGTAAGTGGCTTTGCACAGCCTGACTGAGGCTGGGTTGTGTGCGTCCTCTCTCCTGCAGTGTTTATCAGTTCCTGCGTGTTTGCATTAGAGAAAAGTCTTCCTTTAGAAAAAGGACTTTAATGCAGAATTTGGATTTAGAGCCAGATTCAGTTTCTGGCACATCTGTCATTTCAGTTAATTAAGTGGTTACATGGAGAGCAGTTCAGAGAGCTGCTGTGCTCCTGGTATTATTAACGGAACTAAGTGGCTTAAATCATTTTATGGGACCACATTGATAGGGCAGCAAGGTGCCTATTTCATGCTCATAAATCAGGTATCTAAAACGATGTGAATACCCTCATCAGAGCTTTATGCAATAAGAGGATGATTTCTGCCTTCTGAAATTCAACACCACAAATAAAATGTACTTTTGAACCTGCTGCAGCAGAAGATACTGGGACACCTGAGCTGGGACTGGGTAGGTCTTTATGGCTGGAGAAATAAGCCAAATTACCGATGCTGCAAACTCCATCCTGAGGTTACTTTCTTGGCTATGTGGCTGCTGTTAGGAGCTTCTTCCTGAGCCTTCTCAGCTTTGGCTCCCTTATTTTGATGCTACATCAGTCCCTTTCTATTTTATATCTACTGGCACCAGCATTTTTTGGACCAGCCTGAGCTCTTCTCATCCCTGGTTCTTAGAGAGGATTCCAAACCTTTCAGCTTTTGCCATTGCTAAGCTCAACAAGTTACACTTTTAGAGTTTCCTTTTGCATGATAAAGTAGGCTTTTTGCCTCATTTTGTAAACCTGGGAAGCCTTCTCCGCACCTGCACAAGTTTGCATTAATCTCTTGTGGTCACAGGGGACCTGAGTTGTGTGCGCTGTTCCAGAGATCTCCTTCATGCCTTGTTCAGTGAAAGGCATGAATGCATTCCTGTCTCTGGGGAAGGAGGTGGTGAATCCCAGAATTGCATTGGTTTTGGTTTGGGTATTTTTTTATGAGGCCTCAGTGAATTAATTGGGACGGTAATATTGCAAAGAAAAGCAAAGCAACAGTGAAAATGAACCGAGCTGGTGCAGCAAATGGGACCTTATTTACAAGCCACAGTTGTTCTTCTGCAATGTTGAGTTCCTTTTCTGATCTCTACTTCAAGTGCAGCACTTGGGGACCGACAATTGCCACCTCAAAAGCTGTTGTGGCTTTGAGGAGCTGTGATTGCACCCTGGTAGCATGGGTGCACGGTGCTGGCAATGGTGCCAGTGAATGGCTGCAAACTGCAGGAGGGTGCCCGGCTGTGGATGCTAGGGGGGATAAGGAGCAGAGAAGTAAGAGCTGGGAACAGAGACGTGCTCCAGAGATTGGGAATAGCTGAGAAATTAGTGTCATCCTGCCCTCTGGCATGGGTGCAGGGAAGCAAGGAACCCCTGGCTCGGTCCTGCCTGTACTGGAAGAAACCAGGCTGTGTCGCAGAGATTGTGATGGGCATCACTGGCAGAGTCCTGTGGACAGGAACGGAGGAGTTATTCCCATGCACTTAGGAATTATAACAGCAGCAAAAGTGATTCCTCCACCCTGCCACGGGGGTGAATGTGCACACCCCATTCCTGTGGGCAGACTGTGATGCTCCTGCACTGGGCAGCTGTGCTTGTTGACAGGTTATAATCAATTCTATCAAACCTCTGAAGTAACTTAATTCCCCAAAGCAGTGCAACTTGAGTTCATAATCAATTCTTCTAACCCAATAATTGGAGGGCAAATTATTAGAAAGTGACAAGAAGGGATGTAGCTGGGGGGGGGGGAAAATGATTCTGCCTCTTACACTGCCCTCTCCGGAGGCGATAAGGCTCAGTGGCTGTAATTGCTCACAGCACATATGTCGTTCCACAATGATCAGGAAAGCGCTGGCAGAAATGGCTCTCCTCCTGAGAATGTCTCATTTCATTGCGAACAGTAAAAATATATTGACTTAACACAACTGGTTTTGCCGATGAGAGGGGTGGGCTGTGATGCCCCAGGCTTCCTCTGCCACCAGCAACGGGTCAAGGGCAGGTTCCCAGCAAGTAACGGAGAGCAGCAGTTTTGCCCTTCAGGGATATCCATCACACATACCCATCAACGGCTGAGAAATGTTCAACTACTTTTGTTCTGAGGTCCTTATAGATCATGCTGATACACTAAACGCAAGGTTTTAAATTGAGCTCTATTTAACAGGAGGAACCTCAGAGCCATGAGGCTGTTTCAGGCACTTGCGTTTCTCCAGGGATCAGGGGTTGCTGTGTTTTGGGCTGCGGACCCTGCCACTGGGGGTGATGGTTGAAGTCCAGACTAGTGGATAGTCCCCAAATTAGGTTTTGTTCATGATAATGTCATCTTCTTTTTACTGCAGCTATGCTCTGGCTCCTGTTTATGAAACTTGTATCCCCAGGCAATGTTCCTCTCACTAGTGAATATACCCCCCAGTTTTGAGCAAATATGGAACCACTTGACAATTTCTGCACTTCAACACAGAAAATCATTGAAATTTAAACCATGAAGAAATAAGCAGCCTTTCAAGCACAAAGAAAATCCTCTCCACATCTAGCTTTTTCCATCAGTTTTAATTTTGGGTATAACCTGCTGTGACCGAGTTGTAGTTTTAACATCAGAAAGAAATATTCTGTCTGAAACGGCTGAGACTGTGTGAGATGAAATCTTTTGTGCAGCTGGCATAAATGCCTTGCCCTGGCTTCTGTTTGCTCAGACCTGCTTGTTATTTTGGAGGAGCCCAAGGTCCTCATCTATTCCTGTGCTCTTACTGCGTGCAGCTACTGCATCCCAGGTGTGGGGAGGTCAGAAATTCCTCACCTGAACTTCCACCGTGTTCATTTATTAACCTGGTGCTCGTGTAATCTCTGGATGTGTCTTAAATGTGTTGGATAAATACAGAAGCTGGGCAGTTTACTCCATACTCCACTTCCCTTTTAGCATTAATGGAACTTGCAGATCCAGGGAAATCCATGGGTTTTATGAAGGTTCCCACCATCTAGGTTTGTCTCTGCGTCCTGTGGATCTTTTAATTTATTATTTTTTTTTAATAGAGAGAAGTGCTGATGTACTGCAGTTCTGGAGGTGATGACAGAAGTAAATAGGACTCGAGCATGTTGGAGCCTTGACTTCAATTTGCTCTGTCAAGGACTGGCTTGGCGCATAGTCACTCATTTTGTCTTTTGTGCTTAATTATAACTTCAGGTCATACAAAGAGCCTGAAACCATAGGTATGCTGCGGTCCTTGTGAGATACATAGCTGTATAATTGGACCTATGCTGAGGATGGAAATGCCAAGCTGCAAACTGGGCCTTGCTCACATCCAGAGGCTGTGTCAACCTTCTGGGCTGGGAGCCCTGCACTGCCAATGCCCTTCTGCAGCTCCATCCCTTCAAAAACTGGTCTGTGCACCCTTGCACGCCTCTCCCGCTATCAACTTCTGCTGCCTGATGGGAGCCAGTTTCTAGGATAAGTGGGAACCAAGCTTCTGAGTGCTTTAAAGGTCCCAGGAACACCTGCAGTCCACCTGGGACACTAATTGTGGCATCCCTAGAGGCTTTGGGTCACTGCTGCTTGCTGGGCTGCTGATGGCCGCCGCAGTGAAGCTGAGCCCTCATATGCAGCTCAGGGATGGGAGCAAACATCTCATGACCTTGCTCAGACAACAGATTTGCTCCCCATCCCCGTGAGGAGCACAGTAGATTAATGAAAACCTTCCAAGCAAGATCTTCAGCGGTGGCTCACTGGGGTTGTTAAGCGTAACTGCATGTTTTTCCTGGACCCCGACGCTATCTGGCATCACATAAGAAGACCACTTGGGTTTTTACCTTTTGCTTGACCCAGGAACAGCCAGCATGCAGAACTGATGTCAAACCCTTCATTACTGAAAGAAAACATCAATTAGTATCAGCCCTGCTGCGTTCATTATTGTTTCTAAAATTAGTATAAATGATCAATCAAGGTTATGCATAATGAGAAACAGCAATACCTGAATTATGAAGCGTGTGGAAATAATAAAGGTGACAAGCAGAAATAGCTTTCCTCTGGGAGAAAATATTAGGCTCACAGCAATAATTTACTGCTTGCCTTTGTTTGAATACAGATTTGAATTTTACACCAAAATACTATTAAGAGCCATAGGGAAATGAAGCTTCTATTTTTTGCTTGGTATTTCCAAACTAAAGGTGCTAACTTTCTTTATAAGGTCTTGTTCTTGGCATGTAACATGACTAGGCTCAGGGAAACTAGTGTGAATGTGCTGAAGAAAAATGTGTCTATGTATTTATGTGTGAAAATTATTGCAAATAAGTATGTAGATGACAGTGATGCTGGAAAAATGGAAGACCTTCTCTGGAGTGTCTGCTGTTGGAAAATTCAAAGGTTTAGTTGGAAACCTTGAGGGTTTGGTGGTTGGGTTTTTTTAATTTTATGTATGTATTTATTTATTTTTGTATCTATCTATCTGGGGAGAGGGATATTTACTATTTGGACGAAACAAAGCTTATTTTGACTTATCTTCTGCTTGGGAAGCTCTGTGGAGATGGTTATAGAGGCAAGGAGTCACCGCTGCTGTGTTTCCATTAGTTTGATTTCCATGGGATGGGGAAGCCTGGAGGACCCAGTGGAAGTGGTGAGGGGTTGAGGGCTGTTTTGGTGTGGTAAAAGCAGAGCTCAGGGTGATCCCAGGACATCCCACCAGCCCTTGAAGAGCTGTTATGAAACTGATTGAGACAAACTCTTCTTGGTGGTAGTGTCAGATATAACAGAAGGAGCAGGGGCCACAAATCGCGACTTGAACTGGAAAATGCTTCTTCATGAGAAGGGTGGCATAGACCTGAAGAGGCGGCATCTCTGTCCTTGGAGGTTTCCAGGTATTGACTAGGCAAAGCTGCAACTGATGGCCTCATAGCTGCCAAAACGCCTGCGTGGAGCAGGAGCTGTGGCCAGATACCTTCAGAGTTCTTTTCTAACTGTTACCTCTGTAATCCCTGGATTTGCCTGTTGCTATGATTGCTGGCATCCAGCAGCCTCCAGCTAAGAAGAAACAGTGATCATTCCTGGCTCATGGAAGGGAAAGGCATTGACTTAAGGACGTCGGAGCACTGCAATAAAAATAAAAAATAAGTCATTCAGAACCAGATGCAGAATTCTAGCATAATTCAAATTCATAAGCGAATTCAAGTATAAGCATTTATCATTTTTCTGTTTTGAAAGCTGCGATGATCCATTCTGGGATCAGGATCCTGGAGCATACCATTTCCCAAGGGATTTCAGACCTACAGCATCGCAGGTGCCGCAGCGGCAGCCCTGCTAGTGATGCTTGTACCTGGCAACGAATAAAACACAGCGAGTGCTGTGTGTTGCCTCTGATGCTGTGGGTCATGCCGCTGGTGTGTGGAAACCTCCCTGGAGCAGCCGGCAGCAAACCGCTGCTGTTTGTTTTCTGCTTCTCACTGTAATGCTGTTCCTGGATGCCTTGGGGTCTCTGCCTCATGCCCCCTCTACAGCTGATCTCGTGCACAGCTGGGGAAACCGCATACGTATTTGAGTTCTGAGTGGAAGAAGCAAAATGAAGTTCTAGGTCTCCTGCCGTGACCCACCTTTCCTGCTGGCAGAGGGGATTTTTCATGTGTGTTTTTGTGTATGTGGTGTTTTTGTGGAGTTTTTTGAGGTTTTTTGGGTTTGTTTGGTTTTTTTGCTTTGGGGTTGTTTGTTTTTGTTCATATCGGGTTTTTTTTATGTTGGTTTTTTATATTTTTTTTCACAGGAGACACACACTAATTCCCAGGCATCTGCTTCCTTGGCCCCAGTGAGTGCAACCTGGACGCTGCCACTGGCTTCCCAGAGCATCCCGTGCAGGTACCACCCATCGTGCCTCCTGAAGCATCTGTTTTCTACACATTCCAAGGCTTTCACATTCCAAGTGAAACTACTCTCCTAGATTAACACCATAGCCTGTTCTTGGCCTTCAATGTAATTGTAAGCCCTTTAATTAAAAAATAAAAAAAACAACCAAAACAACAATCACGGCCATTGAATTATAACAGCTACGTTTTAATCAGAGCAATGATTTCCCATCTAACTGCATCACTTCACAAGAAATATTCACAGACTGGAACTAAGTACCAGAAAAAATACCTTTAAATCCCCGGAACAGACTTGAAGTTGTTTCATTTCATTTGATGAGAATAATGGGTTTGTTTGCTTATAATAGAATTTATGATAGTCTTAAATATTCTCATTATGTCCTTACCTTTAAGTGCAGCACAGGTTTTGTAAATGTCGTCGTTACTTAGCAACTTTGACTAGTTTTTGAAACGCTTTTTGATTATGGAAGTATAAAGAGGATATAAACATGAATGGTATGTTTTTCATAAACAAAGAGCAAAGCATGTATTTCTCAATTCAGGCAACTAATTTTAGATTAAAGAGAAACAACAATCACGACAGCAGAAAAAATTCTGCAGGAAAAAGATCACAAAAACAAACATGTTCAGCTTGTGAATCTGAAATGAACTGTAGCTGCAAGATTAACTGGGCAGGGACAGCTGGTTATATTTAAAATTGTGATATCAGGCCAAATGACATCTCCTTTTAGTTACGTGGCTGCATATATCACAGCAGGCAGGCTTACCAGGTCAGGAGGAAAAGGACGTGTGTGATGCTGATGTGTGTGATCCAGAAAGGGAATCTGAGTTATAACAAATTTGAGTATTCAGTCAAATAATGGCACCAAGAGTAAGTATACTGAGCTTTGTGGAGGCTGTAAAAGGAAAAGAAGGAATTAATATTAACACTGGGTGAGATAATTTTGAAGGGTGTTCCCTTGATATGTTGCCCTATATAGTTCTATATCTATCTAAAAATATTCAGAGCTTTCCAGTAGAGAAATTTCTTTGTACCAGTAGAGAGAACCTGGCTCAGTAAAGTCATTAATCAGATGGCTGGAGCAATTCTCTTAGATGTAAGAGACCTCATGATAAGATCTTGATCTGGATAAAGGTATAACAGAGCTTCATCTTTACTCCATTCCTCTGGGGCAGACCTGTTTGTAAAAAACACAAACCAGTCAACCAACCCCAAAACTCAAAGCCTTCACTTTCTTTCTGAATAGGATATTTTGATTTCTTATGGAAATCATAATAATTGGATAACTGTCTAAATTATCATAGACATAATTATTAAAATTCCACTGTGTGTGCCTGCTCATCCACCCAACCCTAACGGCTTCTGCTCCTGTTTGGGAATGCTCGGTCAGATCAAGGAGAAGAACCCAAGTGTGTCCATAGGAAGAAGACAACTGCCATCAGCCTTCAGCCCTTATCTGAAACCAGAGAGAGCGTGAAGAAGAAAGCTGCTCGGAATGAAAAGCTCTACGAAAACAGGCTTCATGTATTTCATGGCTCGCAGAATTGCATGTTTTCAAACTTCTTTTTCTTCTGCATGAAGAGAATTCCTGGTTTTTCAGCCAACTTTAATGAACACTTGACGAAAAGCAGAAAAAAGAAACGATGTGAAAGTAAGGCTCTTTGTCAAATGTACCAGTGTGCTTTTATTGACTCCAGCACAGACCTTGGCAGCACTTTATACCCATCTTTTCTTTTGTCAGAAAAAGAGTCTGTTTTCTGGAGGGGAAAAAAAAACACCTCCCCTTACCATAATCAATGTGGTGAAAAATGTTTTGTCTACCGTAAAGTGTTCCTAGCCATTCTCAAAATGTTTAACAAGCTTTTTTTAACTCTGAAAACCTTTTAAAAAAAATTCTTACAAGACCCCCTTTTTTCTTTTTTTCATCACTTACTGTTTTTCTTACAAGTAGTTCTTTCTATGTCATTTGTGGTAAGGTGCTTGTGATGAAGGTGTAAGTGGGATGTCTGCGAAAATTGGAAAAGTTGGTCCTCTTTGGATGCAGGTAGAAACTGTTACCACTCCTTTTTGTCCAGTTTTAACCAGATTGGAATTCTTCATTCAAGACCACGGGCTTTGCTATAGGCTAACAACATTCCTTCTTTAAGTTTGTGCTTGGTAGGGTCATATGGAAGATATATTTTGGTCTGTATAATTAAAGAATAAATTTAGAGAATCAATGTCCAGCTTCTAACAGGTGTCTGTGGGAAGTGTTCTTCACAGTCTTATTGTTTAAAAAAAAAATAAAAATAAGTTTTTTTCAGATGAACCCTCAAACTGCCCTCCTCGCTGCCATGTGCACTGCATAAAGCAAAGCAGATACAGCAGTTGTGTGGTGTCGGCATCTCTGGAATTGGGGGAAGGTCAGTGCTAACAGCAGTATGTACTTAGCAGTGTATTTATACCGTCCAACTCTGGCTCTTTGGATTCTCCTGCCTGGAGCTATGTGACTGCTGACTGCATAGGAGCTTGAATTACATGCTTGAATGCCTGTAGATTAGATGTTTAAGGTGAGAAAAGTCTTACTATACATCTCTAAAAAGCACTGCCTGTCCTCTTGTACTTGCTATTAATTACATCCTTATTTCTGTCGTATAACTGTTCAGTTGTGTCCCTGGTTCTAATCTCTAGATAAACTTGTAGTCTCTCAAGAAGACCCTCTTTCCTCTTCTGAATTGGTTCAGTTAAAAAAAAAAACAAAATAAAACAAACAAACAGACAAACAAAAACCCCAAACACAACAGCATTGCAGCTGAGGACAAGCCAGTATTTTTCTGGATAGTACTTAGCACTTCCAGCGCTGTTTTCTGCCTTTTTTTTTTTTTTTTTTTTTTTCTTCTGTAGCACTTTACTTGCCTGTACATTACACAGATTTCCACCAAACTGGGTTTTGTTTTGCCACGTGTTTGCTTGTTTTGTGCAATAATGGCTATAGCACGCTCAGCATTCAGCAACATGTGTGGATAGTGGGGGTCAGGTCTTCCAATGCACATTGTATCTGCCCCAAATTCCCAAATCTTTGTCAGCATTTATGTGTCCTCTCACTTAGGTCCCTCTAATTCTTTTGCTTTCTTTTAGGTAATTATAATACTTTGCGTCAACTGCAGTTATTGCCATCTTATTGTTTCTTTCTTATGCCAAATAATGAAGAATTAAAAAAAAAATAACCCACACACAAAAAAAGAAACTTACAACAATGCACAGGCAACCACACTGACAGAACTTATTTAGATCTTCATAACACTGCAGTTCCACGGGCGATTTCAATCAAACCCAGTGTTACACAGCACAGCATCAGTTTAGTCAGTATTAGATTACAATTTATTTATCGAGTAGATGAAAATAGCTGTGATAGGAAAATTCTCATCTCAAGAAAATGCTTCTCCTGGAGTTGTGTAGAAATGCATTCTTGGTAATGTACTCCTAAATAATCATCATCAATGATCAACAGGAAAATACAAACGTTGCTGGGCATGAAGTGCAGGTTCTGCAGGAGTTGGTGGAATGGTAAAAAAAAAACCAAAAAAAAAGTGGCTGGCATATGACATCGTTTGGATGGAGCTGGAGTTTGGGGTGGCAGAGGGGTCTCATCGGGGAACTGGGGGTCTCCTCTGCTGCTGGCAGTTCTAGAGGATAAACACTAGAGCAGCAGCCTTGCAGGAGTGCCACCAGCAGGCTGCCGCCGCCCGGGCATGGGAGCATGTTCCAGATGATTACCTGATGTTTTGTGAAGCTTTCTAATTTATTCTCTCAGAATCAATGATTACCTCATTACGATGACTTCACATGCCTTAATTTTTCTGGAAATTAATGATCATTTTCTCTTGAGGTTCCTGGGGACTGTTTCCAGGTAACTATCCTGTGCTTACTCAGCTTCATATGTGTTGACTGAAAGGAAATAATCGTTCTGATTTTCATAATGTAAACATAAATGAACACACATACAAATTTAGACATTCAAATATGTGCACACACATGTATATACACAAGAACACATTCTGCAAAATATATTTCCCAATGCAAAGGTTCAATTTTTTTTGGAATCTGGCTTTTCTAATAGATTTCCACCCCCCACCCCCTTTAGTTCTTCTGGCAGCTCTTGGTTAGATTAAAAAATTGAACATGTATTCATACTCCTTGCTTTCTGTCTTTTTGCTAGTTTCTATGACAGTGCTTTACCTTTTGCCCCGTGTCTACTAAGCTTCCTTAATAGCCTCTCAGGAGGGCGTTGTCGAAGGTTTGCTGAAAGTTGGTGTAAACTGTCTGTCCTGTTTACAGAGAGATAGCTGAAGAATAAAACCAAAACCAAACCAAAACAAACAGGCAGAAAGGATAAATTAGTTCTTCAAAGCTAAAGATTGGGTTGTTTCAGAGAACCAGGGAAGGAACCCTGCAGCCTGGCTCCTTCTCAGCTGCTTGTGGTGTTCGATTTTCCTTGAAGAAATGCGAGTGCACTAACCCAAGCAAATGCAGGTAAAAAGGAGAACAGGATGGGTGATAAATAAGTAGGCTCATTAGTTCCTGGATCAGCAATCGCCAAGCTGCTTTGGAACCCGCTTCCTGAAAACAAATCTGCTGTTAATAAGGGGCCTGCAAGTAAGTAATCGTTAGTCAGATTAGCAGGAGTTTAGCAGTCTGAATTCTCAGTGGAGACAGAAGCCGTGGTGAGGGGCAGGGGAGGCAAAGGGGACTGTGGCAGAAGAGATGAAGTGCTGTGCAAAGGCGGAGGTGATGGAAAAGTGCTCAGGCACCCAGCAAAGAGTAAATGAAGTGCCTTGTTCCCAGGAATGAGCGTTGATCTCTGATTAGTTTCTTACGGGACCCAGATCTACCTAGCAGCAAACTGACTGGGTTGCTCCGCTTCTCTTGCCGTGTGTATATTGTACTGGGTACACAGGTCAACACATTAGGCATTAGGCTGGAGGAACCTCCCCACACAGGGATGGGAGACTGCAGGACAAGCTGAAGAGAGAAGATAGCCTGGCCACTAGTCTATCAGACTCACAGAATTCATGACTGAACACATATCTGCCCATCTTTTGATGTTTTTAATCTGTGGGGAATGCAAGAGCTTTCTGTAAAATATATCAACGATCACAAAACCCATTAACTGTCATGTGTGTGCTAATTTTTGTTTAATTCTGAGTTTTTGGAGTTGAGTGATTACACAAGACTCTTGTTATTAACCAGTAAAAAATATTTCTCATTATAAAGAAAAGTGGAAATGGCTTCCAAGCAGGGAGTTCAGAAGGTCAGACACTGGAGAGCAGTATAGGCAATTCCTTCAGTCCTCCAGGTTGTTGAGGGTCTGCGAGGGTGGCTGTGCTGCAACGCGAGATGACTGTGCTATAATGCAGAGGTATCCTGGAGATCAATTAAACTCATTAAATTTCTTGGGGGGAGGGAGGGAACCCCACAACATTTTGAAAGGCATGCAAGATAAAAATGTATCTTTAAACTATCATACTACATAAACATCTCTTTGTCCTGGTAGAAATACATGAGTCCAAATAGATCCACTTCCTCTGATCTGTGTAAAACCCGAGTTCTTCCTTGAAGGGGGTGAGAGAAAGGCACAGAGGTGCCAGAGCTCTGCATTTCACAGTCTGTCTTCTGGGAGGCTTGTTGGAGAGGAACAAAAAACCAAACACAAGGCAGTTTCCACATCATTCTCTTTATTGTGCCTCCATGCTTAGCTCAGGAAAGAAAAGGGACCATTTTTTTAACCTTTGTTTTGGCTTGCCTTGTCCTGCCAGGTCTAAATTAACGAGTGGCCAGCCTCACCATGTGGCCAGGCTTCTACGCTGCAAGGACTGGTATCGCTTTTGTCAAAAAGGCAAAGGCTGCCAGCGACTGTCTTCAATAGTTCCATGACCAGAGCATTTCCTGGTGCTAAGGTCAATGCTGGCTTCTGTCTGGTTTGGAAGATGAATCTTAACCTCCTCTTATTTCCCAGGAGAGTGCCTCAAATGCCAGGTCGTTTTTTTTATTAAGTTTCCTTCCTTCCTGCCTAGTGATATTGTTTCAGATTTTAGGAGCAATGGAGCATACCTGGTCCAGACATGAAACTATCTGTGTTGTTTTTTGAAACCAATCTCAAGATCAAATTTTCCAGCTGACCAAATTGTTTACCCTCAGGAGGGCAGTGGGAGCTGGATTTAGGACAAACTACTGGTGCACCAGGAAATAGGATGGATGGGAGGGAGGAAACTTCAAATATATGCCCTGTGGTTTTGGGAGCACAAGAGTGTGCACCTTCCTAAAGGATCCCAGCATGTTCCATCTGCCCTGTAGTGTCATCGCATGAGCAATACCATGTAGGTAAGACAATATGAACCTCTTCCCGACCCGGTCTGGCCTAAGGTGACATGGGGTTTGTAAAGAGCCTGAGGTTGTCCTATGAGGCAGTACCGCCTTACGGACCCTTCAGATCATTCTGAATATAAGAGACTTTATAGGTGGACCCCCATGGTCTTGCTGCCCAAGGAAGGTTACTCTTTGCAGAGGAACGTGTTGCGATCCCAAGGACTGGGTGAGGACTGCAAAGCAAGGGTTACATCAGGGTTCTAAGTCCCCAGCAGAACTCCAAGCCATCTTACTTGGGAGATGTGTCACAAACTGGCCAGGGACTTGCGTTTGGGTCTGATTTCCTGCCAGCCATTAGCACAAAAGCGCTTTATTTTTGCTCAAGGCATCCCTAAGGTGATCCATGTGGACTGAAGCAAAACGAAGAGCAGAGCAGTACAAGACTCTACAGCTCTTACAGACAGAAGGATTGAAGCAAGACCTACCACACTGTGGGTGAACCCTTGGTAATTTGAAGTGGTGAGGAAGCCAAGCAATCAGACACAAGTAGGAAAACCTTTATGGGAGCAGTTTTAAAAACACTTTCTTCAATTTCTCCTTGTTTTTCAAGTTCAGGGTGTTTGGAAATGCAACTAGGATCTCCACAGTTTTGGGACAGTTGGAACACTGTTTTCCAGACAAATATGTATTCACAGAAATTTGCTTGTCTCCAGTGAGTAGACAAGAGGAGGAATTTTGCATGCTGCTTCCTGGTGTTAAGCACTTTAAGGGAGCTCCCAAACGCAGCTGAGTACAGACCTGGAGACTTCTCCTTCCAGCTGAAGCCCATCTGGAATGTAAGTACAGATGGCCCAGATCCATCCTTTCTCTCAAGCTGATCAGGACTGGAGGAGAAGGGAGGGATCAGTCTTCTTTTACTGTACTTTTTGCTGTTACGTATATTTTTCCTGTTTAAGTTTGTGTTTTTCTCCATCTGCCTCCCCTCTCTCTCTGTGACAGGCTGCTCAGGCTAAGCGTGGGAGGGAACCACAAATTCAGCTCATCACCTCCTCCACCTTTCTTGACATGTGTAAATTTTTGTTCATTTTTGTTTGCTACCTAGGTTTGGAGCCAAGCCTTGCAGAAAGCTGGTGATGGGGCTGTAGCTAGACTTCCTTCTTCTCTGCCTTTCCTCAGATGCAGTGGTCCTTGAGTTGCAAACCCAAGCAGAACAGCATTCATCCTAATTAGGTGTGAAGTTCCTGCATGTTTGTTTCAGTAGGTCTGGTCCACTCACACAGCCAAAGAGCCCAGGAAAGCAGCCAGAATCCACCCTCAGGGCAGGGGTTTGTTTTCAGATACTTTTCGGATGAAAGTTGTACGTAAATTTAAAATTAAATAGGGTCTATAGAAACACACTATTTAAAATATCATACCGTCCTGCAGCTCAGCTCACTGATGGAGGTGTTCAGATGGGAAGGGTCACTGGCAAATGGTAAAACACACTGCCAGAAGGGAAGAGGGTGCCCAGAGTTGGACTGGAGGCACCATAAAGGCAGCACTGTCTGGGCACTTCACAAGGGAGGTGGCAAGGAGCTGCGAGCTCCTTGCTCCTTACCTGGGAAACCAGTGGCTGCCCCGAGGCCACAATGAAGGTGGTTGTGGAAACAGGAAAATAAACTAAAGCTGGGTTGCTTACACTGCTGGGCAACATATTTTCCACCTCAAGTCTTCCCGTTGTTGCATTGCGATCCTGCAGGTATGTTTTTCCCACATGCATTTTTGGGGGGGATTAAAGAGAACTGGTTCTTTAAACATGGAAAAGCTGTAAAAGCAGCTCACTGAGCTTTGCTTTACTCTTTTCCTTTTAGCTCTCAATTCACGTTAACCCCTGATAAATTTCCTCCTTTTTTGTAATGCTGGTTTACTGTCTCAATGCATTTTATTTTCAAAGTTGCAAACCATCTTAACTGCACTGCCATTTTCTCATGGGTGGCACCAAAGCATTGGCGTTATGATTCCCACTCTAGGGATGATGCTTTGGCTCAAAGGTTGACTTATTGAAGGTCTATTTTCTTTCAAAGTGCTTTTGGTATGAGTGCAGCAACAATATGGTACGTTTTAAAGCCATTTGGTCTTCCCAGATGCTCAAGCCTGTTAATTGTATGTTTTTTAGATATAGCCTGCTACAGCTAAATTGAGTTTGGGCATTGCACAATTTCTCTGAATCATATTTTCTCAGCAGCCAGCAAAAGCATGTGCATTTTTCTGGTTTTGCTTTTTAAACTGAAAGCTCATATAGAATTAGACTCTGACTTTTACAGAAATGGCTTTTCATATTTTTTGGAGCTGAGGGTCACTTATGAAAACTAGCAAAGCCCCAGACTTCACTGAGTTGGAGCGGTGCTTTTCCTTTTACATCTTTTTTCTTCACCTCAGCCAACTTTGGATTGATGATTTCCCTCCAACCTTCCTCTCTCCACCTTGAGCTGCTGACACCATCTCCACTTGCTTCTGGCATATTTCTTTCTGGCTTTAGCAGCACCAGTAAATCTGTCCAACTTCCACAGACTGCCAGGAACCTCTGTAGCTCAGGAAATGCCATGTGGAAGTTGAGTCTTGATAAAACTTTCCCTTGGTCTGCGCTGCAGCCAGCCCATAGCACAGTGGCACAGCACCCATAGGGCCACCTGTGCAGGGTGCAGGAGGGGATCTCATGCTCCATTTTTTTGCTGGAACAAGCACTAATGCTGCTTTTTAGGTAAGAATGTTTCTGATGTGCTGATGAATTAGTCCCACCCCTGCTGGGCTTGTTTCCCCAAAGGCCAAATCTGCCCCAAGGAGTTGAGGTGGAGAAAAAGGCACAAAGATGCAGCCAGAAGATGCTACAGGATGCTCTGCTGAGAGGTCATTCAGCTTCCGAAAGGGGAAAGCTCACACACTCCCAGGCCGATCAGATAAGAGGGAACATCAAATTAAGTGTTCTAAGGATGTTTTATCAAATTTCATAAAAGCAGATTAAAAAGCCCCATCTAATTCTGAAGGCAAGTGCCAAGTGCTGCCTGTGATTCACCATCCCAGCACTGAAGTAACGGAAATGAGTAACAATCCTGTAGCTCTGGATCATAGCTGACTTCAGGTGTTTTCTATAAATCTGCTTTTAAACAAGTTGCGTTTGGAACCTATTTTTTTCAAATATTGATGGTTATGTGCCTTGCAATGGAAGATGAGACAATCCACAAAACCCTGGTTAGCTCACAGTTTTGCTTTCCACTGTGCAGACCTAGAGCTGCTAGATGCTGAATTGCTAAAAGTTGATGAAGACTTGCTTTCAGCTTTTCACAAGTGTGATTCCTGCGGTCATTATGGGATGTAGGCTGGCCTAATAGTAATCTGAAGAGAGCAGGGCCAGACTGCAACTGCAGAGTGGGAAGATACTTGATCTGGCCAAACCAAGTGAGGAAAAGGAAGGCCAGGGTCCTCAGAACACCAGGTTGTGGGGATACTGCAGTGGTGCCAGTGCAATGCACAACTCGCACCACCCTGCGTATCACCCTGAATCAGCTCAGCTGAGGTCATTTTGGCACTGGGAGTCCTAAGTTTTTGGGGAGGCCGTGGTAAATGTCTCCCTGTGGCACAGCTGCTGCCTGGCTGCCCTGGTAGAAGCTCTCCAGGGGGATTCTCCCCTATGCTGGCATGAGGACAGCTTTACCAAAAGAGTTGTTTCTTCCTGAGGTGAGACAGGTCCTAGGAGATGTAGAGAGATTCCTAAATATGATAAAACCTTCAACTGAAAATAGTTTTTGCTGGTCTCAATAATGATGTTTACAAAGAAAGGAAAGAAACAAGAAGCTCTATTATCAGATGTTTGCAATTCCCCCTGAATGCACTACCGGAGTTACACAGGGACGTTTCATCCTTGAGAAAACATTACCCTTGTAGTGCAGCCAAGGTCACTGGCTTGCATGAATTAACTGTCATGTCAGCTCTGGTCAGGGGGGTGATGCGAACTTAAGCACCTGACTTCTCTGATGATCTCTGCTTTGCCTTCACGCTTGAGTGTATCTTGCCCTTTTGTGCTGCCTCCTCTCCATCTTCTTGTTGCTGTTTGGAACGTCATGTTGTCCTCGCCCATATGCAGATAGTATGGACCATGAAACATGGGAAGGAGCTCCGGGACTCTGAGGATAAAAATAAATCATCTGGCTATGGAGGCAGATAGGGATTTAGAGAAGCTAGGCTCAGATTTTGCTGTCTCTGTGATGCTTCAGCTCTCGTTGTGCCTTTGCTATCAATTTGTAGTGATGTGACAGCAACACTCCTGTGCATGCCTGGCATTCCTGTGCCTGGAGCCGGTGATGCTAGCAGCCTGGAAGGGTGAGGCTTCAAGCTGTAGCTGGACCCCTATCCAACCCCTTTCTAGGCATTTTGAGTATTGCCTTCAGCTGAATGCTTACTTGCCATGCTGAGCCAGTTCAGCTCACTAACCCAGCAGTAAGGGAGAGCCTGGGAGAGGAAAAAGCTGTTTTCTACTGATTTAGTGAGCTTGAGGAAGACAGGAGATCTCCCAGGACAGAGTAGGATTTCCCCTTTCAGGAGCTAACTTTCTGCTAGGCAGATCCGAGGTGTCCCACAAAGGACAGCATGAAGCCTGGTGGGTGTCCCAGACAGCAGAACAAGGGCCCTCCTGTCCCCATCACCTTTCTCCATGCTGCTGTTTGCATGTCCTGGGCATTGTCCTTCTGAGAGAAGCATCTGACCAAGGGATTTGTTTTGGTCGCTCATCTCTGTGTACCCCTCACCCAAATGCAGGGGTGCTCACCCTTACCTCCTCCCCTGTAACCCCAAGTCTTTTTGTAGTTACTAAGAAAAAAAATGGTGTTGAATTTTGAAGGGGCTCATGCTGTTAGCAAACAGGGTTGTAAACAAGAAGCCACAGAGCAGGCACCTGTCTGAAAATTAAAGGTAGGAAGCAGGTACAGGGAGGGAAATATGAAATGGTTCTCTTCCCAGCACAGTACAAGGCTGTTCCAGGGAAAACAGTTGCCCAGGGAGTCCTGCAGCCTCTCTGCCATGGAAGATGTCAGGGTTGGCTGGATGCTGCCTTGCTGAAACCTACCCCACCCCAAGATTCACATCTTGCCAAAGCCTCTGGTGGACCTATTCCTCCTGGTGCAGTCAAAGGTTGTCCCTCACCAAGGTGCAGGGAGCTGCTCACCTTTGCGGCTGACCTGCCATGGGGTTACTGAACAGCAAAGAAAAACCCACTCAAGGGTCCTATGTAGGATTTTTCAACAAGGCTCTTCCCTTCCAGCATGTAATCAAAGGTGGCTGGTCAAACCAGGGCAGTGTGCCCATGCACAGGCATGCTGAAAGCCATCTTCCCAGGTCCAAAGGATTCCCCACCCCAGGAACACTCTCCCCATTACATGGAGGTTATTCCAGTGCATAGATGGCTCTGAGCACTGAGCACCCTTTGTTTCCTAAATTGCAAGAACCTGTTGCAATCCAGAGCAATCTCAGATTGTATTAGTCTTGCCTCAGAGTCCTGCTCAGTTTATTAGCTCAGAAGGTAAAAGTCACGTTTTTATCCCCTCTATTTCCTTGCCTTCATCAACAAACCTCAAGTGCAGATGAAATTCTGCTCAGGAAATATTTTAATGTAATGCTGTGTGTATATATGTTTATTTCCCAGGGTTTTATTATTACTCTGTGCCTTTTCACAAATAAGAAAGGAGTATGCTGTCAAGTGCTACCAGTTGCACTAATGTAGGAAGCAAAGAGTGTTGGATTTTTTTCAGGTTGGTACTTGGGATAAAATTCCCTTCAGCTGGAGGAGGCAGCCCGCTGCTCGTAGCAGGTCAGTGGCCAGGTGTGGAATCGGTGTTTAGGAGATGTTTAGGGTGTTTAGGCTTTCTCTGAAAAGAACAGGTGAAGAAAATAGGGTTTTCTCCTGTCTGTAGGTGTCTTGTTTCAAGTGTGGCTGTGAAGTCAACATTCATATCAATATTTGTGCCTAACCAGAGTCCATTTAAAAAAAAACAAACCCAAACAAAAAAACAACTTGAAAGCAGAGGTGTGTGAGTGCCACTGGGCGATGGTGTGTGGAGGGAGCTACTGGGGCGGCAGGGGAGAGGGGGGCCCTCCATGGGGCAGGCCTTGCCATGGATCCTCCCCATCTCCTTGCCTGCACTGTCACCCCATGGGGTGAAAGATGGCATTTGCAGGCAAAACATAACCTTCCCTAATACTGCCGTGGGCTCTGGGCCACCTCTGTCAGCTCCATTCCTGGCGTTTAGGAGGGACGGGGGGAGAGGAGCCCCTTGCCCCTTTGAGGAGGGTGCTCCCCACACCTTACATGCAGCAGCCATCGACAGAGTGGCCCCAAAGGCCTGGCAACATGCTGGGGACCCCTGGAGCCATGTTTGATGGGTTTGTGAGGGCAATGTGCTCTCATGTCATGCCACAGTGGGGGGTGACTGCCTCCAGAGTCCCCAGTATGGGCTTGCAGGGATATTTTCTGACATCCATCGCAACTGGACACAGGTACAAGGGAAGCCCAAGGCCCAGCCGCAGCCCAGGGGCCCTCCCATCTGCTCCCGCTGCTCCTTCCCGGGCCAGGCAAGGATCTTTCCCAGCTTCGAGACCTCCATTCAATTTTCACGCTTTGTCTTTTATTATGGATATAACCGGAATAAAATAAGATAGACTTTCCCCGTTATTATTAGAGGTGATAATTTGCAGCTTAAGTGTGTTGCCATGGAGATGTGAGAAGCCCCCAAAGAGGGAGGCCTGGAGTTGTGGCCTAATCCTGAGGTGATTTTCAATAGCACCAGCTGTCCCGGGGCTGAAAGGCATAGCAAATTACACCATTATTGGAGGGAAACAGGGAGGCTAAGCTAATTATTTGTGGGCTTTAGACACAGGTGTTCATAAAAGCGGGGCCGTGTGCTCCTCATCAAGGCGGGCGCGGAGGGGGAGGCCCGGCGGGAGGCCCCGGCCCTCATTTCAATCACAAAGGGCGGCTGCGGGCTTGCTGCAGCCACGAGGCTTCGCTGCAGGTAACCGCGCCTGGAGAGCTGCCTCTTCCCCGCCCCCCCCCCCCCCCCCCCCCCCCCTTTTTTTTTTTTTGTTGTTTATATCCTCTTTTCCTAGTTTTTCTGGGAAACGGTGTTGGAAGCTGGTGCTTTGGGGGCGTTCTGGGGCTTAGTTTGTGGGGGGTATGTGCGCGTGGGCAGTTGAGGCCCCAGGGGAGCGCCTGGCGCTGCACCATTATTGCAAGAAAATACATATAAAACATGATTTTTGTCTTTAATACTGTGCAGATTCACTGGTATCGCTTCTGGGGGCTTTCCGAATTCCATGTGCGTGAAAGTCTTCTAAAATAAATCTTTCCATTTTTTTCTAAACTGGTGCAACTTTGCCTGGTGAAAGCTTTGTTACGTATTTTTGCTTTGCTTCAGTGGATGCACTGGTGAGTGCAAGATAAGCAACACCACTAAAATGTTTTGAGACTAGGAAATAAGTGAGCTTATTAGAAGCAAAACGAACTGACACAGGGAAATGGTGTGGTTTACTCAGTAAGGAAAATGCTTGCCTGCATATTCTGTTTATGTTTGTGTATGAAAATACTTTGTTGGAAACACATCTCATTATTACTTTCACGGAGTTGTTCTGTGCCTCAGGTTTTAAGGGCTGCTTCTGAACCTTGAAACAGGGTTTAAAGTATCTATTTTGGATACTGTAAAACTCACTGAAACGTTTTGGGGTGTTTTGACGTTGTGATACTAAAATATGTGAGGCTGGAGAGCTTCTAAGTCCACCTTGCAGGCGAGGAACGTGGTAATGAAGGATAAAAATCGGTGAAATGGTCCCTGGGCGCACAGGGCTTAGCCCCTGCCAATGTGTGTGTGTTTGTGGGGGGGCTGGTGCTCCAAAGGGGCTACTCAGTGCAGCATCTTGTGATGGGTCCTGGACAAAGTGTATTTTGCAAGAATTCAAATATGACCAAATGGAAATGTTTTAGGAACTTGAATCTATTTCATTAAAGAAGGGAGATGTTAATTTTGTCAAAACTGAGCATCTTCCTAAAGAAAAACCTTTAAACAAGCATTTAAAGTATGTTTTGAAGTTTCCTTTGCCTTTATTTAAAAAAAAAAAAAAGCTTTTAAGATAACTTATGTTGATTTTAAAAGTATTTTATTAAAGAAGTTAAAGCTGAATTCACTTTGGCTAATTGTCAGATAAGGTTTCTGTTTCTTACAACCCTAATGAGTACTTCCTGAAAAAAACCCCATTCAGCTTCTTAAAAATACTTCCAAGAAAAATATGTTGTCTCTTGGGGCAGTCCTGGGCAACAAAGTTTTGCTTTACTTGATGTCTGACTGAAAATCTCTGGTGGCAAAGGGATTTGAACCTGAATTTCCTAAAGTTGGTGAGTGGGCTTCTGTTACTAGAGGTTTGTTGCCTTTCATGTGTGGTTTCAGCATGTCTGTGCTAGGTGGGGTGTGTGTTAAGATTAAATACAAATGCTGGAGTGCTGGAAGCTTACTGGCTGGCATGAACCTAAGAGAACATCCACTGGAGAGCACAGCAAGGGGAATTTGCTGTGTCTCAGATGGTGTGTTTACTGTGTGAATGTGCTGTCTCTCTTGGCTAGAGCTTTCAGATGCATGGAAAAATAAAGGATGCCAGGGGCTGGTACGTGCTTCAGAGTCTAGTGAAAGTTGTGTGCTGTGTTATCTTTTTCTCTAAGATAACTTTATCAGAATACTGGATCTGTTGCTGTTGGGAAGAGCCCATGACCATGCAAGTGTACGCTCAGATTGTATTGTAAGTTAAATCTACATGGTGTTTTATGTTTCATCTTTTTACTGTCTTTCAGAATAAAGCTACTGAATTGATGTGAGGTCACGTATCTTCCCCCAGGGTTAATAACTGAATTTGCTAATACAGCCTGTGATCGCCTCTAATGTATCTTTTGAGGGAGGAATTCAATATCAAGTTCAGGACAGATTATTCAAATCAACAGTTGAGGCCACAATTTCTTACAATTTGTATTTTTATAGCCTTTTTAAAAAATAAATTAAACTGTTGCATATTGTTAAATGTCAAAGTACCATAAAAAAGTTCACACTTGATAGCTCCAAATAGCAGTGTAGGCTGACATGGCCAATTACTTGTCTTCCAAATAATAATACCATAATGGATTCACTACCTTGCTGCTGTGATATAATGAAGAAGTAAGAACCGTTGTCATTTTTATGCACTGTGTAACACAAATATATTCACAGTGCAATAAGATTAGTACTACTAAATGTAAGCGTTTATTATATGCTCGTGTGCCCCTAGCACTTTGCGAGTTGCCTTTAAGCATTTACAGAAATCTCTTCTATAACTTCTTAGACAGCAGTATTACTAGCTTTCAGAGTGGGGTGGCTGCTGTTCATGATGCAAGGGAGGTACCTGAATCTCTGAATAGAGGCTCTGTGTGTCTCCACAGTGCTGAATGTAGTTTTAAGCGTGGGGTTTTGCACGCCCCCAGTTGTAACTGGGACCTTCACAATCCTTAGTACTAAAAATAATGCTGAAGTTCCCAAATGGCCCTCAGCTAAGCCTACCTGGGCTAAGCTTTTGCAAATATTCCTGGACTGGATTTTCAGGAAGGCTGTGAAGCAGAGCATGTGAGATTTCTGAGTTCCAGCTGTGCCCTGTGTGTCAAGCTTTGCAAGCAGAAGCAACTTGCACATTTGTGTATCTTGTGGTTTGGAAACCTATCGAGAGAAATCTTAGCTTGTGGGGTTTTTTTCTCCCTTGCTATGGTTTTCCTTTGAATTATTGTCTATGTGCCTTTTTGTAAAATGGGAACATCTGAAACAAGCAGGAAGAGAGATGCTAGTGGAAAGCTGTGTCAGGTGGGTTCTTGCAGGGTTCATCAGGATGGAGTCTGGGCTTTGAAGCAAAGTTCTTCACCATGGTATTGCTTTACTGCTGTGTCACATATGGGCACCTAGAGGAAAAAAAAAAGAGAAGGAGGATTTAAAGCTGTTGTTAGGGCGGCAGATGCTCTTT
The DNA here is from genome assembly GCF_017639655.2 of Falco naumanni. NCBI lineage: Eukaryota > Metazoa > Chordata > Aves > Falconiformes > Falconidae > Falco > Falco naumanni. Next base: position 84,134,677 of record NC_054080.1, read on the forward strand.
CCCTGCAACCCTTCTGTGTTCAGCGTAGCGTGTGCTGTTCATATAATGTTCTTTTTAGACTTTGAGATGTTGTAGTAGTTGCCAGATAAAAATGCATGTTAAAAAGCAAAGATGCTTCATTAGAAAAAGAAAGAAAAATGCAGTAAAAAAGCGATGAGCTGGCATGTGGCACTGTCGGGGGGCTGTGATCCTGTTATGGGCTTGCAATGTGACAACAGCCTGTGCACGGAAACAGGGAATTGGCCCTTCCAGACATGCACGGCTGAAGGGGCAGGATGAGCTGTGGCAGCTGGCACCCAGGGGCATGCTCTGTGGGAAGCCCCTGGGAGGGCAGAGGGGTGCTGGCATCTGGGGTAAGTCACGAAGCACTAGAGCTCAGCCTCGCTGAGGCCCCTTGGACCCATTTGAACCTTGGTGAGACATGTCATATGTGCAGTGGTCTTTTAGTTCATGCTTTGGGTGGTGGTGCCCAGGGTGGCCCCTCTTTGGGTGCCGGCCATCCACTGACTTCAGCAGTAGTGGACTGGAATGAGACTAATTCCACAGGAAGAAGACAAATAAAAGAAACCCCCCCCGAACAACCAAAAACCAAATGCTTTGTGCAGATGATAAATTGTATTTGGTGACGGTGAATCCCCAGGGTCTCATCCCTGCAGGCCCCAAGCCAGACTGCCTGTGTCTCATCTGTGCTAGCGTCATGCCACCCAGTTCTGCTCTGTGCCCAGCTGGCCTTCAGCTGCAGCCCCTGTATGGGGGAAACCCAGGGAAGGCAGGGCTGCCATTGCAAATTAGAGGGGTCCTGATGACAAATCTCTTTGCAAAGTGCAAAGCCTGCAATGGGGACTATTTTTTGGGCTCATCAGCGCGGCACGAGCTGCGATCTGGCTGCGTGCTTAAGTGCCTGGGGAGAAATGAGGGGGGTCCTTTGAAACTAAAGGCCCTATTTAAAGTCAATTCATTGTACTGTTATTATTGTTGCTCCTTATTATTGGGCCTTCTGCTGATTGTATTCAGCTTGATAAGCAATTATTGTTAAAATGAGCCATGAGACAGCATGCAAGTGATGTGCACTGCTTGCAGGTAGATGGCAAAGCTACAGTACTGGGCAATGGTTAGTGTTTTATTTGTCTTTACTTAAATGTAAGTAGTTGCTAGTAATCATGAGAATGTTCTGCTTCTAGATAGGCTTTCAGTTTGTTACTCTTAGGGTGCAGCGCAGTGCTGTTATTGTTTAAAGAATGAATCAATTGAGTAGTGTTGCTGGTGGTGTTTATCATTTTCTTTGCTATGAGAACATATCTGAAGGGCACTGCTTTCTCTGCTTTCATATTTCAGCCTGATCAGGAAGGAGAAATCTTGTAAGATGTGATTCTCTGCGGCTGTGCAGGGTTATGTAGTTGCTTACTGCTCTGCAAGGTTGATATGGAAAAGTCAGTGCTTTTTTTTATTATTTTTTTCCTAGTTGGGTAAAGACAGTGCAGAACAGCAGCAAGAATTTGCATGCTAAATGTCACTTCAGTGCTAGTGGAAAAGTGAAAAAAACATTACTGAGTACTAATAAACAGAAATAATAATGAGTAATAGAAGGCAAATAAAACCTGGGAAATGCATAGCATGGTGACAGTGAAAGATCAGGTGTTTGGAGGATCCTGGCTTTTGATTGTGGCTCTGACACTTTGTATGATTTTTCTGTAAAGTACTTGACCTCCTCCTGCCTAGTTAACCCAGCTGGAAAATAAGGGAAAGAAGGCAGAAACCTCAGTGAAACTCAGATAGCACATCTGATCTGAAGTCTTCTGGGAAAAGTTTTTTTTACAAAAACTGTGGTGATATTAGATGTTCGTTCTTTAATGCTTCCTCACATAGTATTGCATGCCTGTGAGTGAGAGAGGTTAGGCTAACCACAAAGAAACGTAGAGAAGCGGTTTTTAAACATGCCATCTGATCGGCTGTCGGTACTACATCAAAGTCACTACCTAGTTTTAGCTTGTAAGAATTTCCTTCCCTACTGAAGGGTGAGCCTCTGTGGGTTTTGTTTTAATGTGGAGCAAGTATATACGATTGATTGACCCTGTGGCAGATGCTTCTTGCTGTCATATTTGACACAAGGTTGACTTTTCCCAAATTTACAAGTTGAAAACAGCAGTTTCCTATAATTCACCATAAGCAAACATATATACCCCAGGACCAGCAGCTGCTGCCGTTAATAGAGGCCAACATGTCCACGCAGCTGGGTGCGTGCGTACGCATATCCCCAGGGAACTGAAAATGATGACAGCTAAACTACAATCGCTCCCCCAGCATTGCAGTTTGGCTTGCTCAAACCACTCCCTAATAATAGTATTACTTTATCTTGGACCATTTAATCTCATTTATAATTTTAAATGGGAATAACTAGTTAAAGCCACAGTGTTCTCACTGCCAGGATCAGGGTATGGTGTGTACAAAAAGCTGTTGCTGCTCCTCCTGGAACCCAAGTGGCACATACGCATGGTTCGAGGCCATGCTGGTTTTTGTCTCTTCCCATGCTAGTAATAAAACAGTACCTAATTTTTCCCTGGTTGGCTTTCACCTGCAGCCTCATTGACATGAGACCTCAGAATGAAGTTGTGGCTTCCATTAGAAATCAAAGGGACTCTTAGGATGAGTGAGGTGGAGACAAATTGAGCAGTAGAGTTGTTTGAAATAAGCTCTTAGCTGGGTTGAAATAATTGTAGCAAGTAGAAGGCTCACAGCAGGGCTCCTTTGTAATTTGCAAGGGACAATGATATTTAAATGCTGGGAAGTAAAAGTATCCAAAAACTAAGTGATGGCGCAACCTAGGTTGAAGCTGCTGGAATTAGTGAACAAATAGAGTGTAAGCATGATTCATGTGGCTCTGAAGAATACAGAAAGTTCCTAACTTTCCCTAGCTACACGAAGAATCTGCAGAATGTGGGGTTTTTTAGCTTAGTTGTGTAATTTTCATTCTTAGTACCAAGTCTTGGTTATTGCCTGAAGTAGTTTAGAATCACAAATTAAAATTTGAGGGGTTGTCTGATTAAAACCCCTTTAAATCCTGGAGAATGCTGGGATGTGGAGGGAAGATGTAGTGAAGGAGAAAGAAAGAGGGTAGTGCTCAAAAAAGCTGAGAAAGGCATACTGTGAAAAAGGGCTTCTTGACGGGCTGAGTAAATAACAAGTTTTGTCTACCTAAGCGGCTGCAGGCAGTATGGTCATTCTGGGGTGGGAGTTTCATTGGTGGGACACTTGTTCCAGAATAAAGGTGCACTTTCTGCACGCAAAGAAATCCTGTACTGTTTCTGGACATGGGAATATTCGTGTTTACATGAAGACGACACTAATAAGGTGGTGCTGGGATAGAGCATGCTCTCTCTAAATTTGCAGATAGTTTGGAACAAAACGGGAGAAGGTTTTTCAGGGATGTCCCTGTACATCAGTGATTTTTGAGCAGTTGGTGGTTGGTATTGACTGTGTATATTCTCACTGTTATGTAATAACCTACTAGCTCAAGCCTGAGGAAAGCACAAAAATGCTGCAGAGGTCCTTTGGCATTTGTCCTTCTGATGCCAACTACAACTGAAAAGCTGAACCTGCTCCTTTGTTGTTTGAGTGGCATCTCTGGTTTTTTTTTTTCTTCTTCTTTCTTCCCCTCCTTATAATCACCAAAGCAAATCTCAGCAAATCCCTTCTGAACTCACAGTGCTGGTAGGCTTTTATTTTATTTCTTATTTTTCCCCTCTTTTGTTTCTCATGCTTAACTTGAGAGAATGGCAACTGATGCAAAGTAGTTTCAAAGTGGTCTCATCCTGTCTTTAAGGTATTGAGTACAAAGTTGATTTTGGGGTAAGACACTGGCCTGTCGAACAGCTCTATGTTCCTCCATAGTTAGCATGGTTTGTCATTGCCAACAGCTGCAGCGAGTGATTTTTTATTTTTTCTTTCTCTCTCTTAGTAAGACCTCAAGATTTACAGAATGATCCCCCTGCCTCTCTCGTGGGAGCTGGAAATGGAGATGTGGGCAGAGCAACCAGAGACTGGGAGTGTCAGAAGCTCCAGTGTGCAGGCAGTGAAACCCAGCTGCTGTCCCTGCTGTGGCAGTACCTTCCCCCTGGCTGGCAGCTTCTAGTGGCAGCATTCCTATTTTTGCAAGACATTGGGGATGTGTGCAGGCAGATGCTGGAGCCAGGCTAACCTGCGAGTTGGCTTGGCTTTTCTGTGTGTCCTCAGCGCTCGGAGTCACAAAAAGCAGGAGTTTGTCCTCAAGGGACGTGGCTGACTTGTGCTGTATGCTGGACTGTTGCACTTGGACCACAGCCATGGTAGTCTGCTTCTAGAATAAAATACAGTAGAAGGGATTATCCTCTAACATGATGTGTCAGCTTGAAATATTCGGGACTAAAAATACAAGTTTTTGGTGGGAAGGAGGAAGGAAAACTGCATGGTTTTTTTAAAAGCCTTAAAAGTGAGGGGAGGGGGAGGAAAAAGGGAAAATATTACCTAGAAACATTCATAAAGAGGAGTTTAAGCATAACCAAGGTGATTTTGTTTACAAATCTAAACAAGTGCTCATAGAATTTCATTGCACTATTCCCCCAGCTCTAGTTGTGGCTGACCTGTAGGTTCACAGTAGTCATTCTGCAGGCAAAACATGTTTATATAGTGCTGAACTCCTTGATCTTGCTCACAGAGTACGCTGGAACTCCCTATAGCAAATTATTAATCATTTTGGAGAGCAGCTTTGCTCTGAGAATTTCCCTGTTATGGGAATTGCATTTTAGATGTTGCAATGCGCTGAAATGGTTTGGGGTTTTCTGTTTTCTTCTATCACAAAGTTACCCTGTTACCTCCCACGTTTGTTAGCGGTGCCTTTGGACCATCTGTGAAAGTCCCTCTTGTCCTGATCGTTGCACTGATCCGGAGTAGCAGTCTCTGCCACGCAGGCTTGGAAGATCTAAGCCTAATAGAAATAACAAAGGACAGGGAACAAGCCTGTTAACAGTATTCAGTCTGGGCATTGTGTTAAGGATGGCAAATGTTACTCCAGGCCCACAGGTTTTTTTATCACTTCTCTTGTTTTTATTACACTGATCAAAGTAAGTGTGCAGTCGCCAGCAGATCTCTGTCAGTCCAGCTGGTTAGCACAGTTTTCCATCATATAATGGGGAAGCTGAGGGCAGGAGGAGATGAACCTTTCTTGCAGCAAAAGGAAAAAGTTCTGCGTGCCAGACAACATCTTGCCTGCAGAAGTTGAGAAAATGTTTAGCCATCATCAGCATAGCAAAGTTTGGCTGTTTTGTCTGTCTCTTAGTGCTAGGGTAGCAAGTTCAGGAAAAAGGAATTATTTGTACAGCATATGCTTAAGATTACTCACAAGATGAATGCATTAATTTTAAAAAATCCATTAATTTTTAAAAATCTTATTGCAGTTGCATGTAATTTCATCAGTCTTCAAGTGATTGCTAAAACTCTTCAGCCTAACATACTGAAGACTATTTTTTTAAGGACTGTTTCAACAGGATGATTTAGACATTTAGGAATAAATTTTTTTGGGGAAAAATATCATCTTCCATTTAATAATAATCTGCAGCTGGTCAGCAGATAGGATTTTGTTGTTTGTACATTTTAATTTTTTTTTGTAGTTTCCCTGGCGATGTCTATTCTGGACATGGGTATGAAGCTCTCCCAGGGAACTGGTCTCCATCTTAACATATGGGGCTTTATTAGCTGGAGCCTCTGAGGGTTTCACACTTGAGAACCAGGAGGTCTGAGTGTGTTGTAGTCCCACCCAGACCGCAGCAAAGGGATTAACCAGGAGGTTGCTTACCACTTGTTTTGTGAGCTGACCAAGGACATGGGGAATGGTAGTGGTGGCGATAGGGATGGCAGGGTGGAAGCAGTGCTCTAGGGTGCTGGTGTGATGGTGGCTAGAGTGGGCAATCAGATGGGAAACAGCAGAGGAACACATGTAATGCTGGGGAAGCAGAGATCTCCACAACAGGGAGCTGCAGATTGCTATAAATCAAGGTGGGCCGGAGCTGAAGACATCAGCCTGCTCTAGGAGAATCTGTTTTAGCAGTAGGTTGGACTAGATGATCTCCAGAGGTCCCTTCCAACCTTGACCATGCGGTGATCAGCTTTGGTGAATACAGGACCAGGTTGTCTGCCCACTTTTCCCAAATGTGGATTTATCAACTCCTGTTGGTAACTGCCTGTGAAGGCCCTTGGGTGTGTCTTGGCCTTCCCTCCCATTCACCTTGGCTGATGACTTAAGTATCTTAGCCTGTTCTAAGGAGGTCTTGTTGTTGCAGTGTGAAGAATCAAATGGGACTCCCAAATTCTAGGAGACTACACCCAAAATATTTTTTTTTAAAACCGTGAAGTTAGAGAGGTGCTAGAAAAACAGAAAAATACTACAGCAAATATTTTCTGGAAGACAAACTTGGCTTTTGCCAGGATGCACTGGGATACAAAGTGGGTTTGGTGTCTTTTAACTACCATCTCCCCTAAAATTTGGCTGTGTAGTCTCTCCCACGATAGTGGAGAACAGTAGGATTATAAATCGCCTAGGCAGCTAGTTAGACAGGATACCTATGCTGTGCATTGTGGGACTAGTAGCAGAAGTCTATAGGGTTCCCTAGGGTCCTTCTATAGTCAGCAGAGAGCTTGTTAACAGAATACGGACCATCTAGAAAAAGCCAAATGAATTACTCCCTCGAAGTGCCTGTTTCTCTCAGCTGACTAGGAAGTTAATGTAGAAATGTGCCAGAAGTAGAAAGCTGTAATCTCTGTGGGACTATCTTTTTCTTTCTCTGCTGGGTACCTGTCTCCCCTGTGTATGGGATAAAGGGTCTGGGGCAGTGTGTGGCCAATGTCCATCAGCATCCTTTGTGGCCCTGCCAGAGAGAGATGTTAAGGGCCAGGTGATTGCCAGGAGCGAATGGATAGCTTTGTGTGTGAGAGAGGACTGTCTTGGAGAGATCGGTCTTGCCCCTGTTGCTGCTGCTGTGTTCAATGGCATGATGGGAAAATTATTTAAAACTTGCCTTTTATAGGGATTTTCTCCTTTTTGGGATGTGTGTCTTGATTTAAGACTGACTGCAGGATCTAATTGAAGTGCCATGTTCCAGGAGCTTTAACTAAGCTTTGCAGGAGCCATGATTCAGACACCCAAGGCGATCTGCGATACTGGAGTATTTTGAAAAATTATGTCATGGGCAACTCATGCTACATCCCAAAATAAAGTCGGTTTTTCAGCTTGATCTCTCTGCCTTGGTGAAGCAGAGATGCTAACAGCCTCTAGCCTCCTTGGTTGTAAAACTAAATAATATTTGCAAAGAACTTAGTGTAGTCATGAGCGTGGTATAAAAGCAGTGAGAAAACTAATAATCCTGTCTTCAGGGGATTTAATAAAAAATCGAGAAAATGCTATAAATGGGAGCACTGCAGCTCAAACACATGTAACAAAGTGATAAACAGTGCTTCATCCTAGAAACATCCCTCTTTTTTATATTGCTTAATAACTGTGGGAGACATGGACAACTTGAGTTGTCTTTATCACTACATATTTTACTCATTCTGATTTTCTTTTTTTTTGGTTTTGGAAAAAGAAAACAATAAAATAAAAGCACCCGACCCACAAAAGTATGCATGTGTCAGCAAGTAGGAGTGTTAGGCGTTACTTTTTTTTGCCTCAGTCAGCTTGAGAATTACAGCTTCGGAAAGGTCAGATCTAATGCGCTCCCAGGATTTGCCCACAGCTCTTGTTATGATTTCAAGAGATGCCAGACACGACTGGCAGCAGAGCAGGGGAGGGTGGGCTGAGTGAGGCTATGATGAGGAAAGCGTGTAGGCAGGGTGTTTGGAGTATCCCATGGGAGAGGACCTGCTGGGACTGGATTGCATGAAGGGTGGCACGGACTGAGGGACACTAGTTTCCTGGGGAAATGCTCTCCATCTTTCCCTGCCTGTTAAAATACATCTGTGGGTATCGTAGCCATTAAACAGGTGGCATGCCATGCAGATTCCTTCGCTATTTGGAGGAGGACTTGCATCTCTCACAAAACACTATGCTGAGTAGTTATCGCAGAGACAGCTTTGTCACTCATGTAGGTTCAGAAAAATGGGTTGGAAGTCTGTAGCTACTAAATGAGCACTCAGTTTGTGTAGAGAAGTCCTGGCACTGCTGCGATGGAGAGACGGAATGTAGCTTGATGCAAGCAAATGTCGATTTATTGTACAGAAGCAAGAGTTTATATATACTTTCAGAAGCTGCGTGTTTTAAACAAATTGGTTCTTGAAGCTAAGCATTGCATACTAGGCAATCCCCGATTGGTGGTTAACTGCTATCAATTAACAGCAAGGTGTTACCTTTCGTTGGCGACATCTGTCCCCCACTCCCCTATGCTCTCTCAGCATGCCTCATCATGTTAATTGTTGTGTCTATTCACACTCCTTGTCCTCCCAGGGTTAGTGACCTACAAGCTCGAGCACGTTCCTTTTAGCTAACTGATTGCCACGCATGGTCCTAATTTCCAGCCCACTCCTGCATGGCACCAAGCTGGTGAGCTTTCCCAGCACACCTGGAAGCATTCCTCAGCTGCTGCAGGTATGACAGGGACTGCTCCTGTCTGTTCGGATGCTGCTGGAGGAGTAAAGAGATTAGGTGACATCTCCTTGGTGCAGGCAGTGGAGGAAAAGGTGGCTCTTTCCCTACTATAAACCCACCAGACTCAGGAGCACTGTGCTGTCCTCTTCTTGGACTTGTGTGTCTGGAATAATGCTGCTTTTTTTTTTTTAAGTTAAAAATTATGTTGGTATTATCTCAGATATTTTTGTACCTTGTTTATGCTTACTGCCAGCTGAAAGTATTTCCCACCGTTTGGTGCCTGATGCTGTTCCTTAGTGAGGAGCTGGTTATGTTCACTCCTGTGCTTCACTTCTACTCCCAAAACTGCTTGTGCCACGGGGCAGCTGAAGCAATTACTTCAGAGATGGACCTGTTTCACAGCACCTGCAATGGAGCCTGGTATTTAGCTTTTATCTGTCTGTTTGTGGATCCTTTGAGCTAAATGATATTTATATACAATTAAGAGCAGGTATTTACAGATGGAAGTTGATAGCATAGCTGACTAAGGGTAGAACTGCCAGCAGCAGCATTAAATTGCAGCTCAGACCGCAGTGCCTGGTGTTTGCAGTGATGCTTCAGCTGTTGACTGACTTAGTAAAGGAAAAGTGGAGAGGCAGCAGCAGAGGTTATTTGCAGTCACTCCATATCATCTTTACAGGTAGTTGTAAGGGACTGTGCCTAAGTTACAGCTGTTCACAAGAAGAGATGTGTTACCTGTCAGTGGTTCTTGTTACATTTTCCACTAGAAAGTGACGCTTCTGATGTATACTGTAAGCTTTTCTGGTGCAAGTATCTCGGTGCTAGAGTATGCCCCAGCGCGTGTTGGAAGGGGGACTTCCTGGGGAGTAAGGTCTTTGAGTGTGTATAAAAAGAAAAAGGCTGGAGGATGGAATTTACAATGTTAGTCCGCAGAGGGAATAATTTGAAAGCTGGCAGCAGCATGGCAGAGCGATGGCACAGTGTGCAAAAGAAGCTGGAAGAAAACTGAAGTTTGAGAGATTGCACAGGATGTCACCTGGAGCTTGAACTGGTTCCCCAGCTTGTTTAAGTGGCTAGCCACAGTGGGTTTATTAAGACCCAGCTTAAGATATTATTTGACTGATTATAATAAAATCCACTTCTTTTAGCCCCTATTTAATTGCAGAAAGATGCACACCAGGCTTGGTTTCTCTGAAAGCAGTGGAGATGAATCCCTTGCAAATCCACACTTACTGCTCTGGGAGGCTTCTCTGCCCCAGTGCTATTTTCCTGCTGATGGTTTCCTCTCTGTGCACGCTCCAGGATGTGGTGAAAGCTGCTCAGTGCACAGCACTCTGCAGCCACACCATGGCACTCAGCTTGGGCATCTCCCTTCCCGGTTCCAGGTCGGCAGCAGGGTAAAGAATCTTCCTGAGGGGTCATTTGATGGGTCTGTGGGTTGTGGGATGAAAAACCAAATTGCCTAAGCTCACACTGATGCTTTGTGTGCTGCATCCCAAGAGGGCAGTTATGTTTAAAGGAATATTTATTAAATATTCATGTGCTCTAGGCATCTGACTCATGTAAACTGGGAGCCTCAGCTTGTAATTTGGTTGACAGAAAATAGTCTTCTGAGTCATCTTCCAGAGAGCCTGCCTTTCTCCGTGGTCTGTCTATGGGCTCTGTCTATGTAAGTGTGCATATGCATATATAAAAGTATATAATTATGAACTGAGTATGGCTGGGATGGATTAGTTTTATTCAGAGGAGCCTGTATGGTGCTGTGTAAGATTATAGATAGGTGTGTATACGTACACACACATAATTCTTGGAGATTTTTAAATCTTTCCTGTACTCTGAAAACTTATTCTGTAACCAAATTGCTTTCCTGTGGTCAAAAAGGAAAAAAAAAAATAACCCAAGCAATATGTATTTTTAGACCATGGTTCTTTAGTGATAGACAGCAAGACGAGCCAACGCAGAGGTTCAACATAGAATGCCTTCAGCAGGGAGTCCCTGCTTGGACCTGTGCTGGCCTGCCCTGGGGTCGTCCCCACTGGAGGGCTTGGGCTGAACCTTTTGCTCTGTTTTGATGAAGATGGCTCTTGGCTCCTCTTCCTTGCGGTGTCTGAGGCTGGCTACGTGGCAGGCTGTGTATGTCATTCCCGTAACAATTTAGTGAGGCTGCTGTTGTATCATAGCCTGGATGTTTTAATGTCTCCTCGTTTTCTGCTTGGCTTAAAAGCTTCTTGTGTGTGGAGACCCCAGGCTCCTGCTTTTCTGCTCTCCCCATGGGAGCTGGAGCACCCTCTTGCCCAGGTCACCTGGGAAATCCCAGACGGTTCTCACCCTGCCAGCACATTTCTAAGTCGACAAGGGGAGGTTTAATCTTTATGACTGTACACTATTCCTCTGTTGTCAGGTCTGATTCCTCAAATCTTTTTCATTCCCTTATTTTACAAAATGACCTTACAAAGCTTTAAAAGCACAGCGAAGACACACAAGACTTCATGGCAGTTGTCCACCCTATTACACTGACTAATATTTTCTTGTAACATCTAGAAAATAAACTAGAGAATAGAGCTTTTGGTGTCTCACTTGACAGAGATGTTTTTGAGTTCCCTTTCTTATATATCACAACATTGCTTTCTTTACTTGTTGAGGTAGAATAATTACTTTAGTCTTTTGAAGATGAGATGGAGGAAGAAGGGAACCATAGAGCAGCTGAGAGGTGGGACAAAGGGGAAGGAATTGCAAAAAGTCAGTTGTGTTTAGAGCATGTTTTTTCATACGTGCCATAAAACTCTAATTAAATGCAGTATCTTGAAAGTACTTTTATGGGTCACAACAAAAGTTTGGCAGTGAAAGCAAATGCTATTACTGTTTTACGTCTTACTTCACCCATGTTGGACCAATTTACAGCTTTACTTTCAGACTTAATTACTGCACCATGAATCAGAGGGAGGTCTGTCAACACCAATTGTGTTACCCTGGTGCAAAGCTGCAGTAATGGGGCTGTCTCCTATTTCTAAGTTACCTGGAGCTATAGCCTCGGATTTTGGCCACAATTGGTTTCAACCTCAGTGTTTTTATACAATACAGCTCTATTAAATTTACCATTGTCTTTAGAGTGACTGGATAGTTAATGTTTTCCCCACCCTTTTTAAATCTACAAGTAACAGAGGAATTCCTGAGCATGTGAGTTAAAAAGGTTCTTTTTTTAAAAAAAATCACCTGGCAAAGGAAACTCAAAACTGAAGAAGGAAGCCTCAAGAGAAGCTGTAGTAAGAGCTGTCTCACTCATGCAAGCGAGAAAGTAAAGGTTAGGTTGAAGTTAGTGGAGGCTGGCTGCCCTTCCTGACCTTGTGTGTGGTCTAGAAAAATCTTCGTGTAGATAGCCCCTGCTCCTTGGGGCTTTCCCTGCACTAGGGAAAGGTGAGGCTGAGTGAGGTGTACAGTTAGATGCCCTGGAGATCCCTTAGCTCAGGTTTGGCAGCTTTTCTCCTGGGGACAGTGTTCAGGTTATTTAGCATCTCTTGAGTTATCCCAGTCCGATGTCAGTCGTGCCTTCCATCTCCCACATGGGCAGCATGTCCAGCCTCAGATAGTGTTGGCTGTTACCTAGCCTGCAAATGGGAAGCAGTATAAGGAGCTGGTGCTTTGCCAAGTGACAGGTAGGGAGACCTCCCCAATGGTTGGTGTCTTAACTGGAGCTGCTGGAAAAGCAGAAAGTTTTGCAAAAGGACTGCAGAAAGTCTTGGGCAGAAAGTGAGTTGTTGCTATACAAGTGTCCTTGCAGGGTTTGGGGTATGTGTGTGCCATGTGGAGGCTGAAGAGCTGTCCCTGTGGCACAGGGAATCTTTAATTATTTCCTTATCTGCAGGTCTCGGTCTCATCTGTCCCTGGGAGTTTGAGGCAACTCAGTGTGCTTTATGCATTAGGACTGTTCTCGAGATACTTGCTCATTAGCAGGAATTACAATTACCACATAGTTTGAACTGATTAAACAGTCTAATGATCATTAACAGTAGTAGCTAGTCTAGTTAAGAGTGCAATTAATGCATCAAAACCTTACATTTTGGAGGTGTAAATCTGCCTATGAGGAAAAAAATGTTCCTAGTTCCTCCCAGGCATGACAAACCATACCAAATATATATGGAAATGGCATGAATTTTCCATATCAGCATCAGTTATTGACCATTGCAGAAAGGACATCTGATGGGCTGGAGCGGTGGGCTGACCCTCTGTGGCAGGCCAGAAGCTCCTACGTAACACTGCCCTGGGAGTATAGCTGTAAGTGATGCTGTCATGAGCAGGCTTGATGGGCTGGTGTCTGTGTGACAGCAAGGATGTGTCAGCACGTACAATTTGAAGAGGCAGCACTGAAAAATCTATGTTGCTTTCCTTGGTTTGCTGTAAACAGAGGGGTTGCTTCTTTTAATAATGCATTTTTTGGATACCTTAGTTTCTAATACACCTGTCTAAACCATTAAATCTTGACTGTGTAGATTTTGGCCTGATTTAAACGATAACCACTCTAGAGCTGCTAATGTGCACAGAATGTATATTATTTTCTATGTAGGTACCTGCAGATGTATGCCTGTTAACATGGAGACTGTGCCTGGGACTGCCAGCATTACTGTATTGTATGAGAGATTAGAATTTTTGTTTCAGAATATTTAATTCTAACATTTCATGTCTGGATTCATTTTAAACTTAACTTCACCTTGTCCTGGAAGTCATACCTGTAATGCTATTTTTCGATATTTATGTCTAGTGCCGTGGACTTGTTGTAAATGCTTCAAAAGGTGGATATGCCTTGCCTTTTAAAGTCGTGGGCAGGAGACATTTACTGCAAGGTCATGTGTCCTAAATTTCACTTTTCTTTCTGTCCTTTTGCATGTGTATATTTTTTGCTTGGGAAGTGATGACAATGCTTGTTTCTCATTGCTAGTATACTCATTTTTTGGTGAATTACTTTGTATTGCAATTCTATCTCATTCTGTATTGCTGTAATAAATAAAGCCAGTTGAGATGAAGAATGATACCACATTGGAAAAATACTTGAGCGCTACATTATGATGCAAATGTAAAAAAAGATACTTTGAACTATTGAAGAAACAAGAGTTTCTAATATCTGCAATAATCAAAACAATAATAAAAAAACCAATTTCCAGGAATAATATGGCAGTTAAAATGTTTATCTTTGGGTATGGTGATGGTTAGCATTAAAGTGGTGTTTTTACATCTTTTAAAATGCTGTAAAATATTTACTGGTTGGAGATACTATGAGGGGGAAGATAGGGGACTGTAGTTTTCTGGTGATAGGGCTGAGAGAAAGGTAACATTCATGCCAAGTCTCTATGTGCTCCAGAATTTTTGTTTATCATTAATGAAAATGAGAAGCACTTTCGTCAAGTATTTAGGATTAGAGCCAGTAAGGATTTATGCGTGTCAAAAGTGGGTGCTGCAGTGCCCATGGCTTGTGCACCTGACCATAGGGACCAATGGGTTCTAAAAGTGTTTGTGGGTGCAGAGAGGCTCCTTTCTTAGCACGGGGGGAGCTTATTATAGTCATGTAAGTTCTGGATGTTGGTATTTGCAGTTGCTAAGTGCTCGCACAAAACTCAGAGCTCCTCTGCTCCCATGAAGCAGGCAGGACTGATCGCTGTGTGCCCAGAGCAGCAGTTACAGTGCATGGCTGGAAAAGGCACGCATTTTGAGAGAGCAGGATTTTTTTTCCCCGAACAGAAACCCCAGACAAAGTATGTTGGTTTTTTTTCTTTACTTTCTTTTCTGCTGTGTTGTGTGGGGAGTACCTGGAAAGAGCTGCGTGGAGGGTGAGAAGCAGGCAGTCAATATGCCCAGTGGCTGCTTGCATAAATGCACTGCTCTATTTTGCTGTGAAATGGGAAGGTTATTTTTCAAAGGCACCAAAGAACGGAGGTTTTCTGAGTGTAGGAGGAGCCTTGAATAAGCCCCTGGTTTGAGGCAGTCATCAGATGCAGGAGGTCAAGGGCGTGACCGCAGTTTTGTGCCTGTGGGAAGTTCTCTTTCCTAGCTTGATGCCATAAGTTCTGTGCATACGCAGCATTATAAATAGCATTTAGCAGGATTGCGACCATCGTTTGAAGAAATGCAACATACTGAGGAGTGCCACATGGCAGTATGCTGTAATAGCCCATGATAATAATGGAAATATAAGCAACTGTGAACAGTCTATAATTTTAGTTGATGTACTTAATCAATAACATGTTGGCTTTACCTGGAGTGAACCAAAGCCTGCTCCAGAAACAAGGAGGTCTTAGGAAGTTGTTACAGTGTGTGCCAAGGTAATGAGGACAACAGCATTCAGCAAAAAGTTTATTTAGTGAAGATAAAAGTGTGTTTTCCTGAAGTAACTTCACTCCATATATATTTTTATGGATGTGTATGACAACTTTACTTTGCAGGAATCTCTGTGTAATAGTAAACCCAGGAATTATGTTGCTCACCAGGAGCTAAATTGTCCCATATATTGTCAGATGGGGTAAATGTTTTCAGGCAGCTATAATTTTCAACATATCCTATTTATTGCTGCAATTATTGTTTCACTGTTAACAATAATTTGGTTCAGGGTTTTGTTGCCAGGTACTTGCTTTGTTTAAACACCAGAAAATGTATTTCATAAAAATGTCTTTGTATTTCAAAGCATTTGCTTGCAAATTTGACGATATTTAGAGTATGGAAATGCCTTTTTTTTTTTTTCCCCTCCCCCACCTACTTTGTCTTAACCTGTTTATGAGGAGAAAGCACTAAATCTTGATAAGCTCTTTGGATTCATCTCATGACCTTGCCCTGCAGCTTGGGAGATGCTGGAAGGTTTGTTTCTCTCTCCTGTACTGGTGCAGCACCTATGAAAGTGGAGTTGGGCCCACAGCCCGACCTGGCAGGCTCAGAGGGGTGTGCTAATGAGCACAGCATCCCACTCCCCTTTCCACCATCTGTGTGTGCACGCTCTTTCTGGTCCTGAGACTGCTTTGGTCTGTGACTAGGGGGTGGCAAGAATTTGCAAGCTCTGCAGGAGCTCTGGAAGCCTCTAATTAAGAGCTATTGTGAGCGCAGACAAACTCAATTTACATGGTGTCCTAGACCCAGCCTTGTGCTGTGCTTCTGCAGTAATTTTGCAAACACTGTGGGTTAGCGTTGACCTTCCTGCCAGCCTGGCTCACCCTGGCCAAGGTGCCATCCTGCCTGGGGAAGGTCTGGAGAGGTTTTCTGTGAACTGTGCAGGTTTCTGCTGTGCTACTTTTCTGTACAGGCAGGGCCATGACCAGCAGACTGGGACAGCGAAGAGGTCTTACGATAGTTAAAGGGAAAGTCTAAAAAATGGGCATCTGCACGCCACAGGCGTTCACACGACCTAGCTATGCAGCCTGATGGATGGGGGCAAGCTTTAGTGCTCTCTGGCTCTTTTTTATTGTACGGGCAGAGCAATGAAATCTCTCAGCTGGAGAGTGTCACAGCTAAAAGTGTGGAAGGTGAGGTATGGGCTGTGCAGGCTGGGGGTGGGACACAAAGAAACTGCGGGCTGCCCCGCTACCCTTAATTTCATCTTCTGTCCCCTCCCCTGCACAGGGGTGCCTTCCTATCCGTAATTTTGGTAGGTGGTCTTCACTCAGCCAGGGATTTGTGGGTGTGGGGACAGCTGTCTTTGTGGGTGCAGGTCTTGATGCTTCTCCCACAACTCCGATGTGAGCAGTCTTGCTTGAGGTGGGGGGGACAGGGACAGACTGTTCCTGTTCAGCACTTAGACATTAAACAAAACATTACTTTTGGATTTAGTTTCATACTAATTCATAATAATGAGTCACTCAGAGAGCAGCCCTGGAGTTTCTGGAATGAGAGCTGTCTGCCTGGAGGCCTGCCCTGAGATGCAGATGCTGAAAAATTGGGCTATGTACCTGCCAAGTGAAGTAGCTATGGGGATGCTGGGAGTATGGCTGGATAGGAAGTTGGGCAGAAGCTGCAGATGACATGAGGTCTTCACTGCCAAAGTTGTCCGTAAGCAATGGCTGGATCGATGGGCTGAGGCCAATTGTATGAGGTCCAACAAGGCTGAGTGCTGGGTCCTGCACTTGGGTCACACAACCCCACACAACACTATGGGCTTGGGAAAGAGTGGCCGGAAAGCTGCCCGGGGTAAAGGACGTAGGGGTGTTGGTCAACAGCTGGCAGAACATGAGCTGGCAGTGTGCCCAGGTGCCCAAGAAGGCCAACAGCATCCTGGCTTGTACGGTGTGGCCAGCAGGCCAGAAGTCCTGTGGGGAGCAGCTAGAGGAGCTGGGGGGTCAGCCTGGAGAGGGGGGGCTGAGGGGAGACCTTCTGGCTCCCTGCAACCCCCTGAGAGGGGCTGGAGCCAGGGGGGTCGGGCTCTTCTCCCAGGGAACAGGCGACAGGACTAGAGGGAACGGCCTCACCTTGTGCCGGGGGAGGGTTCGGCTGGGAATGAGGGAAAATCCCCTCACGGAAAGGGTGGCCGAGGCTGGCACAGGCTGCCCGGGGGGCTGGCGGCACCCGCCCTGGGGGTGTTTAGAAGACATGTATGTAGACATGACACTTAGGGACATAGTTTGGTGGTTTGCTTGGCAGTGCTGGGTTGATGTTTGAACTGAATATTCCTAAAGGTCTTTTCCAACCAAAACAATTCTATGACTCTAAAGGTCTAGGCTTTTGGGTCAAGACTGGCCTTTTTCTAACTTTTCTTTCAGAACATGTCTGCTGAATTGGATGCATTAAAAGGAGGAGGACTTGCATGAGGCCAGCTGCATCGCTGCTTTTCTCAGCAAGAGAATTAAAAGCAAGCTGGGTCTGTTATTACCAAAGGTCCATGCGAACCTCATGGTCTCCTACCGTGATGGGGAAGGCGATGCCATGCACCCCTGTGCAGTATCCTCAGCGAAGGGCGGTGCAGCCTGCTAGGTAGGGCATGGTATCAGAACCGTGCTGCTGAGTGATCTTGGTGAAATCAAAGTTCTGTGCAGGTTGGATTCAGGTCTGTAGGGCATCGCCTGCTATCTCTTTAAAGGTTTTTCTCTTTTGTGATCTGTGAATATAGCTATCGAAGATCAAGGTGTTACTTTTTCATTGCAAGGTGTTTCATTTCTACAGCATTCCTTTACAATAGAGACAAGTTTGTGCTGCAATGATGGGCACAAGTGTTTTAGACGGGGAAGCTATTGTTAGCATAAAAATGCTATATAATCTTGGCATAGAGTGAGTTACTCCCACTGGTTTCCGAATTTTGTACTTCAGCGTGCAGATTCCTAGAAAGTCTGTGCACATGTGAAAATATTTAAATAGCACATATTTTCCATAAGCGCTGAGAGGCACTGAACAGATACACTGTGATGAAGTTTAATGTTTTAAATATTCCTTACTGAATAAATAGAAGTAGATCACCCATGAAGGATGACTGTTTATTCCACTCATGAGAAGACCTTGATCATATATTAATGAGTATAATACTTAACCTTCAAGGATCAGATACCCTATGTATGTATGCAAAATCCCATTATTGCCATACCTTGAACTTTGTACAACAGCCAGATGCCTTTGCTGTATTCCTATATACACCCTCTATCTATTTGCCCCGTGTATGCCTGCACGTGCATTATAAGGTAATAAATAATGACGTCTGGGGGTTAAAGAGTCTTTGTAAGAGCTGCTCGGAATCATTTAATCAGTAACTATCGATTACTAGCACATTCTATTAATTCCATTATGATGTCTAAAGGGCAATCCATAACAATTAAATAAAAAGTCATCTGATAGCTCATGGTAATTGAATTTCTAAATTTATTAGCTTATGTTCATTTACTCCAGATAAGAGTAATTAATATTTTATGCAACTGTTTTGAAAGTGAGAATTCTTGGGGAATTCCTGTAATTGGGGCAGACAAACCTATATGAGTGGAAACCCCCAGTGCTGAGGACTGCTGGTGATTTGTCCTGTGCACAGTGTCCTCTGTAGGTGCAGACAAATAGACCAATTACTGATTTCCAAAGATCTTTCTGTTACTGTAAACATTTTCTTACCTTTCTTCGTATTTCTTATCAGCTGCATTTGATTTTAGTGTAGTGCATCAGCTGTTAATTCAAAAAAATATTTCTTCTGCAGGAGAGGGCCTGTGTGTGGCTGTGCTTTCTGATTTCGAATGCAAAACCAGCTCCAGCTTTGAAATAAAGTGGGAAGGAGGAGGGGAAACAGGTTTCTCAAAGTTAGAGGGACTGTCCTGTGGTAAATACTGGGATGTGTATTTTCAGCATTGATTGTAACTTTCCACACTTGTGCTGATCACATGGAGAGATGGTCTACTATTTGGAGTAATTATTCCTTTGGATTGCACCATAAATATGTCTGCTAGGTGAGAAAGGAAGAGTAGCGTTTCTCTTGGAGCTTTCAAAAGCTTTCCAATTTTTGCTTTCTTTGGGGAAGCTAATAACTAGTATAGAGACAAATGCAGACATTATCGGGCAAAATTAAGGTATAAATCACCAGAGAGAGAATTTCCGCGTTGTTCTGCAGCAGTTGGGGGAAATCTGCTTTTGCATTCTGTGTCATGTCTGTAACTCTGTCACAGCCCATTTGTTTGCCATCCCTGGCACCTCGTTCTTCTTCACTTGAGCGTGTGGCTGATAATGACACACTGGGTTAAGGGGTATCGGAAACTCTGTCTGCGCTGGAGGAGGCAGCCATCGGTAACCAGCCTGCAGTGGGATGCCGCTGCTGCTGCTTGCGTTGGCTTCATGCTCGCAGTCGCAGTTCTGCTGCGGTTTTTGCTTGCGTTGAGGCTTGTTCTTTGACTCGCTTACATGATGAAGTCACCGTTTCTGTGTCTGGATGTGTTCTACCATTCCTATTTGAATTAATTGTAGTGCCGGTCATTTAATTGTGAAGGCAGTGCTTCGTGCAAAGCCATGTGTCACATGCAGCCTTGTTATAGAGAGGAAGGATGGGATTGTGGGGCTACTATGGCAAATGCAGTCAGAGCTTTCTTGTGAAGTTGAAACAAATGGAATATTTAGCTCTTCACTCTTTCCAGAGGGATGCATATGTCAGCTTTAACAAGGAAGGCTTTCCATCTTTAGGGTGGGAGTTCCTGATCAAAACAAGATATATTGTTGCGTCTTGCACGGCACTGGGGTTGGACACGCATCTTAGTCTGGTATCCAGACGAATGTCCTGCTCTGAATGAAATGGTGAAAGGATGTGAATCTGGATCTTTGGCATGCTATGTGAATGCCCCATCCACTGATCTGCTTGGAGTTACAGCTGTTCTATGGCAATTGCTTTGGTGATGGAAGTGGTTGCATTGTTTCTATGTCTATGAGTTGGCTGTGTCCACCACTGGACAATATATAGTCCATGAGACAGAGGACTCCCTGAATGTCCAACTTCTGTTATTCATTTAGTGACTTCAGTTTGTTACCTTTCCTTGAACCTCTATGAAATGTAAGGCGCATCCTTTTCTGTCTTATCAAATGTGGTTACTAATTCCTTAATAGTTTTTTTTTTTGTTGTTCTTCTCTGTTCTTTATCCAAACTTTCTCTTCTGTGTTATGGGTACTGGAGCTGCCTACAATATTGAGTAGTGCTCCAGCTGGCTCCGTTATAGGATTTTTTTTTTCCCACTCACTCTGAAAAACTGCTTTAGCCTAGTGGGGCACTGGGTTGCAGTGTCAGTTCTTTACTCGAGCTGATGTTTCCTGTGCTGCAGGACAGACCGCACTCCTGCAGCCCTCTGTGCTGCAATGGGAAATGGGTGCTGCACAGCTTGCCAAATGATTTAGATGGTGTTTTTCTGCTGAGCTCCCCTATTTATTGTGCTCTCATTTCTGGTGGTACCTGGAAACCAGAGTTTCTGACAAATGTTTATTTGCCTGTTTTCTTTTCCTCAGATCCCAAACCCACTGTACAGTATGTTCCCAGGAATGGCCTATGTGGAACTGCAGGGGGGATGCTCCACTGTCAGAGAGGATTCCCTCTCTCAGGTATGTCCTTAATCCATTTAGCATGGCCTAAGAAGATTTTTCTTTGTGTTGTCCTCCTTACTTAATCAAACATGATGCACTACGAAGTGAACTGTTTAAGAAAGGATGTCTTTGCCAATAAACAGACCTTAATGCTGGCAAGGTACTCTGGAAACGAAACACTAGTTTCTCTAAGCTCCTGCTGATAGGCATTAATAAAAGATGAAGTTGCGGTAATATGGTGTAATCTTTCATACTTGATATTTTTACAACCCAAAAGTAATTGTGGTGATGTTGTGCATTTCATCCTCTGATAGCCATATGTTGGCTGGCTCTTACCCAGATGTGGGATGTATTTGTTGAACACCACTGCCTTTCCTTATTATCAGTTCTACCACTTGTGTTTAGTAATGGGCTATACTAATATGGATAAATCCACTAAATGGATTCATTTGCTAGTAAGATGTAGGTGGTGTCTTTGAAAAGAATAACATCCTAGATTGTTTCAATTACGTCGGTCACAGACTTCTTTTATTGTCCTTTTACTTCCCTTATCTGTACTCTACAGTTCCCCGATTCTGTCATATATTGATTACCATTAGCTTCCTCTTGAGTTTTTAAATGATAATTAAAGTATCTGGTTTAGTTGCTTTCCCTTTAAGGGAGACTGGCAAGACTATTACAAAGCAAAAATGGAGACAGTGTTTTCCTTTTGTGCAACTGTGGTGTGTTGGTTTTTGGTGTGTCTTTTTTTTAAAAAAAAAAACAAACATGGTTGCAGAGAATAATTTCTATTTTTTTTATCCTCCCAGATTTGACTTATCTTAAACTTTGTGAAATTGGCCCTTTCAAAGCTGTGCATGTGTGATTATAGTGTAGTCTATCCCTTCCTTTCACATAATAAATGTAATCAAGTCATGATCACTTGCACTCAAGAAACAGCTGATTTCCAATTTTGTGGTCAATTCCTTCTTATTTACAAAGATGATGACTAACATGTAACTCTGTCCTCCTTTCTATATCTCCTCGATGGCTGCAAATGTTGGGTTAAGAAAAATGCAAATCTCTTATGTTTTTGAACGCTTTTTTAATACTGTTACACATACTCAAAGTTTTTCCGCTAACTGAAGACTCCAGTGACAGTTGCATGAGCGGTGTTTTCTCTGTTAAGATGCTGCTTCATAACTCAGAACAATTTCTGCTGTCTTACTAGGAACTTGAACCAGCAATATTTAGAAGTGTCACTTATCTTTGCTGCCAGATGCTTTCTTAAATAGCTGTAAGCAGGGGCTCGGTCTCTGCACCCGTGAAGATCTTGCCATGCGGTGTCTATGGTACAAACCTGTTTAGGATTCTGTCCCTGCGTGGCTTGCCTGTCCTTATGCAGGCCACTGAGGCATGGGCTTTCGTGTTGTGTGCTGCTTTGATTAATGTTTGTCTCACACTGTAACCCTGTGCAAATGACCCTTCTTCCATTTCCTGGCTTTTGGGGAAGTCTAGCTGGAATATTCCTGCTTTGCTTCTGGTGTGAGGGAGTTCAGAAACCCTCTGCAGAGCTCTTGGTGTCACTCAAAGACCCTTTGTGCCCCCTGCAAGGTCGGCTTGGGGCTCATAGCTGGCTGCTGCAGGGGCTTCTTCCTAGCCCTGCCCCTGGATCTGCCCCTCAGGAGCTGTTTCTTCCCTGCTAGTCTTTCTATCCTGATTTAAAAGATTATGGTCCTCATGTAAAAGGAAGGAAGCAAACCTCAAGGCTAAAGGGCCAGGGCTTCCCTGTCCATTGGGAGGGAGGGTCCTGATGAGCTGGGCTTGCTCTTGCTGCACTCAGTCTGGGAGCTGAGGGTCCCTGGGTCAGGTCCCCTGGCATGTGGATGGCTTTTCCCTCCCACCCTCAAGGGGAAGAAAAGTAGTGAGGCATTTTCCGGGTTGGGAACTGTTGGGTAACAGCAGGCAGGAAGGATGGAGCTTGCTGTGCACTTATGGATAGCATCAACCTCGGCAATTCTTCTTTGAAGCTTGTATTCCGTGAAAGTTTTCCTGTGAACCGAAGAAGGCAGTAGACAGAAGCCATAAAGATGGGCAGAAATCCATCTCTCTCATCCAACACTGCAATCTGGGTTTCTTCCATAAAGTCTGAAAATGGGTAAAAAGAGAAAGTATTTATTTTGAGGTTACAGGGAAGAAATGCATGACTCTTCACAAGCTAAGTTGCTAGGTCCTTGTAACTTACAATGTGTGTAGATAAGACAGGTTTCTTTTTTTTCCTTGTGGAAGTCATATGGCAAAAATTTCCTTTCACTTATGAAAGCAGCATTAGGCAGTCCTGGCATAAGACTTAACAAGTGTTATCAACCCAATAACCAGAAAATGTTTACACAAAAGATTTGTCTATGAATTTATTTTTCGCTAGCATAAGGGTGCCTGCATAAGCCGCCACCTGTGATCCATGCTGTCCAGGTCAAAAGACTTCAAAGCGACATTGGGGAGAATATCTTCTTTTTGCATCTATGCATGCAGAGGCTGAGATTAGCCTATTTGCAAAATCCTTTTATAGTACCTTCCCTCAGCTTCTCCCTCCCCTTTTCTTTTTAAGACATCTGTTTAAAACTCAGCATTTAGGCTAGACAGGGGTCTCTTGATTGCACAAGCACGCTTCCAGCTCTCTGATTCAGCCAATTAAGGGCTCAGCTAGCTAACATTACACTTTAATACTACTTATTGGGTGGCACAATTTGCTGCATGTGAAGAATAGAGTTCATGCCCTGCTATGTGCAAAGTGGCTTATTTGGCATGTTTGTTGTTAAAGAAATCTTTAATTAACAGCAGTTGCAGTATTTGTTTTCTCTGAGGTGGGGATGGGAAAATGGAAACAAGCAGCAAACCCAAGGATTAATTGTCAAGTTAAACTGTTTATACTGTTTTTCTTAGGGTCATGTTATGGTGCTCATCACTGGAATACTTTAGCTGTGTTGCTGTTTTCTTGTTGCTTCCACAGATTTTGGGAAAATACGGGGTCTGATACTCCTGCATTTAGTGTGAGAATTAAGTCTTAAGTTACCAGTTGAGTTAGGGTAGGTTTGGCATAAACTTTGGAAATAAGGGGCTTTGTTATGCTGAAATTGTTGTTAACAGGTAAAATGAACACACCCTAAATGCAGTGTTTTGAATACATTAGTCTAATAAAAGTCTTAATCTTATCAAAATACAACTAATGGGTATTATTAGTCCAGTTGCAACGATATGCACTTCTAGTTCAAATCACCAAGTTAATACGGAAAAGGCTCACGAATAATAGAGCTGAAGGCACGCTGTTCTTCTGAAGGCAGGAGGGAAGGGACGGTGAGTCAGGCCAGCTGGGCTTCAGCAGAGGTTATTTATTCATAATAACTGCAGTCTTATTTATGCAGTACACATAAACAAACATACTGTATGTGGGAGCTTGGAAGAAAGCTGTGTAACTTGTAGCACCAAGGGGCTGGCTTCTGGGCTTGGGCAATACTGGCTAAATGTAAACCTGAACAAAAAACATACTGGTTGTCAGACTTGAGAGCATAATAGCCTGCAGACACATTGTAGATGCAAGCTTGGCCCGTGTGTGGCTTGGGTTAGAGGTCTCAAAAGTATGACAGCCATAAGTAGGGAAAAAAAAGTGTGGGTTTTTTTTTTCCTTAAAAGATTAGCCTGGATGTTGGGAACATTAATGAATGGAAAGTGCCTCGCTGAGGTCAGGCTGTCAGCAGATGCACATCAGCAGCTCTCCATAGGTGCAGTGATAATGATTTGTAGCTACAGAAAAAACCCGAGCCCTGCTGGGATGCTGTACCCTAGAGCAAGGAACATGGAGAACAGGGGACAGTGCTCAGATACCTTGGTAACAGCTGTGTTGCGAAGGGCGAAAATAGGCTGATTTAAAAAACCCCAAACAAACAAAAGCAAACAACAAAACAAATGCCCCCAAACGTTGCCTGCATGTCTGTATGGGTTATTAGCATGTGGTAGAGCTATGTGCAAGCATTCACTGCACAGGTCACTGTATGCCTGTGTCCCATGTCAGTGGTGGCTTATCCTGAGTCTTTCTGTGTGGCTCTGCTTACCAAACTTTGAAAGCAAAGCAAATGTGCTGCTGCAGAGAGCCGCTCCTGGTGCATACTAAGAACATTTCAGTATTTTCCATGTTTACTAGCCATGGAACAGCTGAATAACCTCCTGTTAGGCTGCTTTTTTTTTTTTTTTTTTTCTTTCTTTCTTCAAATCCCGTGGCTTGAAGCTGTGCTGGATAAAATTCTTCAGGGAGTCATTTAGAGCTGGCACTAAACTGAAACAAAGAAACTTATTAGCTTTTCTGCCTCTTATTTCTATAGCTTCTTGGTCTTAGCTGTTCATGAGAGTCAATGAGTAACATCTTCCCTCAGTACTGTGAGGGATCAGCTTCACGCTTTTTATTTTGGAGTGGAGACTCTTTGTTAAGAGAAAGCCAAAAAGGGAGGTGGCAGCGGCTGCCCTGCATGCAGGCTTTTCCCTCCATCCCGCTGTTTGCGGTTCAGGCTGAGCTTTAGCACAACATGTGGCCTGTCCCCATTGTCTGAAGCACCACAAAAGCCTTGATTGCTCCTTCCATGGAGCTGAGAAACAGCGTGCTGCACGCCCCTTGACTTTAACAAAGTCAGGCATGCAAGACCCATTGTGCTTCTTGGTGTAGCATTATCAAACGTTTATTCAGTACGACTCACCATACAGAATTCATTAACTTAAAAATAAAATAATGTATTAGTGATGCCAGACAACCAGGAGGATGTAATGGTGAGACTCTCGGTGTTATGAAGCTTCTTGGCAGGTTAAATGACTGGGGAGGATGTGGGGGAGGTTAAGAGTTCAGTTATTTAAACCAACATGGGTTGATTATTTTTGAAGGGTTAACAAACCCTTGGTGGTGGGGAAAGGTTAACAGCCTGCCCAGAAGAAGATGGAGGTAAAAACCAGGCAGTACAAAGACTTGTCTGATAAATAGCTAGGTAGATGAGAGGAATGGGGTAGGGGAAAGGCTTTGAAATTTGGAAAACTTACTCAAAACTGCTTTTGTCAACTTAGGTTGCAATTAACCAGCAAAGGTGGGAGCCAACAAAGCTGGGGAAAGGCAGGAGATACATATGGACAGTGTGTCAGGGGGAGGGAGCTGATTCCTGTGCTCCTTTTTTCCTTGCCTCTTCATGCTGCCTTTCCTGCTCGTGCTGCTTGTGCCCACGCAGTGACCTGTCTGCAAAACTGTGTTCTGCCTGTTGGAGGCAAGGGCGCTTTGTTTCTTGGGATGTGAAAGTTCAAACCCAGGTGGGCCAGATCCAGCCCTCGGGGTTCCCATGGTAGCTGGCTGATGTCCACTGAATTTTATGGAGAGCAGGGAAGGAAAAAGACCCACTCACCCACACCGGCGACAAAAGGTCCAGCAGGTACCAAATCTGTCTGACAGGGTTTTGCAACCAAGCTGGATGATGGCCAGGACCTCAGGCATGCTGTTGGCTGCTTTTTTTTTTTTAACTTGGTGCAAATTTAGCTGGTCTTTGTCAGAAGTTCTTCCCCATATTCCCCTCTGAAGGGGTTAACCACTGACAGTGAGTATTGACTGCTCCTATGAATCGATGCAATGGGAAGCGCAGGGAAAATAGTTCAGAGACCTGCATGTCTGCAGCAGGACTTGTCTGTGGAAATAACATCTGTCAAGGCAAGCTATGAAGCAAGAAACTTTCATTTAATTGAGACCATAACAAGAAATAGTGTGAGGAAAGAAAAGCCCTGTAGTCAGAGCTGAAACACCCAGTAATGCTCAGCCCCTCAGAAAAAACAGCTGACATGTGAGCCTTTCAGAGAAGTGAGGGAAAAATTACAGCTCACTTTATTCCAGCAATTCATTTACTTTTATAGAACTATTTAAAAAATGGAAGCAGCAAATTACCAGAACAGAGCTTTATAACAACAAGCTAATGACTTAAAAACCCAATTAATTAAAAAAAAAGATACAGAATCACTGTTCCCTTGGGTTTACTGTATATTTTATTTGGAATGTTTGTCAGTAAATTATGACTAATTTGAATTCATCCCTCTCCTTTTCTCTACACATGAGCAGGCAACTACCTATTTAAATATAAGATGCTTCTGGAAGTCAGGCAAAAAGGAGTTGTGTCCTTCTCTCCCCCAAATCGCTGGCCCAAGAAATGGTAGCAGAAGCTCTCTGGGAGGGTTTGGATGCTAAAGACAAATCAAGGCACAGATCTGAGCTGGTCTGGGAGCAAACCAATGTCCTTCTTGAGAGGTGCTACCCAGAAAGCTACTGTACTCCAGGTAGCTGATTTCAGTGCTAGCCAGCATCAAGCATTTTGCAATATGAACCCCTGGAAAAGCAGAGGAGGATTTCCCATCTCCAGCTAGGACACTGCAGGGGTTATCCATCTCCAGCTAGGGTGCTGCAGGGGTTACTGCCTGCAGCTTACAGTGGTTTTGTAAAGATACCAATTTGCCAAAGCAGGGTGCTGTGAGAGGGTGAGCAGGGCTTGGACTCTCTCAGAGGAAAAGGACCATGTAGTGGGGATGCTGGGAGGTATGGTGAGCCCTCCGCTGAACAGCGAAGGGTTGCTTAGTGATGGAAGAGGTGTGGGATGTGCTTTCTTCCCACCCTAACTCTCTGTGGGCTGTTGGGAACTTTCTTGACCCTTGGCTGGTCCTGGCAGCTTCATGAATTTTTGCACCGACTCATTTCCCACTTCCCTCCATAGCTCGTGTCTGCTCTCCATCATTTTTTTGGTGTGTCAGTCTAGGGCGGCCGGAGAGCTTGGTTTATGGGCTCCCACTGACCTGCAGATTGTGGATGTCCCTGCGTAGTTGTTGGAGCTGCGTAGTCTGTGGCAGCTGTGGGTCCCTATCCAACTGGTCACTGCTCTCCATTCCTCCCCAAAACATTATATTGTGCCCTAAAGCTTACACCTGAGTGCAGACGGGAGAACATGGTGTGACAGTCCAGTTCCTTGCCCTGACTTCTCCTGGCTTTCAAGGATGCAGCAAAAAGCTGCTGTGTCACTGAAAGAGGACTGTAAATACAAACCATAAATGTAGAATGAATGTGAGATTTATCTGTGCCCTGCAAGACAAAGCATAGGACATTTCCATTGAACTGCCTGCCTAACTGGACTTGGCTGAAGGCTACCTCACTTTCTGGCACAAAAACCTGGCCAAAACTATGCAAGCACTGAGAGCCATGGCTGGGGCTGGATCTGCCTTGTGTTGTGCCTCCCAGCCTACTGATCTGTAGCAGAGGAAGGGTTTTCCCGTGGAAAAACAGCTGTGCAGGGAGTGACTGCAAACTGTGTTGCGAGGCCACCATGCGTGCAGCTATACATGGAAAGTCATATGCATCTATTTCTAGAAATGGCATCTGTACAAGTGAAGGCAGTGCTGGCAGCCTGCTGAAAAAGGATTTTTGAGAAGTTTGTACCACAGCTTGGTACTTGGTGTGCAAAAATATGCAGACCCTTAAAGATGCAAATAGGTACTTAAAGTGATTCCCCCTTTTCCAAGCCCAAGCAAAGCTTTCAGATACCTTTTTTTTTTTAATCATGTCTATTCATTTGTTCCCTGGTCTGCAGTTAGTGTTATTTGTACTTCTACACACACACATGCATATAACAAATACATCTCTTTCTAAACAACATTATGTATGTTCCTCTTAATTACAACCTCTTTCTCTTAAACATTTGGCTAGAAATGCTGATGGTGGTGGATTTAATCCTGCAGAGTCCCTTCCTGGGATGTCTGACGGTCTGTCCCTGCTGCTTGGGTCTTCCTTGGAGAATCCCAAATTGAGCTCCTAGCAGATGGAGGAGGAGGCTGGGACATGCATGTTGCATGCAGTGCTTTTGGTCCTGCACCCTATTGTACTTGTCTTTTTAGAGCACTGTTGTCATGAAGAATACTACAGTGGATTCTAAAACATAAAGCTGTGCTCAGTGTGATGTATTCTCCTTCGTTTGTTTTTACTTTCCACTATAAGCATTATTTTGGTTTAGGTATTGCAAACTGAGCACTCCAATAGGTTCTTCCAGAATCTTTAAATTGTTGGAAAGGACGTCTGGCTGAAATAATTGCTTGCTTTTCTAAATGAAAACAGTATTTACTTCATGAGAAGGTAGAATCTGCCGATGGAGGTTGTTAAGGATGGGTTAGACAAACACATGCTGAATATGGTTTTGCTTTAGCTGGGGAAATGGAAATGCATTTAAGGGCTGGCTCTGTTTGCTAGGATTCCTGATAAGCAGTTGTCTCAAAAAATTGTAAGTCAAGCGGGAAATCCCAGAGGATTGTGGAAAATGTATGCCTTTTTTTAACTATCCTTAATGTTATAAAGTTTTTCCTGACGTGTAATCTAAATCTTGCATCTCCAGGCCTGTAACTTAAGCCTGTTACTTCATATACTATCTGCAGAGAACAGGGGAAAAAGATTTATTGCCATTTCCTTTGCATCAGCATTTTTCCTATTTGGAAAGTTATTATGTCTCTCCATAGGCTTCCCATTTCTGGACTAAACTACCTCTCTTCTTATGTGCTTTTTTATGGGCTGTGTTTTCTAGACTTTTGTTCATTGCCATTTTTCTTTTCCAATTGTCTTAGCATGCTCCAATTTCTTGTATTCTTACTAAGTTATTAACCCTTTTCGTAAAAGCAGAAATCAATTCCTGTTCGGTGGATGACCTGCTCTCATCCTTAGACGCTTTTCTGCGGAGTTAGTGTTCAGTCTCTCATTCCTCACCCTGTATTTGCACAATGGAATGTTTTTATGTCCATGCTGTAATTCCACTGCCATTTTGAATTGCATCCTATTTCTTGTTCTGCACTGTTCCTGCAATTTGAAAAAGTAATTCTGAATTCAAATCCCACCCTGCAATAGACTTGTAGTGCTGCATAGCTTGGTTTATTCTTTGCAGCTTAGTAAGAATACCACCTCATTGCAAGCATTAATGAAAATGAGGTCACTTGACAGAAGGGGAATCCCCACTTCATACATAGTTCTGACTTTGCAGTGAACCATTAGTGACTATTTTGTCATGGGCAGTTGGATTTGTACCCCGTTGTAGAAACTGCAGCTAGATAGATTTCTAGGTTGCTTGATAAGAAAAGTGTGAGAAGCAAAACTTTAAAAGAGCCCTGGTGTTGGGAGCTTTCCCCTGACTGCAGGGTTTCTTGTCACAGGAATAAATCACTGAGGTTCAAGTCCCAAAGGTCCAAACTGAATTTCACGA
This sequence comes from Falco naumanni, assembly GCF_017639655.2. Taxonomy (NCBI): domain Eukaryota; kingdom Metazoa; phylum Chordata; class Aves; order Falconiformes; family Falconidae; genus Falco; species Falco naumanni. The sequence goes on from NC_054080.1 coordinate 84,164,554, forward strand.
TACCCAGCTGAATAGATACTCTCTAATCTTACCATAGATTTGCTGGCAATTTTCTATCTTCTTGTTCCAAAAGCTGCTGTTAAAATACCTGGGTGTTACCTAACCTTCCCCTCCTGTCCTTTGAATTTATAGTGTCTTTTTGCCTTTTCTGCCCCTTACTCATTGAAACGTTGATTATCTTTTCTCATTTTGCCTCCCACATGTCTGTCATTCCTCTGTCCTGAGGTAGTTTGGGTCACCGATTCCTCTCCTTGCAGGATTTACTCCCCTTTCTTATTCTAGCATTGAAGGCCACTGAAGAGGTCCCTGAAACAGCCCTGGCTGTCCCCTTCAGTGCTCTGCAGTGTGGGGCTGGCTTGCCAGCATGCGTTTGTGGCCTCTCTCTGCCTGCTCCGCTGCCTTCTTCCACACTACCTTCCCAAGAGATGTCACTACTAGATTGTTGAATGACCTCAGACCTGCTTTTCTGCACTCCATTTTCCTTCCTCACCTGCTCTTGTGCTGTTCTTTGGAGCAGACTCCATCATCTCACCATCGCTTTGGCTCAAATTGCTTTTTTGTCTATCGGTTTCCCAGCCAACCCTCCCCTGTCAGACCAGGGAGTTGTTTTATTGCAGACTAGTCCAGCAGAGAGGGTGAAATAACTATTGATATTCACACCCCCCCACCACACACACACACACACACACCCCACACCCCGGATTGTGCTGCCTTTTGTTGTTCTCTGTGGATGCCTGTGTACACGCACATACACTGACTAAGAAGTGTCACAGAGCAGCCTTTGCGAGGCTGCTTAGTGAAGCAGGACAGCAGAAATATGCAGGTCTTGGCCACAAACAAGTTGTTTGTATCCAAATAAATTATTAGAAAGCAATCTAAGTGAAAAAACTCTCGAACGGCGGAAGGTAGGCAGGTTTGTTAAGGAGGCGATACCTTTTATTAGACCCATTGATACAGTTCAGAAAAACAGGGAAGTCTGAGGCTCACAAGCAGCAGTGTTCAAAGCTAGATACAATTTGAAGAGTTTAACTAGACGATAATCATTTGAACTGTGAGAGAGGAAAGAGGTGCTGTTTGGAGCAAAGGGTAGTACGGATTAGCAGGTGAGAAAGGATAACGTGGCTCTCTGAGCTGGAGCGGAAATTTATAGCTCTCAGAACCTGCGAGCTGGCTCTCTGCTCCTTGCCATTTAGCATTTCACTTGTTTTCTTACATCTTAGACCTTTCTGCCTTCCAAAAGACAAAGGGAAAGCAAAGGCAATTGTTTTCCCTGTGGAAAGCAAAAAGCTGCAGTTTGCCCTGTGTTAGCACAAACGGTTGTTCTCTCTCAATAGCAGCGCGCTGGAGCATCGGGGATGCTGCTGCCTGGGAATGGCGGTGGGGGATGTGGCTGAATGGGGCTTATACGCACAGAACGATGCAGATGTTTGGTAGGAACAAAATTCTCCCTTCTGCTTCCAATTCAGCATTCATATAATAGCTAGATTAGCCTCAACAGCCAGGCAAAAATAATGAGTGTTTTGATTAAGATAAGCTGGAAAAGGGCCAAATGCTAATAAAATTAGAAAGAACCTGGTCTCTTCAAATGAAATGAATTGTCTGTGTAATGAGAAAAAAGTTTAAATTAGCTAACCAGTGCCCCAAAATGAAGCATTAATAATCTTTATTACTGGAAACCTGTAGAATCTGAAAACAAATTGTTCTATTTTTCATTAATGCTTAATTTAGCTGATAAGCATAAAGTTGCAAAATCATTTAGGGGAAAGAGTTATTACAGGAGCTATGTTGAGGCCTCCCTGTTGTGTGCTGATGTTTTCTGGGGTGTCACAGACATTACAACCTTTCCCAGGCAAGAGGTCCTTTGGGCTCCTTCCATCTCTGCAGATGAGCATCTCCCATTACTCAGCATAGGCTGGAGGGGGCTGGGAGTGTGTTAGTGTTATAAAGGTGGTCGTTGAATACAGCCCACAAACTTTTTTTCTTTATTCAAAGTTGTAGAGAACACTAAATATCTTAAATGGAAGTGTGCCAGGGACTTGGTGCAGTAATGTTGGCCATCACTGGAGCTCATGTGAAGCTGATGGTGATCAGGGGAGCTTCATGGATTGATGGCACTGGAGATGTAGGCAAAAGCAAGAAGAAAATTTAGTAGTTTGAACTACTAACATTGAAACCAAATGAATGGGGCTTACCTCTGAGAAAAGCTGAGCTTGATGCCACAGGCGGGAAGTCAGAGAAGTGGGAGCACTGCTGCTGGAGAAGGATGCTGACTTTGCAGTAGCTGGAAAGTCATAAAGACTGTATTGAAATATATTAAAACATAAGTGTTCAAACTCAGAGTCAGATTCTGTCAAACTTGTAAGGCAAGTTAGGAATTCATTGAAAACAATTTGACATCCCTCTCTGAAGATAGGGCCAGACTTTTTTTTTTTTTTCTCTTTTGCCTATAGATGAAAGTACCCTTAAAAGTAATTTAAAGGCATCCCTGGTACCCGTAGTTGCTGTCAGTTTGATACCCTACCAAAAATCTATCGAATTCTAGTACACGCATAGGAAACTGGTTGGGAGAGAAACATGTTTCTTTAATGTTGTTGCAGCAAGAGGGACTACGATGCTATTAGAGGAAGGAGGAAAGGGAGGGCTGATCTAAAGTTTCAAGCTGGTCCAGGCCCAGTAAGGTGATTACTGTTATTAGGGCTCTGTCCAAGTTGGGCTTGCACCTGTAAAGTGATTATGTGGAAATGGCCTTTTGACCCAGCAGGTTCCCTGCCTTGGTGTGCTTGGAGAGGCACTGCTGTGGGGAATGTCACTCCCCCCACCCCTCCCCCCCTTTAGTATTTTAGCCACATTTTTTCTGGGAGATTCAGGGAAGGCAAGCTGCGTGTTGATTCTCAGCCCTTGCCAGGTTCAGTGACTGGCACAGCTGCCGGGCCCTGTCGACCATCAGGGCTGGTGGGCATTGCTGGCTAGCAGAGGGGAACACTTTTTCAGCTGCAGGTGGTGGTGGAAAGCGCCTTGGATGTTCCAGATGAGAGGTTATGGCATCCCCACCCTGACAGCCTGTGTTAGCTGGGAAGCGGCAATCAGTGGCCAGCTCTTTCCTCTTCCCATGCACTTGAGATCAAGCAGGGTTCCTGCCTCTGTATAGGGGGGCAGTTTTTTCCCCACCTTTTGTATAGGACTGCTTCCCTCTGTTGCAAAGGAACTTGTATTTCAGTGTATTTTGCTCTGAAGTGGTGCAAATACTTGCCCCAGGGCAATGGGGCATGCCTCAAGCGAGGCTCAGGTTTTGACAGTGAGAGCACAGTGACCGCCAGCAACCCATGCCAGCTAGCATCATTACATAGTCTCTTTATATTCCCTGTGTGTTTGTCACCTGCTGCTGAAACTAATAACTCTTAGGTGAAACCTTTCTGTTGGGTAGATGTGTGGCATTTAGTGACAGCAATGCCCTGTTGCCTTGCTGCTGCCCTGGTGTGTGTCCAGCCCTAAGCAGAAGCAGCTCCCGCAGAGGTTTTACCTGCAAAGCTGCACATTTCTCTGATTTTATGAAACAAGCCTTTAGTGCTGTCCAAGCTTGTGAAAATCATCATCAGAAAGGAGCACTGAGAGTGCTCGAATCCGGACAACGATAGTATTGACTGCAAAGTGAAATGAGGCTTGATTTAGCTGCCGGGCAGCAATATAGCCTTGTAACAAATTAAAGTAAGATAATGTGATAGTTTAAGTGTTAAATTACATTTCCTGGGGATGGTGGTGACCATTATCTTTTAACTTTGATGGATATTGCTTGCTTGCCTCACTGTGAGGGTGGCAAGACACTGGAACAAGTTGCCCCATCCCTGGCAGTGCCCAAGGCCAGGTTAGACGGGGCTTGGAGCAACTTGGGCTGGTGGAAGGTGGCCCTGTCCATGGCAGGGGCTTTGGAACTGGATGTTCTTTAAGGTCTTTTCCAAGTGAAACCAGTCTATGCTTCTGTGATATTGTTTTTTATGTTCTAGTGGGTGTGGGGGCTGCCTTGCGAGCAACTTCATTGTTTGCAGTATTGGTTTCCTTCTTCTGTGTCATTATATTGCAACATCTGCCACAAACCAGCACCTGAACCTGAGGAGGTAGCTGGAAAGTGGGAGATGTTTCTATGCAGCTCAAAAGAGGCAAGAATGGCTGAGAAGTAGAAAAATGCGTTCATTACCAGCTGTTGGCAGCACCATTGTGTGTTTCCTTATATGCTTTGGGAGAATTTTACTTTCAAGTGAGAGAGTTTTGCAGTAGGTTTTTTCCCAGAAAAGCCTTCATGAAGGTGCATCTGTTTCAAGTCAACTTCTAATTAGAGCTTTAAAGATTATCTTGGTGCTCTGTCAACTTCTGTTTCATTCATCTGTGACTTGGCTTCCAGGTGAGGCTATTATTTGCTTGTTACTTGTTTTTTAAAAATTACTTTTGTTTTGGTTGAGTTGCCTTTAAAATGAACACACATTTTTAATTATGTTGTCTGTTTTATCTTTTCAATGAGGCAGGTGCTGTGTGTTGGAAATAACATATGTGACTTTGGTGTTTGGAATATAGAAATAACAGATGTTGAGCCATACAGCTGTGGCTACAGGGGAACTCTTTTAACACTTTTACTTCTGCACAGTGACAGAAAGGTTAATCTTCCCATTAGTTTATTAGCTCATCCAACAACTGGCAAAAACCTGAACTCTTCCTCCTTTCTTCTTGTGTCCCCAGACTGTTTTTCAGGTTGTGTGGGAGCTCTGGAGACTTCCAAGTTGAACTGCTTCTACTGGGTCGTGGGTTAATAACAGTGTCTTCAGCTGTGACATGCAAATAGGGACACGGCAATTAGGCAGTGGCTCAATTAGACTCTACAATACCGAGGTGGTGGATGGAGGGGAGAGCATTGCCACCAGCTATGTGGGAACCTTTACAAAGGACAGAGTTTACAGAAGATATTTTTGGTTGTGTGGTTGGTTTTTTTTTTTTTTTTTAATAGGCATCAGTTATGTCAAATGATTGGTGCATTTGTCTGGGCTGTACTAGGCAGGGAAGTGCTGCATGTACTGCCCACCTGTAGCATACTTAGGCAATGCATGAATCTGGTCCCTGGTGGTTAGCTCCAGCTGAAATTGATGGCTGGTGTGACTTAAGCAGAAGTTGAAAGGTTATTGTGGATGGGGATAGCAATGTGAATCACTGATCAGGCGCGTAATGCGTAGGGTAACTTTTCATCCCAACTTCAACTCTAGTACATGCTGTGGCATCACTCAAAGATGGAGTGAGGTGTCAGTCACTCCCCTACCCATATTTGCTCCCTGAGTGACTGAAAGGTGATGGTAATGAGCCCCACACAGGAATCCCTGTCATAGGATTGTATGCAGCGTGGCTACCGGTGGTTGGTACAAAATATAAAATACCTTGTGCAAAAAGGGCATCGCACAGGGCTTGCATATGGCTCTGCTGGGCAGGAGGGCGTTTGACCTTGGGAAAGGTAAATGCCTTGTGAATAGCTCGCTGAGGGCAGTCGGTAGTACAGTAGGAGGAGGGCTGAAACTGCCTTCTAATTAAGTCAAGGAAGAAAATAGCCTGAGGGGAAAGATTTTGAATTTAAATGGAGCCCCAAGGAAACCTGAAAGAAGGGATTAGATACAAGAGCAAATGCATTCCCAGTCTGGGGTAGGCTGCTGTAGTGCAGCCTGCCGAAGATATAGAGCTTGCAGGAAAACAGGATTTTAAACACACGGCTAGGTAGACATCTAAGGCTTGTGATCTTGGTGAGAATGGGAGAAGCTGCTCATGCTGGGATCAATGACAAGAAACAGCATTTAAGACAATGTTATTTGGACTTTGTAAATAATTCTGGACTTGTCCTGACTTAAATCAGGCTACTTTCCTTTTGCCTTTGTATTTAGTAGTCTTTCTAGCATCCTTCAATACTGGACTATGCTGAAGACTTTTTGCATCCTGCCTTCCTTCCCCAGGCAAGGCAGGAGGAAGCACATCAGCAGAGGTCCATGGTATTGGCATTGCTAACGTGAAGGTCATCTGGCAGAGGGTGTCCTCCTGGTCCCCTTTCTGCTTTTCTCTTCTCTCACATACATGTGGGGACCGAGTTTTCACCTGACAAAGGTTGGCTGCATTTTTGTGGGAGCCTGTGGGCCGTATCCGTGCCGTGGTGAGGAGGCTTACTGCAGCGTATGGACCTTGACTGCGAGTACTGTTTGCCCAGACCGTCCCACACTTTCCCCAAATGTGATTTAACCAAGATTGTATCTTGTTGGTGCAGAACAGGTGGTTAGTCTAAATATTGAAGATTTTGCAAAATACAATGATTTTTACTAAATGCTCTGTTGTCTTCATCTTTGATTAAGAAGAGAGAACCTGGAGATTTTTTTCGCAAATCTTCTCTCACATAGACTGTCGGAATTATTCTGGAGGAATACTTGGAGTACTGGGTGCTCCTGCATGCCAGGTGCTACAGGGTGTTATTTGCTGTGGTGTGCTTAAAGGAAATGCATTCCTATTTCTCCTTCTAGCTTCTTATTTTCCTGTCCTTTTCTGAATGGTTCATTTCTCTGTATACCTAGGAACTTTGGAGATTTGATTTTCCTTTTAATAGAAGTACAAGCATACATAACTTTCCTCTCCTTGCCGTGGGAGTTGTATATAGATCTAAGGTACTCTGATAAGAAGGCACTCGGATGGATCCTGTAATAAACTGAATTAACTTAATTTTACAAAGCCATTTAATAAATTAACAAAGGGAAGAGGCTAAACCTGGCAGGGCACTTCTGAGAGCAAGTAACATGCACAATGTGTTATGTACTGTCTTCTCCTTGTGCTTCTGTTGGGGAAAGAAGCCTGTTTCTCTTATCTATTGTTGTTATTTATGTAGTAATGTTAATTGACAATGAAAGGAGCTGATATTTCTTTTCAAGTGTGGGAATATATAACGGTTGCTAGCATGTGTAGGAGGAGCTCTTGTGCTTGTTTAACTTTGAAGGCAAGGCACAAATTGAGGTGTTGTGGTGGTGGGTGCAACGTAACATGGCAGAAGCTGGTGAAAGATTGACTCAACCAATTATTTTTTTTTTCTAGCCAGGTCTGATTCCTTGGATTTGTAGATAAAGCCATAGCACAGCATTAATGTATATAGAATACACTGCATCATTACTTCATGACTGCAACTGAAAAACATAAGAATAATGACACTAGACAAGGCCAAGGAACTGATGTCTTCTCTTGAGTGGCCACTAGGAAACTAATGCCTTGAGAACATTGCAATGCAGTAGTCTAAAACATTTCCTTTTTGTCCCAAACTTCCAGAAGATATTTTTCTGGTCGATAAGCATGGATTCTAACTATCTGGATAAAAGAGCATCCTTTACAAACATGCTGCAGTTAACACCTCTGACAACCCATTAGTCCTTTTTCCCATAGCAAAGCTAAATCTCACCAGTTCGTTGGCAAAACATGGGAGAAACAACAGGTGGTGGTGTTGGCAAGAAAGGGGAATAAAAGAGGATTAAAGCAAAATAGATGTTGCTGAAGGGATTCCTACCTGTTATAAAAGTTATTTTCAACTTAATAGCACTTCTCACAGCTGATAGTACAGACAAGTGAACAAAAGAGCTAAGTGCACTTGGAACAGCTTGAAAGGAATGTTGAAATGGTTTAAAATAGGAGAGAATATTAACTACATAGATTTAAAACTACAGGACTACACTGCGTTAATTGCTCAAAGTCAGCCTTACTGCAGCATCAACACCGGCTGGCATTGAAAATGTCACAGAGGGAATAACCAGTGCCTCTGAATATGCATCTTTTATTTAGGTTTCTAACTGGGAGCAGAAATCTTCACAACATCTGCCCTCTGCTCCACGTGCAGAGCACTTGAAAAACCTAGCAGTGAGCAAAAAGGGAGGCAAGCATCCCTGGGGAGCTTTCCGGTGAGAAGGTGCAACATCCTGCAGAGGTGCAAGGCATGCTGCTTTGTGTAGGAAAACATAATGGACTGGCTCTGTGGTGTAGGACTAAGAGATGAGAGCAGTCCTTTGTCACCATCACGCGTCTCCTGCTCCCTGCAGCACCACGCTGGGCTGCTGCCAGCCCTTATACAAGTTTTATGAGCAGTCTGTTCTGCCCCCCCCACATTTGGGATACGTGTCACCAGGCAGGCTCTGGCCATCAGGATCTGTTGTGTTTGCCAAAACCTGTGTATGGTTCAGTTCTACCACTTACACAACTGTAAGTCTGGAGACTCAGCTGAAAACAGTGAGCTTAGCTGGGCATTGTGCTGGAGATACAAATTTGGACTCTACTTGACTCATCAACAGGATCAAACTATATTCACCCTTCCTTTCAGTAACCAGGATGAAACAGGTCACCGTGAAGACTTACTGTTTGGTGCTAATCACTGAAGAGATTAAGAAATTGAACTAAAGCCAAACTGAGCATATGGCAAGCCAATCCCAACCTACTGCACCCATGAGCTGCCACTGTTTGGAGAAAGGCATTTAAATAGGTCTGGTTACAAAACAGTTGGTATTACATTGATCATTTCCAATAAAGCATGTCTATTTAAAAGATCACAGTGATCCTGACCTCTTTCCTAAGAGCAAGGCAAGAGCAGGAAGGGCTGGACTTCTGGAACACAAGCACAGTAAAACCAGTGTTCTTGAGACTGCCAGTACTGCCAGTGAGCTGTGTACCAGTCTGGGGGGTGAGCAAAGGGATGTGGCTGCAGCATTAGGTGTTTTACTTTCCACAAAGGATACAACACCAAGCACCACGGAGCTGTGAGAGGCATGCAGGTCTGCCAGGGCTTTGTATTTGGGTCTCCCTCTCCAACTCACTGATTAGCAACCAGCGGTTCCAATGAAAATTTATCACATCAGCCCACTAAGAAAGTGAATGTACATTTGTTTTAAAACAACTTCATCAAAAAGGTCATCTTTTCCCCAAAGAATTAATCAGATAATTTTCTGCATCTCAGAACTGGGTTTCGATCTGCTGTGCTTCCCAGCAGCAATGGGAGAGCTGTAACCTTTGTTAGGTATCATCTATGTGCTGCTCAAGGCCACATGTGCCGGCTGATACTCTTCAAACATTATTGCCTCCTTTGTGTAAATCGGCATTGATCCTTAAAGAAACTTTGTAAAAGGTGAGTGTGAAGAGGTGAACCTGCCCCACTAACTGTTGGCCTAGATTCTTCTCTGGAGAGATTTATTGGGTGCTACTTTCATTCTTGATCAAAACTCTGTCAGAAAGATGGGCTTCTAACTGCATGGGTATACTAAAATACCTTTACTTTGTTTGTGTTATAACTTCTCCTCTATTTAAGTGTTACTTTCTGTTGCTTCCTGAAAGGGAACAGACTTTTCAAGTTGTACAATTAGGCTTTGTATTCTTCTGTAATGCTTGCAGGTGATACCGAAACCATGGAAATCCTTTTGATGCTATTGTTCTTTCCTATATTATGTTTATCCATGCTTTGTTTTGAGATATCTCACATGATGAGGGTTTTTTCCTTTTTTTTTTTTTTTTTCAGTGGTATGCACTTTTTATTATCAAACTTAAAGATCTAATTCTGAGAGTTAATCCTCTAAGGGAACCTTCTGGTGTTTGAGACCTTGAAGAGAAATTTGAGTGGTAGCAGGTGTTAAACTGAAGGACATTTATCTGAAATGTGCCTGAGCAGGAGAGGAGCAAGAGTGATAAGAGACATTTGTAAGGGGTGGGGGGTGGTGGCCAAGAAGTTTTTGCTCATTTGACATTTGGCTATGGCTAGCTGCAAACCCAGAGAGCGTAGCCTCAGTCAAATGCTGCTCAGTGGCTGTAGCTTCTCCTGCTGTGCTGTCTACATCAACTGAGGGAAGGGCAATGTCCTGATACATAAAAAGCAAGAGGAGTTATGGAGCAGAAGACACAACAGGGCAAGAACAGCCTCTGGTCGGTTCAGGGGCCAGGCAGCCACTGTGAGCAGAGCAAACAATGATGCTACCAGCGAGTCAGAGGCTGCGAAATCCATTTGCATGTACGATGCTCCCTTTTGTCAGATAAACTGCAGGTGGCAGAGGAGCCATAACAAAGACTGAAGAAAGATGATTAGGGAAGACCCAACACGTGGGCCTTTGAGTGTGCCGCTCTCACTCCAGACTTGGGATGAAAGCTTGACAGAGGATGAGCATCCCTTGCCTGATAGGAAACAGTCAGTCTGTAAAAGAAGCGAAAAATGTGGGTGAGCAGGGAGGGTGAGAATTAGAGCTGGAGGGAATTGTGTGAGGACAAGCACTAAGAAAAAAAAAGGAAGGAAAAGTTTGGGAATGACTAGAAAACAAGCAAAATTTAAATTTAGATATATGCAACTAATAAGCTGCACAGACCAGAATAGGAGGAATGCAAATAACAGTCCAGATTTTAAGAGCTCAGATCTACAGTATGTAAATAGTGAGTGTTGGGGGGGATTCAGATGCATGAGTTCCTCCTTTTAGTCATCTCCCTCATTGCCACGACTTCCTCGAGGTTGCAGGCGCTCTGTTTTGATGAAGTTAATTTCTTCAGTGTTGGGATTTCTTTTCCTGAGGTTTTTCAGGATACCAAACTCAAACATGCAAACACGATGTATTGGGTGGAAAGTAAATTTTAATGCTGGTGCTATTCTGGGCTGTTTAAGTTGGCTTTTCAGGGCAAAAAAAAAATTTCATTGTTGTCAACGGAGCCAATTTAGCTACAGTAATTGAGGTGAGAATCTGTTTACATTTCTTTAATGTTTGGAGCTCTGAATATAGGTATTCTACCGTAGAAACGTAGCACCAGCCCAGTAGTTTGCATCTGGGTTAATTAACTTCTGTTCCTGATCCCAGGAAAAATGGCAATTTTGCCTCTCCCTTAGAGGAATAGGATCTAGGAATGGTGTTGCCTCCACGGTGGCAGTTAAATGGGATTACAAACCGTTGCTATTAGTTGCATAATTTTTACAACTGATTTTTTTTTTCTTTAGTCCAGGTAGGGACTTAGAATATTCTCTGCCTCAGAAATACCCTTCTGCACTACTCCAAGAAGCACAAAGGCCTCTCAGTGCTATCAGTCTCTTTTAAATAGCTAGATTCTAGCTAAATTCTAGATGTATTAATATGAGCTGAACAGAGCGATCTACCAAGACAGTAACATGCAGAGGTGGGGGCATACGCCATCAGTAACTTGAAATGATAAATGTTTCTGCCCACAGATTTTTTCACAGCTCTTGGGCAACAGTATCTGTTGCCAGGAGGGTGGAAAATTGGGGTATCGGTAGGGTTACAGCTGCAGTGAACTTCTGATGTGGCACTTCCGACAGATCTGTGCCATGGTTATGGCCAATGCTACAAGTCCTTGTCCTGGGGCGTGTAAAAATCAAGCTGGTTTTGTGCTGTGTCTTCCCACAGTCCAGGAGGAGCTTTAGTGCCACTGCCAGCAAGATTGCTCACTGCTTTCTGATGCTCATGGTTCCTCCTCTTCTGTCTTTCCTTATTGCCTTTGTATATCATCTAAAAAATAGGGTGTATTTAGTGCCTTCTGACTAGTAAATATTTAGAAGAATTAAATAATCATTCGGAGGTGACTCAGACTCATAGTAGGTTGCTTAGAAGAAGAAAACCACAATGGAATAGATTTTTTTGGTGTGTCAAGAGGTGGCCTCCAGCCTCACTGACCTTTCTGCTTACTGGAGTAAAGACAGCATAGGAGAAACATCAGTGAATTCCATTTATGTTGATGAATATCTGACAGTTATTTCTTTTCCTAAGTGATTTCTGTGGCTTGTCTTGCTCTGTGCTTTCTAAATATTACCTAGTTCCATGGAAGGGGTACTTGAGAAGTTTTGCTTTTCATATTTGTTAACTTTTGTGATTGCTCATCTGTTAATGTACTACTTTGAATAGTCACTGGCTGTGTCAGGATAGGTGCGCTCCTCAGGAACAGGCTTTCTCTTTGTGTCTCTGGTTCTGCAACTTAATTTATTATGACACACACCCCAGCTACAAAGTTATATTCACATGCAAATTTTGAAGTCTTTTGCCCATTCAGAACTGGATTTTGGTTTGTTAATCTCCACTGATGACCTAAGGAAGAAGGCACAGACTTAAGCAAATAGTTATTTTAAAATAAATGTAAAGAATATCAGTTTCATGGGTTCTTAGTCAAATTTAATCTCTGTGAAAAGCGGACCAGTCAGCAATCCTTCAGGCTGTCCTTGGGTACCTGGAGCACCAAGATCCTGTGTAAAGCAGAGCTGGGCAGGGAGGGGAGGTGCTGGTAGGAGCAGAGGCAGGAGTCTTGGGCAGCAAGTCTGTGTGTGGAAGAGCCAAGGGCACAGCCCTTTGCAGGGGGTCCTCCCCTCTCCCCTGTGGTAGTTTTCTTCTGGCCCGACCTCTTAGGTTCTGCTGAAATACACCCCAGTCTATGGACAGACACTAATTCTTCCTAATTTGTACTTTTTATGTTTCTCCGGTATGGAATAAAAGTGATTAAAATGTATTCAAGGCATTTTGGGGATGTTTCAGACCTGGCTGGGATTTCCCTCTTCTAAAGCTTTAACAATTCCTTTATCATCTGGACAGGAGAGAAGAAACAAAAGTTGTCCTTCCCCAAACGCAAAGCCTCTTTGTATTAAATACCAATCCCTGCATGGCAGCAATGTCGAGACCGCAAGCGCCCACGCTGAGTTGCTGGCCTCATGCTAGGGCTGTTTAACCTCTGCAGAGCAGAGCTCAAGGTGCTGAGCGGGTGCAGTGATGACCCCTGATCTTCTCTCCTGCAGCTGCAACCACTGTGATGCATTTCCTGCAAAAAGGGTGACGTGCCAAACACCGGGAGCAGATTTTAGGTGCTCAGCTGAGATCCAGTGTGTAGTCAACAGAGCCGTTTAACCCCTTTCCATCTCGCTGCTGCCTGTACAGCTGATGAAGAAAAGAACTGATGACTGGTGTCCACTGGACTGCCAGCAGATCCAGCTGGCCATGACCTGAGTGATAACGATGACACAGAAACTGTTAACCGTGGCATGTGAACCGTGCTCCTAATCTGTGGTCAGACCTTCAGATTCCCAGTGTGGGGCTGAACCCAAACCAGCTGTTAAAAACACTCGAAAGCACAGCAAGGAAGAGTTTAATGGCTGAAGGAAAAAAATATTAAAAAAATCTCTTGATTCACCCAGAAGTAGTAATTTTTTGCAGTTTCTCTAACATATTGCAGAGATTGTGTCAGAATCACTTATTGTCAGAAGTAGAGAAGTTAAAAGGAAAAATACACACTATAACGATACTCCCACATGCACTTTTACAGAAACGAGTTCTTGTCCCGGATCACTCCGCACCTTGAATAAATGTGTATTTGTGACATGTAACTATTGGAAAAGCTACCTGTTGGAAACAAGGTGTCAAAAGGGTATGGCCGGTTTCCAGGTCAGCTGGGCAAAGGAAGGGGAAGAATGTTACGAAATCTACAAAGACGCCTACGTTTACAGTCTGACACCACTGGTTATCTACTGCTGCAAGGTTGACTTTATGTCCTACAGTCCCAGCTCCTTTCTCTCTCTCCCTGTTTCACTGTCAAAAGGCAGAGCTTTGTAGGAAAGCAAAACCTTGGCATCATTTGGGGGTTTTGTCTCTGCTATTGCTTAACTGTGTTTATGCATTTCATCTCATAAATATTGAAGAGCTCATAATATGAAAGCGTCTCATATGAATTCTCAGAGTATATGAAAAACATTATTGAAAACTCCTTTATCTCATTGTACTGATCAAGGGAAAAAATGGTGAAAGCTTCATAATGATACTGATTTACTCAGGCCGTGTTGGTTTTGACTGTGAGGTCGGGGTTTTTTCTCAGAACATCTGCTTCAAAGAGGAATTATGGAGCTTGTTATAGTGGTAGCCAGAAATCCTATGGCATGTGTTATACAGAGGTCATACTAGATGATTTAGCAGTCCTTTCAGGAAAATCTGTGAGTCTAACCCAAGTGTATAGATCCCCTTTGAAGGCTGCTTGGGTAAAGCACTAATCCCTTTTCCTACTGTTGGAAGAATTGGTGATATTTTGCACAAGTGATCTGCAGCATAACAAAGACAGTCCAGCTTTAAAGAAACAACTTACTCTATAAACAGCTCCCTATATGCCCACCCACTCTAGGAGAAAATATATTGTCAGTAATTGAGGTATAGTGTGACTAGGAAAGGAAATTTCTAAGTGAATGTTGTTGCCTGCATAGAAATAAGTTTCATATCTTGCTCTTCCGCACTGAAAATTCATTGAGATCAAATGTATTTTAAAGTTTTGCTTTTGCTGGCTGAGAGAAGCCTTATTGTATTTTTGGTGAGCTTTAAAATGGCAATGAATTCTTCAGCTTTTCTGTTCTGAGAACAAATCTAAATGTTTTTGTGAAAGACATGACTAATTTTTTTTCCCTTCTCTTTCTTGCCCACTGCAAAACTTGTCTGGGACATGGCAGCTCTTTGTTGCGAGATAGATTTTAGGCTTCAGGTTTGCTTGTCTGGTCTCAGAATGCCATGAAAAACTTGTGAACGTGTTGTGAATTGGACTTTGGGTGACAGGGCCACTTATGTGGCGGTATATGCACGCTGGTTTTCTGCTCCATCCAGCTCTTCCCCCCAGTAGGTTGCAGCAGTAAGCCACGGAGGTTTCCAGAAGCTGGTAACCAGCTTCACTCCAGGCTTTAGGAACTAACTACGCAGAGCCTCTAATCCTGGAGTTAGTTTTGTTTGTAACACCTACACCATGAGGAATTACCAGAGGTTCCTAAAACCAAGAGAAAGAGCCAGTGCTGTGCGGTGTCTCAAGGCTGACCTTCGAAGTCTAGCATTGAAACAGCTATGTGAGCTTTGCACCTATAGCTCATTTCTTGGAGCTCCTCTCTTGTCCTAGAGTTTACCAGGGATTATAACAGCAGTAATCAGTACTGCTTCAGGTTACCATTGCCCTACATGCCCTCCTCCTTCCTTCAGAGATAACTCTCTTGCTTCAGTCACGTTAGGCAACTGTAGCACAGGCAGATATTAAAGGATTACTGTAAAAGTCACCTACTAATACAAAACAGTTCCTCCACAGAATCCACAATTACCATCTCCCAATGCAACTCTACTTTATAGCTTTATTTTACATGACAAAA
The DNA here is from genome assembly GCF_017639655.2 of Falco naumanni. Taxonomy (NCBI): domain Eukaryota; kingdom Metazoa; phylum Chordata; class Aves; order Falconiformes; family Falconidae; genus Falco; species Falco naumanni. The sequence goes on from NC_054080.1 coordinate 84,179,717, forward strand.
TGTTCTTAACTGCTCTAATTTAGATTGACAGCACATGGGCTGGGATTCTTCACAGACAGAAAAATAAACGAGCACACATTTATTTATGTATAAAAAGCAATGTGAACACCTTGTCAGTACTGCGACAGATCAGAATTCTGCAAAGACATGACAGTTCGGCGGTGATGAGCCAAGAAGTCTGAAGCATCCCAAACTGCCACATAAGTGGAAGCAGAAAGACAGCCTCGAGAACAATGGGTACTGCATCCTCAGACTTCCAAGTTCTGCAAAGCAAGACCTCTGTAAGGGCTGATTCTTGTCCAGAGAAATACACTGCGCAAGTTGTTGAAGAATGGAGGGGAAGAGCTTCCTTCCAGTGGATTCTGGAAGCAATTGATCTCCCATTAGCTTTCCAAATGGTCCAAAACCAAGGTAGAGCCTGGGTAATCAGCTTTGTGAGTGACTGCGTCTGGAAGTCTGATTAGATGTTTTTATAAACCACAAAACCAGCTCAAAGTGGAGCAACAGGAAGAATTTTAGAAAAGTGCTTCTTTAGGACCATGAGAAACAGAACCAGGAGAAAGTTGAAAGCTGAGTGAGCTTCAATGAGTCACAGGTTTGAGCAAAACTATCACAAAGCTATTGAAAGGATTTTATTATATTTTTTCCCCTTTCTTGAATGAGCATGTTAGTGACTGAAGATATAACTACTTTGGTTATCTCTGCAGATATAAGGCAGATCTTATTCTCTGCAGAGAACATGCCAAAGTGATTTGGGTTAGCTGACATGGAAAAATTAAGTAGGTAGATGACCAAACCTGTAAAGGTGACAGACTATGAGTTATGACTAAGGACTTCCAGCCAATGGGACTCGTACTGTAAAGCGAGTAGTGGAATCCAGAGTTTATCCCCAAGTGAACTGTAATGCCCCTGGCTGCCGGAAAGGGTCTTCGTTCCTTTGTCAGCTTCAGCTCCCTGGAATAAATAATTTCCGAGTAATAATTCAGTTCATGATTATTGACATTTATAGCCCAACGTATTCTTGCTTGGTATAAATAAGGGCAACTCCTCTAAAAACATGTGGCCAATACTGGTCTACACCTGCCATAGTTTGCTCTGCCACCCCTTTTACATTTATTGCCACTTCTGACCATTTCCCCATGTGCTTTCTGCTTTATTTCTGATGATTTTTTTTTTTTCCTCTCTGACTTTATTCCCATCAGATTCTGTTTTACCCCTACAGATGGGCTGAGAAACGTTATGCTGTCATCCAGATTATACTGAGCTGGAATCATATAATTCTCTTCATTTCTCCCCAGTTGTTCCTCAGTATGTTGGTACATTTGCATGAGAAGAGGATCTTTGTTCCTTAAGGGCCCATCTGCTCTTGCTAGTTATTTCCCCCACCTGAAGTCATAATCCTGCTTTTGATATGACAGTAGCGGGGAAGACATTATAGTGATGTCACCGAAAGAGGATTATGGCACTTTCAGGTACAGGAGCAGATGGACTTTACACAGACAAGGTGGCAAGGTTCTCACTTGTAGAAAGTAAAAGGATGGGAGAAAATGCAAGAAGTGGGTATGTAAGTGTTCTGTCAAAAGGGCCTGTATGTTGCTAAATGGATTTTTTTTTTTTTCTTCCAAAACAATTATGGTACATTCTTCGCTCTTGAGATCCAGTGCTGATTAAAGCAGAATAATATTCACAAAGCAGCTGTTTGCTTAGTTTCTCTGGACGGAAATTAATAAATCTCAGAATTAAGTCAAAGCCTCAATATGCTATGTATAGAATACAGCCATGGTAAGAATTTGCACCTGTCATGAAAAAATTGCTAAAAAATGTAGGACACTGGTGAAAGAGAGTTTGGTTTGTCTTTTTCTTCTGGTGGGGTTGCTGGGGCACAAAGGAACTTTCAGGAATCAATGAGTCACTCGGGGTATTGCTCAGTAAGACTATGGCCTTTTGCTTCTACAGGTTGGTTGGTCCTCTCGTGCACAAAGAGTCAGGAGAAAAAGCCAGTTTCCCATGCCAATATCTTGATTTGCAAGTATCTTTTTTTTCTCTGCAGTATGTGTCTTCCTCCAGTCTTAGTGCTGTCTGTGTGGAAACAAATTCTCTCCTGACACTGATCAGAAGTTAGAAGTGTAATAAAATTCCTCCTAAAGTTCACTCCTGGTAATTCAAGCTCTTGCTGTCCTTTAGCTGTCATTGGAGCTACCCTCTGCTGAGAGTATATATTCTTTTCATTCCCATAGTCTTGATCTTCTGGAAATGTTCTTTTTTATATTTATACACATATTTCATTTGTTATTGTGGTGCATTGCTTATGAACTAGCCCCAGAGCAATACTTTTGACAGTATTTTGGGCTTTGATGGTATTATCTGTTCCCTGAATAGAGAGAGAGAAAAGCTAGTGACTTTGATTTTGAAGGATAGTAACTGTATTATCCTGAAAGCACGCAAAGGTCCTGGCTCGCTTTCTTAGACACTCCCTGTGGTCATGGTAACATCTGAAATCAATGCTACTCATTCATCCCTGACATAACTCAACTGATGGCAGCTGGCCTTACGCCCTGTTACACATGGATATCTCCCGTACCGTTTGTTCTAACAGAGCACAGAGGACTCACTCTTCTGGAGTCTGCCAGTCCCACAGTTTCACCATCAATAAATCCTGCCCTCAACACATCTAGTTCACTCGCTTTTTAAAGTAATCAGGTAACAAACAACGTTTGAATTGAAAATAGACTGGATGACAACAGAGAAAATTTTCACATGAGTAATACCGGTGGTTTAGGGGGGATAGAGTTTGTGAGGCTCTATCCTTATGCTTTGAGGCATAAGACTCGCTGCCAGACTCAGAGATGCAGAAGTTCTCCCTTAGGGGGGCTCCATGCCATAATTTTGGCGAACTACTGGGGATTTGCTTCTGTTTGCAAAGAATCCAGGATCTGACATTGTTGGATGCAAGCTATGCAAAGCAGTATGATGGCAAGTCCTGTGATGCAGCTAATGTGACTCCATATGCTTTTAATAAGAAGTGTGGTGTTATTAATTGTTGCCTCCAAAAAGTCTTCCTCAATGCTCGATTGAGCATATGTGCTCATTTGAGTCACACTGAGACAACCTGGAGATCCGACAGACCCCTTCGATTCAGCTTGCAGCGGTTTTGTAGACTTCCCTCTTAGAAGCAGGGACTTTCTTAATTCTATGTGAGATTAAGGAGGGATTTCTTTCTTGGGTTTTTGTGGCTGCAGTCATACCATAAACTAAAAGGAAATGGAGCTGTTTGGAAAGGGTTCTATGTAGGGGGAGGAACAATGAGCTCTGGACGTAGGTATCTGCAGCCTCTGCAACAGAAAGGGTAGGAAATCAAAGAGAAAAATCAGGCTGAAGGTGAAGGCAAAATGTTAGCCTATGGGTTTATCAGTGGGGGAATGTTTCTAACGCAACAACCGTTCTCCCACTGAATTCCATGCTCTGTTTCTAGGCAGAGCACTACAAAAACAGTCTGGAGAGGGGAGCCAGGGAAACTGAAATTTGTAAAGTAATATTGATGGTCCTGGAGTTCATAATAGAATGAATTTTATGATACACCTTAACTCTCTTTTTCTGTTGCTCTGCCCTGCCAGGTCTGGTAGTGGACTTGTCAGGGTTCAAGTGCAGAAATGAGAACAGGGATCTGGGCTTTCGGGAGTCCACTTCTACTACTCACTTGGGGCATGGCTTTGAGTAAGTCCTTTACCTCTCTTGGTGCTTTAGATTGCACTTGCTTAAAATGGGAGCAGGGCCTACTGCCAGCCTGCCAAGACTGGCTAGCAATGTTTTGTCAAGCAATGCTCAGGCAGGGTGCTATGTGCTTATGCAGTTTTCAGCGTGCAGAGGTTATTTGTCTTATCTTCTTGGAAAGGTAGGGGACAGCTGGTTCCCTTTATCTGGGCAGTGCCTGCAGTTACGGGGTTTCTCATCTGTGAGCAGTGGACCACTTTGAGACAGCTGTGATTTATCTGAATCATGCATGTGTGTTGTATCTCTTTTGAAAGCAAAAGCTCCTCTAGGCATGAGCTGATCTACCACTGGAAGGAAGATACATTGCAGACTTTCCTCCTCCAGTTAATTTAGCAGCTATTCAAATTGCCTGACAGACTATCCATGTCCCACTGGGTTGATATTTTCCAGCTGGAAAGATACAGCCTGCAAGTAAAAATGGAAAAGGAGCAGAAAGAGAAGATGGCTCCACAGTTACCAGGGCAGTCTGGGGCCCAGGCTTCAGTTTCTGCTGACCTTGAGTAAGTCGCTTACATGAGGAGCCACTGCATCAATGTCCTCTGTTCCTCCAGCTCACATCCTTGGGCACTGTTGTCTTTTGGGTTTTGCTGAATTCTTTATCAACTTATGTAGCTCTGTTATCTGACCTGTGCCTGTGCTGCAGCTCCTTCACCAGCCAGTAAGGGAGCCAAGCAGAGTCTGCCGTGGCAAGGAGTCTCTGAATGACTTTAAAACCACCAGCTCCCAGTACACGTGGCCACGGCTAGGCAAACAGTACAAAGAGTACAAAGAGGACATGAACCTCGTTCTTTAATGTAATCTTTAGATCAGATTCCTCTAAATGTAGCTTTGAGGAAATTGATAGCATTTGTGTGTGTGCATGTAAGCAGTAGCCACTCATTGCTCAAATTTAAATTTGAGCAAACACGATTTGATAAATATGTTCTTTATTACTCTCTATCTGCAAAATCATCAGGTCTCCTTCTGGAAGTGTGCTAGGGAGAATAAAGCTGCTTTTCCCAGCCCTCCACAATAGACTTGTATCTCACAGTCCAAAATCAAAGGCTACCTGTCAGAGAGCAAAAGAACAAGAGAGAGGCTGAACCGAAGGCTAAAGGTGAGCAGCAAAACTGGAGGTATAGCCTTCGTAGCCTAGGCTGCAGCTGTACTGTAGGCAGAGCCCAGTTCTCTTCTCTTGCGAGCAAATGGCCCAGTACATAGGCAAACATAATGGGAACAACCCTTAGTTTCTTTTGTCCCTCAGATCCTGCTGGGGCACTGCTCTATGCTCATTTCCCTGGGCTAAAGCGCTTCCAGGAATCAGGCAAACAGCTGGACAGTCTGGATGAGTGTGGGTCAGCGTCTGAGTCCCTGCTGCGACCCTGGTTGGTGTACTACTGCACGCGTAGCTCTGCGTGTCAACCTGCTGTTGTAGCTACTGGATCACGTCCTGCCCTGCACAGCCTCAGTAGTGAGCACCAGCCAACTTCTTTGGACCCATGCTGATTCTTGGTGTGCTCTGACTGCTTAGCACTGATCTGACAGCACAGAGCAGCCAAAAATATGTTTCAATGGCTCTTGAAAATTACCTTTGTGCAGAGAGGATCTTGAGAGCGTAATATTGCTAAAGCAGCTTTCTAGTAAAGGGGGGGAAAAAAAGGACTTGGCAGTGATCCTCTTGCCAGAATGCTTTCTTGGGGCTACAGCATCTAGCTAGAAATCTGATGAACTTTCTGATTGCTGTAGTTTGTGGTGAGATGCAGATGAGTCCCAGTTAGGCTTTGGTTTAGGAAAGCCCAGCAATGGCTTTAACTTCTCACTCTTCTGGTCAGCTCACCACACCTGGACACTGTTTGGCCAAAGTAGAAAGTTCTGACTCACTGTTGTCTCCTTTTTTTTTTCTGCTCCCAACCCAGCTGTAACACTCCCCTGTAGGAGTCTGCAGGTACCAGCTCTGCCCTGACTTGATTTAGTTCATTTGGTGATGGTGGGGAGGCACGTCTATGCCTACCTTGGTCTACCTTGCCTAATGTAGATGAGCTTTTTGACACAGAAACTCTCTTACAAGTCTATCACATAAAATAGAGAGACCCTACGTTCTCAGAGAGCTGTAATCTGAGAAAGCCAACCAGGTATGTATTAAGTATGTGGGAATTAAACCAAGTTATTTGACTTGGGAGTGGGAGGAAAAGAAAACACTGAAAAATATCAAGTTTCCTTAGGAAAGATAAAATTCACCCTTAAATCGCACCTTGTCAGAGGAATGCTGCAATCTCAATCTTTCAGCAGCAGCTGGGTTTCCAGTTCAGGGTAAGTGATCATTGCAGCATATAAATAAAATTGTCCACCAAAACTAACCTGATAGTTTGAGATTTATTTCTTCCTTCTCCTGTTTTGATACTTCACTCTGTTTTCACCTTAACTCATTCGCGTGTTTGTTCTCTTTTATTAACAAATAGGCACAAGCAGGTACCACGCAGCGGCCAGTGCCTGGGAAACTGCTGTGGCTGTTGGACACTCAGGGCAGAGATCTGCAGGCTGGGGGAGAGGGTCTGGAGTCACCGTCTTCGTAAGAGGGGTCCCATGGCAAAGCCAGGATGCTTTTCCTTACCCTGTGCACCTGGACTTCTTATCTCTTGGATGAAGTTGGAAAGTCTGTTTCAAAAAAGAGGAGAGAGATGCTGTCTAGGTCTAAATCCTTGGGTCTAGCATCCTTCTCCAAAATTAATGGCAATGATCTTCAAAACTTAAGGGAGCTATGGGGGAGCTGGAAGGAGGCAGGTGAGAATTTCACCGAAGAGATTTGGCACAGACGCAGCAAAGTACTTGCACTGTATGTGTAGCTTCCCTCATGGCTCTCACGTTAAAGTTCAGCACGTGCTGAAGCGTGTTACCAAATCGATACCTTAACAATGGTGATTAGTGGTGGGATGCCCTTTTCAGAGCAGCACTGCAATTGCCTTTCTCAGCATACCGAAGATGTGACTGGATATTTGATGGCAGATGCTAAAGTTCCTGATAGCTCCTCTCAAACTTCCTCAATTTTTCTTTTCCTGTAGAAAAAAAAAAATTGCTTTTGCCTTGTTTTGTGTGTGCTAGCTTGCTGTGACAGGCACTGTTCATACTGCAAAGCAGCCCTCCTACCACACTGCAGTGTCTAGGTGATAGACTCTTTAAAATAATAGGGGCTTTTTGAAAATTCCATTAAAATCGGAGCAGGGAGAAGTAATTTTGAGAGGGAGAGAGGGCAAACCCTTCTCCAGCAAAAATCACAGTCTAAGGCTAATTGAGGCTACTAGTGATCTCTTTTCCCTCATAACGTGCTACTACAAGACTTGGGTTTTCTTGGAGATATGCCTTTTTTTTTTTAATTGCCTTAGGGGGAAAAAAAAGTCTCTCTTGGCTATCTGATGACTGCCAGGATTCAGGAATTTGATGCAAACAAGAGGAAAAAGAAATAAACAAACAATCCTACTGTATCTGAAAGCATTTCCTAATTTGTAGGGTTTTAAAAAAAGCTAGGGCTATTACCTAACACAGCAAGGCTAGTGCATAAAAAGCCAATGAGACTTTCTGTAAGCAAAGATCACCTTTGGATGCAGTGTGGACGAAGATGCCAATTACAGAAAGTCTGCTTTATTAAAGGAGCCGATGCAAAACCAGTTTGCAGTGCATTTTGGTAACTGGGGAGGAATGCAAGGGAGCGAGCATGGGAGTGAGATACTGTTTATTGGACTGCAAGGTACCAAAGCTGTCAGAGGTGAGGTTGGCAGGGCTGCAAGTGTGTCTGGAACAGCATGGAGGTGCCATGGGGAGGACAGCTTGCTTATTATCACGTCTGCAGGAATGTTACAAACCCACTTGGTTGCTCAGACTAATGCAGAGAGACCAAGCTGCCCTGTAGCTGAATCGATCCTCGCTAGATGCAATGCCCCAGGAGGAGCAGGGGTAGCAGGACCAGATGGCATGGCAGGCTGAAGCAGTGCCTGCCAGTGTAGCGCCTTTTTCTTTTCTTTCTTTTCTATGTTTTTTTCTGCCTTACCCACCCCCTCCCATCTTTGTTTCCCTTCCCCCGCCCACCCCCTTTTTTTTCTTCCCCTTTGTTGTCCTTTTTTTTTTTTTTTTTTTGTGTGTGTGTGTGAATTTGCAGGTTTTCTGTTTCTGTTATCACACTTGCTTGAGTCACTTAACCGACCACATTGAGACAAGTGGACTTAGTGAACACTCGACAGGGCTAGTTCCAATCTTTTACTGTAATAGCATGATCTTGTAGGGTCAGAAATTTTCCTGAGAAGCATTTCTTCTATTAAAATTAAAGATATAAATCCTATAATAAAAAAAGGTTTCGATCCCGGACTGCTTCGTAATGGGTAAGGACTATACACTGCTATTATGTACACTGAGGAAATGAAGAAGAGAGTAATTAAACTTTACTCTGATTTATTTTCTTTTAAGTGTTACCTGTATAAATTAAGTAGTTCTTCCAAATGGACTGGGGTCCTGTTAGCAGTGTCTCAGGCACAGGGAGATCCATATAGGATCAACTCTGTGCCGTGTTCCTGAGTGCAGACTGGTGGAATTGCTTACTTCTGTGAAACACGGAAGGGGAATAACATTTTCCTTGTATCTTGGGGTGTGTGTGGAGGGGGGAAAGCAAAAAGCTGTAAACTCTTCTTTTTGTAAGTACGCTTCTAAGTACTTTGGTTAAGGATACAATTTTTCTGGGGGTGGATTGATGGGTGCTGATGTTGCAGTGTCACTGTGACTGACTTCTTGGGCAGGACAGAGTATGAAATGGCTGCAGTTTTGTTTTTTCTTCCAGTTCAATAGGTGTGCTGAGATGAAAGATGATGTTACTGGGAAAAAAAAAGTACACATGCCAACAAAATGAATGTGATCGATAGAGAACCCACCACAGTCCTTGCTAGCCTGGTCCCATAGTTACTTTGCTGTCACTCTTGAAAACTTGTACCATACTTAAGGCTGAATTTCCTTTTGGAAACCTGCTGGTTCTTGTCACAACATATTGCATACTAAACTGAGAAGTCCTCTATTAATTTTGAGTTCTCTGTAGTTATCCTTATTTACGCCTTAATCTTCTTTCTGACGAGCTAGAATATTACAGCTTTCCTTATTCTCTAATTAGTCTCGAGGCTTTTTTTTTTGCATCTTCAAGAGTTTTGCTGTGCCCTTCCTGCCTGGTGGCACAGGGTAGGACACATTGGTGTTACCCCTAGGGCCATTCCCAAAGGTAATTTCACTTCTACTCCACGATTATTTTGTTTTGGCATTCTTCACCATTATTTTCTTTTGTTGTTCACTCCAGTGTCATACAGAGAGCAGATTAACCACCATGATCCATCTGTAGGTCCTTCTAGAAGAGGAGAAGGAGAGGAGAAGATTGAAGACAATCCTCCCATGCAGATATATCCCACAGTGTTGGGTTGGATTTGTGGAAAATGGCTTTGTGCTGAGCTATTTGGCATGTTAAAGCATCTGTGCCTGGGTCACCAGGTCTTTCTGCACTGCTGACTCACTTCTGTTGCCGTTGAACGATCCTTAAATGTTTTGTCAAAGGCAGACTTTGTCAGAGACTAATGGGTATATTTCGTTGGAGATAATAAATGTCAAAGTGCAGTTTAGCTCAGAGCTAGTTATTATGAAACCTTCTTAAAAACAGGGGTCAATGGGGTGAGCAATGCCCCGTCTGCAGCGACACTGGAGAACTGTCGATGGGTTTGTCTTGAATTGGTTTCCAGAGGTGACCTGGAGCTCCATGGGTTTGGATTTTAGTCATTCCTGATGGCAGCTGCATATCCTTATCATTAGTTACCTGGAGTTCTTTGTCTCTGCTCAGTGATTTGCGTTTTCTAATTTATGTTTCAGCTGTACAATTTCACAGAATAGCGAGGGGAGGAGGATGAGGTGCTCAGCCTGAGGCTGTAGCCGGCAGCAGGCCAGCAAACAAGCCGCATGCGGCCAAGTGCCAGCTATTTTGAGGCTCCCAGGTAAATGGTGTGACCTGAGCTGTGGCCCTGACAGCTGGCTTCTGCATGGCTTCGGCTAACGTCAAGGTCCAACCGTGGTGACTGAAAGCCAGTGTTCATTATTTAGGTGTGTAAAAAGCTACCAACATCTGGCCTGACTCCGTTCGAGTCCAGCACTGAATCTGTTCCTGGAGAAAAGGCAACGCGTTGCTGAGTGGGAAGCGGGTGGTGACAACAGTGTCCTGCTGTGGAGTTCCTAAAATAAGGCTGGTCTGACTAATCTAATGCAGCTGTTTGAGGGAATAAATGAGTTAACAGATGAAAGACGAACAGCTAAAAATGTATCAGCTGCATTGCTTGACATTGATATAAATCCTCCTGGTGAGGATTTTTCTTTCTATTTTTTTGGCACTTTTTCAGAATGTGAGACTGCGAAGGCTTTCCTGCTCTCCTGAGTACTCACCCTTGCTGTCTCAGACTGTCACAGAATCATCATTTTATCTGTGCTTTTCTACAGGAGAAATTAAGGTGGAACGAAATTATGCTGCACTTTAAGAGATCCGCACTGTGTAGGTGGCCGACCTTGGCAATGGGACTCGGCCGAGTCCTGCCTGCAGAGTTCCCTCAGCTGGGACCGTTTTCCATAGGGATGGACCATGTCCAGAGCCTGAGACTTAGCAGTTATGCAATTTTTCATATTCACAGTATCTGTGTGCCTATCTTCTCTTTTCTTTTTAAGGGTTGTACATGCATATATGTGTATTTATGTGCATATTGAACTAAAAAAGACTTTTTTTGTACAGAGGATACAAACATGGATTGTGAATGACATGGAAAGTGGAAATAAGGGTAACTTATTTACCTTTATTACCTTATTTACCTTTATATTACTGGTAAGGGTAGTTAAGCACTGGAATAACTTAGCCCCTTTCCACCAGTTTCCCCCAGTATTTACTTGAATATCACATACTTTTCTGAAACACAGACTCTATATAATTCAGTTAGCAGTTATTGGGCTTACAGCCAGGGTCACCAAATGAAGCTCTGTGGCTGGTAGCCTGGAAGAGGTCGCATGGAGTGATGACAATGGTCCCTTCAGGCAATGTTAATGGAAATCCAACAAAGGTTTTGTTCAAGACCCTGGGCTCCACTGCTTGCCAGTGCAGCTAATGGAAATTGTGGGGTAGTTTTATTTAGATATAAACACGATCTTTTTAAATGAGTCCATTAAACAACTAGATAGCATAATCAGCGCTTAGACCCTTCAGTCATATTTGTTTTACTGTGCTGAACACTTCAGCTTTCTCAATACGCCAAAAATGTTTGTATTGATGATTTATCACTGTGAAGTCGCAGCTGGAGGTTTTGGAAGGGTAGAGACAGATGGGGTTCCTGACCTCTGGGGAGGCAATTTGAGATGGAAAAGAAGTACGTTAACAGAATAAATTCTGCTAAAATGGTGGTTAAGTGACTAGCTAAGAGTGTTGACCTTTTAAGCTTTGAAGTCAACAAATGATTGGGATAAGTGAGGTGGTGCTGAAGGGAATGAATTATTGTTGTAGGCTGTCTGCAGACTCAGGAAGACAACACGATGTTGATGAGTTCGTGTTGAAAACACTTTTATTCCATCAAGTGAACATATTTTTAAGAATACCCTTAGATCTGGGACACAGTCCTAGAAATTGCAGCTCATGTGCAGGTAGGGTGAGGCAGCTAGAAGGAAAAGAAAATGTGCTTTGAATAACAGATGTGCAAAAACAGGAAAGGAAGGATACTTAGGGATAAAAGCATGTGGTAATTAGAAGGTAAAGATCCAAGTGTGTGGCAGATGCAAGAGAAGCTAATCAGGTCTTATGGTGAATAAGCAAGAGGATTAGTTAAAATCAGGAGAGAGAATGGTTTCATTATACAAAGCCTTTGTAAAACCTCATTTGCAATACCATGTCCAGCACTGGGCAGTGGGTTTAAGGAAGGATATTCACTATCACCAGAGTGTAAAGGCAGCGTTACAAGGCTTAGCGAGGCATTAGGAGGGCAAGCCTGGGAAGAGGCTCCAGGATCTGCACTGACAGAAGAGGGAAGAGGGACCTCGATTGTGTCAGCACTCAAAGAGGCTCGAGAGCTCAAGGCAGGATTCCCAGCACGCGGGGCTGTGGTGGTGCAAGAGGTCGGTGGGTGTAATGCAGTGGTGTAAAGGGCAGGTGGGTCCAAGTGCCAGGCACCGTCCTGGCGATGGTCACAGCCTCGGCCTTACCTGGGGTGTTTCGGAGACAGCAGGTAGAGGGTGAGAGGCCAAGGCTTGTCTTGCTGACGGGCTTCTCAGTATTGATGTATTGAGGTCAACTGTTGTAAAAACAGTCGCAGCCTCCCATGGGACAACCTTGAAAGTTGAATGACAATTAAAGCATAGGGTTGAGTAAGAGTGCAAAAGCACAAATGCCTGTAGAAGCAGCACTGCTCCTAAACACAGGGCAAGCATATGCTGCTCATGAAGTCTGGAGAGGAGCAGTGCCAGGACCAAAATTGCCAGCATTGCCTCCTCCAGCACTTCAAGAGGTGCTCAGGGGGCACCATCCCTTGGTGTCCTTTGCAGGTGGGAGTTGTAATAGAGAAGGAAAAGTACAGATTGCAGCTATAAACATTGGAGGATTCAACACTGATTTCTGTGCTGGGGAGTGAATTTGCCTTCAGTGATGAAAAATATGATTTCACAGAAGAAATCCTATGAAAGGCAAGTCAGTGATTAATTCAGTTTGTGATTAGAACAGGACATAAAGCAGAAATGCCAACTAAAATCTACTTCGCAAAATAATGCATTCCTTTCTCAGTGGAAATTTGTAAGCCAGTAAATTGGGCCATGGTGACCTGGTGACAGCAACAGATAGGAGATATCCAGCTCCAGTTCATGGGACTAGGCATCAAGTCTGGTCACTAGTAAGAAGAAGCCTCGAAAAATTAATTGCCCTTCCTCTTCATTTTTTGGGGGAGGATAGATCTTTTTCTTTACTCCAGGGCAGAAGGCATAGACATTAAACAGTGCAGTTGTGTCACTGCTCATTTCAGTCTTAATGCAAACATATTGGAATTTTGATTATATTCGTTCCTTGTTCTTTGAGCCCTTCATGCAGCCTGATGGAATTGAGCTTGTTTATGAAGATGGAAAAGGAGGGGGAAGAATCATTATCATCTTTATGAGGTATTACGGTCCCGCTGATCAGCAGCCACTCAGTTTGAGTGGTAATCAACACACACCTTTCATCTTTTTTGCTTTATGTTTTTACCATGACCTATAATCTGCCAGATGTAGGCATGTAAAACAGAATGAGCAATTAATAACTTGCAATAGCTTGCATGTTTGCAGTTTTAGAGAAATGTGCATGCATAGAAAAAACAACGTTCCAGTGGTCCACAGGGCATCCACCCATGCAATTTTTCATTCTTCTTAAAAAAAAACCCAAAACTGAATGTCAGTTTTGAATCCTGTTACAGGACAAAAGCAGAGGAAAGCCTGGCCTACTGGAAAAGTCAGGAGATACCAGTGAGTAGTGTCCAACATTTCTTAAAGTTACTTGATTTTTTTATGCTAGGTACCCAAAAATACACACAAACATGAATACACAGATTAATGAAAGCATTGTCAAATAGTCTGTAAGATGGTGTCTGCTTGTTAAACCACAGGATTTAGAGCACATTGAATTAAGGTTTTTAGAGCAGCCATATCAATACAATGGCATTTTTCAAAAGAAGCCAGAGGAATTCAGTGTGTTTTAGAGAGTTGCCTCAGCCCTCCCAAATTTTTCTCCTAACTTGGTGGGAGTTTGTATCTAGCAGCTGCATCTCGTGTTCAGCACCTCATGGCAGAGACCCGCAAGCGGGAAACCATAAACACTCCTTGTAAGTGCTGGTGCCGAGGAGCAGCCTGACACTGGCACCTCTCACTGGGTGCGTCTTCACAAACACTGAAGTCACCTGCAGTGAGATCACAGCCCTTTGCACAGCTGGAAGTTTTCACCAAAAGCAGTGTAATTCAGCTATTCCAGAAGTATTTACAGCTCCCATTGGCAGCCACTGTAATCCCCTCCCTTATCTCTTGGAGTTGCTCACAAAATATTCTCCAGTACAAGAGAGAAAAAAAGTGGATTTTTTTGCTAGGAACCCTTGCTTCTCCACTTCCATATAGAGGTGTGCATATGAAAATGCGTACTCATGAATACAAAAAAATAAAGTGAAATGAAGCAAAGATCAAAGAAAAAATCTTTTTTTCTGAAATGAAGAGATTCGAAAGGGCTTTTCTTTTTTTTTTTTTCCTGTTTATGTCTATGAATACATCAGAGGAGATCAACCTGGGAAGATACTTGTCCTGAAACGTAAGAGGTTTTTGCATGTTCATTTCCAGACAGTGCAATAGAGCTCTTCAATCCAATGTTTTTAGGCAGATGATGCACTAAGTGACAAAGTGTAGGCTGGGCTGGCAGATCTTTTGGAAAGGTCTGTCTGCTGCTAGGGCAATATTTGGAGCAATGGGTATTGCTTTTTCTTTTGAATTGCTCAAGATGGTGCACCATACTGCCGGCTTCTTTAGAGCAGGATCAGTGTGTCATAATTTAAATAACACCATTTCTTTTTGCCCCTTGAAATGAACACTGGCATTGTTGCCTTACCTCTGTAGTGGCAATCCCCTGCTTCCGAGATGTGTCTGCGCTGGCCCTCGGCCAGAATATATCCTTTGCTATGTGCAGGCGGTGTTGCAAGACCTGTTGTTTGCTTTGACATTGCAAGACCTGTTTGCTTTGACGTTGGCTAGGCTGTCACTTGCCAACCCCCTCGGCTGCTGGTTTTGATGGCAGTAGCGGAGCGGTCTCCCCCTGGGCTTCCCCGCGTGGCATCCTCAAAGCTGAGTGCAGGGAGCAGGGGAGGGAGTGGAACATGCAGAGAGAGAGGCTGTAATCGCCTGGGGATGCTCCTGCTCCACGTCCCCGTAAGGAGGTTAGCTGTTCATATGTTGCACTGGGGATCTGGCCGTTGGACTTCAGGGTCCAAAGATGCAGGCTGTTTTTTTGTCTCTTTGTGGTATAGTCAGGTGCTGTGTAATGTCAAACAAACCCCTTCTCTTTCGTCCAAAGCTGCTTACGCAGTCCCTGCTACTCTAAGTCCTATGGAATTCATTCTCTTTAAGGGAATTATCTGTGTAACTGTAGGGTGAAGCAAAAGGTGCTGGCTCTTCATACAGTAGAGCTGAGATGCTCTTCAGAGACCAGCTGGTGTTGAACTTTTGGCTTTTCCCTCCTCAGCAGCATCAATTATCATCTGTCTTCCACTGGATTCCCATCTTCTCAGCCCCAGCAAGGGGGATGTGAGTCTGGAGCTCTCCAGTCAATACAAGGAACATGGTAATTTATATATCCTGCTGATGCTGGTGAAAAGGAAGGTAAATTTATGACTTGCCTATCACCATCTCTTTGCTTCTTTGACAAGATTGGTAGGGCAAACTGAGCAAAACCCTGTCTGCCAGACCAAGGACAGTGGCTGCCTGGCCTGCAGCATCAGGGACTGGAATAAGGCTGCAGCACAGAGACATCATCATCCAGCCTGGTCTCTGAGGCTGTTATCCCGAGAGTAGTTAATACATTCATGTTACTGTACCGTCGTCTGTTGGATTCAATATATTAAAGTGTTACTCGATCTATTTTCTATTTAGTTTGCAGTAACCCCTGGTATTAACCTTTCCTTCTTTAGCATGTGCTGGAAGAACAGAACAGACAGCAAATAGAGATCTGATTTTATGTGAATTATGTGGCGCTTGCTGAGAATGTAAATCTTATTTGCAAATGTCTTGGAACAAAATTTGAGTAGGTGGAGTTAACTAATAAACTGGAATATTCGTCTTTCATGTCACTTAGCTGAATTTAACCTCTTGCTAAAAGCAGTTGAGTTTATGCTGCATTCACCTTGTATTCCCTCATTGCTATCAGGAAACTGAGGTATACCCGGTTATCATTTGCTATTAAAAGAATTAAAAATGTGCTAGAGTATGAAAGTCACAGCCAATGCTACACATGAAAGTGTGGAGACCCTGCTGTCAGTGGGAATATCTATCCATGCTAAAAAAGCACTGCTCCAAAGCTGTTGGAATTCGGAGCCACATTAATCTGGAAATACCCGAATACCAATCAAATTTGGCTTTATTTGCCAATCTAAAATAATTTCTTTAGGCAGATGAAGAAAATACCTGTCCTCAGCAGCTCAAGTAAAACCAACTAGCTGGGAGTGTATTATTATGTCAAGAAGTCATCGTATTGTTGAAATATTGGTAAGCCAGTGATAGCCTTGAACAAAGTGATCACAGTTTTCTTACCAGCTCTCCTGATGTTTTCCCATTGTTCAAGTACAATCCCAGAACGTTTTGGGTCTGATTGTAGTGACATCTGGCATCACATCCATAGTGACATCATGATAGCTGAAGGTAGTTTTGTTACTGGGGATTCTTCTTTACCTTCTCTTTCAACTAATTGTTAAAGTAAATTATATAATACTTTCCACCTATAGTGCTGAAAGCTGAATTGCAGAGAAGTGAACTTTGTTGTTGCGTGCATCAATTCTGGATAATTATAGCTTTACAATACATATTTTCCTGCGTTGTTTATAAAGAAACAGTCATGGAAACATTTGCAAGAGAAAATTTCATTATCCTAGAACAAGCTGGACAAAACTAAGGAGAAAAAAAAAAAACAACCAAAAAACAAAGGTCGTTAGTACAGAAACCTCACCCGGAAACATTATGCAGTTGTTTATTCTCTCCTACACACTATATACACTATCATGTGATGCTTCATATTTGCCCTACAGACAGTTGAGTGCCCTAAAAAAGAAACAGAAAGCTTGAAGGACCAAACTGCATATTTGCAGGTGCCCCAAAATTGAACCTGCGCCTATTTGCTTTACAGCAGCTGCTAAAAGGCCTGGCGGTTTTGATACCTGTAATTTTTTGTAGCAAATCCTTCCTTCCTCTTTACATCTAACATATCTCATTACCAGGAACCACACAGCACAAAGGTGGTATTGCCAGTATTTTTAAGTAGGGGCTTCAAACCAAACTGCTAATCAGCCACCCGTGACAAACCTCCTTGTACTAACAGAAGGGAGTTTGTTTCGTTCCCGGTTTTAGACAAAAGCTCTTCCTCGTATCCGGGATCCAAGCAGCCAGGGTAATACTACTGGGCTAACAAACATATGTTTTACAGACTTGTTGGAAACCTTCCTGCTTTGTTACAAAAAGGTATTGGATGCTAAGGGAAGAAGAGAAAGTTAAATGTACCTCTAAGGGAGCCAGTAAATTCCCATCCTGGGAACTCTGGAAAATGTTGCTGTTTGCCACAATCTGTTCTGTACCCAGGGCAAAAGCAAAAATATGCTCTTTAGAAGTAGTTCTGTGACCCTTCTGGCTAAATCGTCACTGGCACTGATGAATTAGCAATGTATCCAGACAGGGATTAGCATTACCAGAGGCAGGGAAATCAGCCCAGCCTTCCTTCCAATTTGGTGATGGGATTTTTAAAAAAAGGGATTTTAGTGAAAACACTGGAGAAATTTCAGTCTCAGTAAAGAGATGACATTGAATCGCACAGAAAGACAAAACCGGTTCCTAAACTTCATATAAAAAGGGAAAAAACTCTCCAACCCAGCCAACCATTTTGATGATATTTATTCATACACATTACAAAAGCCATTGAAGATTATTTTGGTGAAAAGAAGCTTTTGCCGTGTTCTGACAATTTTGCCTTTCTGCTTGGATTTGGTGCTCTTCTGTGCTGGAAGGCAGATGTCAGTCTTTGTCGTCTCAGACAGGTTCTCAGGGTTAAAGGGTCAAGAGTCACAGATTGGAAGCCAAAGCAAGATGAATCGAGAAAAAATAATGTGCACAATTTTAACAATGAATGCAATTAACTGTTGGGATAATTTACCTGGGGGTATGATGGCTTCTCCATCACTTGAAGTCTTTAAATCATGACTTGAACAGTTGTCTAAATGATGTTGTATAGCTCGGAATTAAATTATGTGATGGAACAGTTGAATTTTGATGTAGTAGGGAGTGATTATTTGTCCTTTAATGTCCTCCATGTATGTGTATATAGAGATGCACATATTCATATATATATGTAAAAATATAATACCCCTAAAAACTAAAATAACATTGAGCATATCTCCATGTTGGGGAAAGAGAAAACTCTGCTTGTGGTTCCAGTGTTATATAATATTAGCATAAAATTCACATCCTACCCACTCCCATGCGTATATGCTTTCACCGCAGATTAGTGTTTTCCCCATGGAAAGCTGTTAGAGAATAGCTTAATCCATGATCTGCAGTCCAGCAGATTTGCCTGCAGAAAAGAATATCTCGTGTCCAAAAGGGGGTTTAAATTTTCATAGCTGTCACTATTAAAAAAGTTGTCTTCTCCACTACCAACGTTTAATACATATTGGTAAAATGCGGTTTTAATTGGAAGAACAAATTAATCTGGGCTGTGGTGTGAGGAAACAGGAGAAACCATTTCTTGCTGGAAGATAAAACCTGAAGTTTTCCTGAAAAACTTTGCTCATCTTTCAACGACAGGCATAGGTCAGGTTCAATTAAATTCATGACCTGTCTTAGCTGCCCAGATATTCTGTGCCACCGGGGACCCTGGAGCCGCACTGCAGCCGAGGAGCTCTGCTGCAATACCTTCCCCGCAATTCCTCGGTGGCAGTAGCTTCCCCACTTGTTCCTATTGATTCATTGATTGATTGACTTCACAGGGCCTGCTGGCATTTGATATCCGCTTCTCTTTCTGGACAGCATCCAAATTACTTGGAGAGGTATAAGGGAAAAGTAGGGATGGAGGCGCAGGGATCCTTTTGCTGCTGAGGGAGCGAGGTATTTTGTCCCCTTCGTGGGAGCAAGGGTGACAGCTTCACTCCAAGGCGTTGGGCATTTGTTCAAGAAACGAGCTGATGCTGCAATTTCAGCGTCGTCCTAAGGCTTGAATTTTTTTGATCCTTGTTTGATGGGCTTAAGCATTAGGGAGTAGTAAAAATATTGCAGTCCTCATCAAGGTTAAGGATCTTCTTAGACAAACACAGAATCACAGGATGGGTTAGGCTGGAAAAGACCTTTGAGATCACCAAGCCCAACCGCTAACCCGCACTGCCAAGGCCACCGCTAACCATGGCCCCCAGCGCCACACCTACAGGTGTTATAAATCCCCCCCGGGCGGGTGCCGCCAGCCCCCCGGGCAGCCTGTGCCAGCCTCGGCCACCCTTTCCGTGAGGGGATTTTCCCTCATTCCCAGCCGAACCCTCCCCCGGCACAAGGTGAGGCCGTTCCCTCTCGTCCTGTCGCCTGTTCCCTGGGAGAAGAGCCCGACCCCCCTGGCTCCAGCCCCTCTCAGGGGGTTGCAGGGAGCCAGAAGGTCTCCCCTCAGCCCCCCCTCTCCAGGCTGACCCCCCAGCTCCCCCAGCCGCTCCCCACAGCACTTGTGCCCCAGCCCCTTCCCCAGCCCCCTGCCCGGCTCTGGACACGCTCCAGCCCCTCAGGCTCTGTCTGGGAGCGAGGGGCCCAGAGCCCACCGCGCCATTCCAGGGGCGGCCTCCCCAGTGCCGAGGGCAGGGGGACGGGCACTGCCCTGCTCCCGCTGGCCACAGCACTGCTGGCACCAGCCAGGGTGCTGCTGGCCTCCTGGGCCGCCTGGGCACACGGGGGGCTCGTAGCCAATGTAGGATTTCAGCCCAAGGTTTCCACTGTTTGGGTGGGTTTGATGAAACCGTCGCTGGTTTTGCCGAGCTATGAAATGCTTTGCTTGAGAGTTTTCATTCCTCTTCCTCACCTGCCCTCCTTTAATAATGTCACCATGTAAATAATACGTTTACATTGCTGCCGTTGAGACACACTGAGGATTGGATGCTGAAGGTTTTGACAGCCCAATCCTTCATGGTCTGAGTGGGATAACTGGAGTAAACCGAGGCGCCTGCCGATCAGTCGGAATGAGCTGTGCGCTGTGGCAGAGGCTGCCCGCGTTGTCAGTAGAAGTCAGATCAATTCCATTTGAAACAAATCTTTTCTTTTAAGCTTAAATGATCTATGTAGGTCAGCATCTCAGAAACAAATTCCATGCCCCTGGCTGTGCAGCTGGTCCTCGTTGCACACTGCTTACCTTTAATCAGAGCTTAGATGCATTTTTTTATATTGGTATGCCAAACTTCCTGACTGTGTTTATGTAAAGTGCCAGACTTGCAGATGAACAGTTGCATGCCAAAAACATGCTGCTTCAGCACTTTCTAACTGTACCTAGCAGGTAGTCACTAGGGAAAACAAAGTAGTTATGCTCAAAGGAGGATGAAATATATTGTTTAAATTCCCACTGTTGCCATTTCATACCGCAGCCTGCAGATGTATCGCTTTCTTCCATGGCTGCTCTGCGAAGCAGCGTAAACTGGGATTGTCGTCAGGCTTGCACTGGGGTGAGGGCAAGCAGGAGCAGCTCTGCCAGTCAAGGGCATGAATACACTGGGTTAGATCTGCTGCCCACCCAGTCAGGGACAATTCTTCTGTGGTATTCAGTGCCAGACTTTGCAGAGGTATAAAACAAATGTTGAGAGTTATTTTTCTTATCAAACAGGTTATATCCTAAATATCCAACCAGCTGGGGTGTTCGCAGCTCTTCAAGTGTCCTGTCTTCCTGTTACATTGTTTTAAATTTCTCTCTGCTGCAAAACACCTCTTGTTCTCTCTACTTGAATACAGCATTTAATCAGCGAGGCAATTTTATTTCTAATTTATCTTTTTCAATATAACAAAATATTTATAACCGAACGTAGTCTGATAGTAATACAGTATTTTAAATTCCATTCAAAAATCGAGGTTTTGATTACTTTGGATGGCAGCATGTTTGGGACTGGGTAGCGGTGTTACTGGGATGTCTAGATTTGGATAATCACATCCCCCACGCCTGCTTTGCCTTTTCCTTTTGCATTTGATTGGGAAATCTTTCCTGACTGATGCTAACTTGTGGATTAATGTGTCTGAGATGTTTGCAGCAGTGAAAGGTCTATGAATAAACATTGCTGTTCTTCTTTCGCTACAGCTGACACTGTGCTGGGGTCATTTGAATAGAAGCGTAACTTATTTTTATAGCTGGTTTGCTCCTGTGCATATGACAACAGCATGTCACAGCCCAGTCGTCTGCGGACACTGAGATCAGCTGGCCTCAGTGCTTTGTTTTAAAAATCCCTGCTGTGTCCTGGGTTGTATAATGTAAAACCACTTTTTCTACTTAACTGATTTATGATTGGAGGGAATTAGTTTTGTGGTATAGGAGGAATTACATGTATGACCAGCGGCATGCAGAAGTTACCATTCAAACTTCCAAGAGGAAGGGCTTTTGGGGCACGTGCGGGTACCGGGGATGGTTGGGTACAGATGTTTCTCTCTGCTCTGCTGTGCTCCCCAGTGCAGTGGATTCCTCAGGTGTTCTGCACATCAGTGCATCCCAGGGAAAGCTGTGCCTTGTACAAATGCCGCCCCATTGTCTGTTGGACTGTGTGTCAGGGATCTCTAATAGGTGTGATGACAGAATGCTTTCCACGTGATTATTTTTTGTATCATTTCCCTGAATAGAGCCTTTTAATGTGACAGAACTGGATTGAACGGAGAGCTGTTTTTACGTGACTTTCCCCTATTTCTCTTCTGAGTTTCAGTTGTGTTTTTTTCTGGCTGAATTTAGAAGTTTATTATGTGAGTGGGAGAGTGGGCATCCCTGGAAGGTCCCAATTTTTTTCTCTTTTCCACCTTAAAGAGCATTTGGGGAAACGAAGCTCTGAGGGACAAAGAGCTTTTTGTTCTCCTCTTTGCCCAGCTAGGTAAAGAAAAATAACCCAACTGGGAACTGCTATGACAATACCACCTGCTCATCAGTTTTACTAGGTTTTCTTGCTCTTGACTCAGGGAATTGCATAGTTTTCTCAGTATGTTTTATGTGGCAGGTCTTTTGAACCTGATAATTATGCACAAGCAAGGTCCTAAGGCCCTGCACGTGCAAGTAGACTGTACATAGCTTTCACTGCAACACAGAGTTTCAGAGTTGTTACTGTCCCAGCTAAATTGAATCTGAAAGAAATGGCTTAGTGGGTAAACATAACGAACACAAGACCCAGAGCAAATGGGGAGAGCACAGTAGTAATTTGAACACGAAGAAGCAGGAGCGTACAAGACAGAGATGGAGCAGATAGAGGTGTTTGCATACTTTGCTAACAAGATAGCAGTACGAAACTGTTTACACAGGGGTATTCAAGGGCTAAGTTGTGGCTGCTGTAAAACAGCATGGAAAGTTCCTACAAGTGGTGGCCTTTTGTATTTCTCACGTGCGCGTTTGCTCTAACAGGAGGTATCCCGGGGAACTGATGGCATCAGTTTCTACCCTGATAACTGGTTTTGAGTGGAAAGTACCACATTGTGACTGACAGTCTGGGGCTCCCAGTCCAGTCCTTGGGCAACAGGCTGAAGTCTGAGGCAGAGGAGTTACACTGGCAGCGGGGCAGGTCAGCAGAGTGCAACAGTGGGTGCTGAGGACTCGATCTCTACATTGCACGTTTGAGGGAGAGCTTACTTCAGACCCTCTCTGCTCTGGTCCTATGGTCCCATTAGCAATCTGAGCTCATTTTCTACTTAATTGTAACCAGAAGCAATCTAGTTTGCATGCCCAGAGAGCACTGCATAATGAAAAGGCCAGGTTGCAAGTGGCTTTAGCAGCCTGGTCTAGTGGAAGGTGCCCCTGCCCCTGGCAGGGAGGAGTTGGACCTTGTCGTGGTTTAACCTCAGCTGGCAACCAAGTACCATGCAGCCGCTCACTCACTCCCTCCAACCCAGAGGGGTGGGGAGAAGAATCAGAAAGAAATGTAAAACTCAAGGGCTGAGATAAGAAAAAAAAATAAAATTTAACAGAATAAAAAGGTATCATCAACAACAACAACAACAACAATAATAATAATAATAATGACAACAACAACAGTTATAATGGAAAGGTGAGGGAAAGGATAAAATCCAAAGGAAATTTGAGAAAGGAAAACAAATGATGCACAGTACAACTGCTCACCACCCGCTGACCGATGCCCAGCCAGTCCCTGAGCAACAATCCTCAGGCCCCAGCTAACCCCCCCAGGTTTCTATACCAAGCATGACGTCCCATGGTATGGAATACCTCTTTGGCTGCTTCAGGTCACCTGTCCTGGCTGTGTCCCCTTCCAATTTCTTGTGCCCCTCCAGCCTTCTTTGCTGGCAGGGCCCAAGAAACCAAAAAGTCTTTAACTTGGTATAAATGTTGTCCAGCAACAACTGAAAACATCAGTGCCTTGTCAACACTGTTCTCCCATAAGAGCCCAAACACAGTGCTGTACTGGCTACTAAGAAGAAAGTTAACTGCATCCCAGAAGAAACTAGGACAGAACTAGATTATTTTGAAGGTTCTTTCCAACCCAACACATTTGACGATTCTAAACCCAAAGCTTAATTGTGGGTATGGCCAGAGATCCCCTTCCTGCCCTGAACTAAACCACTGCTGTAACCTCCTGCAGGTACTGATGTGACAGGCTGGCCTGGACTGCTGTCTCCGCTTGTTCCAGCATGTTGAGGTGCTTACCAAAATCTCAAGCCTGAAACACCCACCTGCTCCTGTGCACATTTCCACAGGAAGCCCAAGCCTGCTCCAAAGGCCACCAAGGAGAAAAGATTTTCCAAGGATTAGTTTTGTGCTTTGTTGTCTTTTGCCACTGTTGATGGCCCCTGGATGCTGTTGATGCTGCATCTGCCTGGGAACATAGATGCAGCATGGATGGATTTCAGTCTGAGACCACGGGGGGACACCTGTGTTGCCTGTCACTGGAGTTGCCTAATTTTTTCAGACAGCAGTTTCAGAGAGATGCAAAAAAAGGCCTTTTCAGTTACAGCATCAAAGGCAACAGGAGGAAAAAAGGATCCCAAACCCGAAACCTTGTCTGCTGACTTGTCAGACGAGATGGCTGTAGTCTGCACCTGGATGACAGGTAATCCTTTCAGACATAAAATAACTACAGTGACAAGGCAGCTTGTGCAGTGGTGCCCAGTGCCAGAGATCCCTCTCCAGAGCCTGTGCAGGGCCCTGAGTAAAGCTGTGGTATGTGCATTTTGATAGCAAGCAGGTGAAGATTGTAACCATTACGTTTTCTTCCTTTGTTGACCAAGGAAATAAACGTGGTTCAGTGCTCACATCAGCAGAACGAAAAGCTGCAGCGTGATTAATAGAGGCTCATGATTATGCCTCATTGCTGCCGTATGCAATATTGGATTCCAGACTGTGCTCCAAGGTATATTTAGACTAGTGGAAATCCCACCTTGCTTTGAGCAGGGGAGAGCAGAGCCAGACGTGTACCGCTGGTAGTTTCCAGCAGTGATTAGTCCCTGCTGTATGTTACTGGTGCTGTGCTCCCTGTGCAGCTTTGAAGATAGAGGCAGAACGTGCAGTTGTTTGGAGAGGCCTGATGCAGAAATCTGCACTCTCCTCCCTCCTGGATCCTCTTTCACTACCCATGTTTGCTATTAAAATTGTCTCGTATGCTAAAGCGATCTCACTGACAATGTTTGTTTAAGTGGGGCTGCTTTATCTAGAAAATATTTGCTCTTGGTGTAATTCTTGTATGTTTGTGGGTGTCTTGTGAGCAGGGAGAGCCTCCTCTGCCAGATGCCCATGTGAGGTGAGCGTGCTCTGGCTCAGCACAGGGGCCAGGCCACCTGCGTGGCTGCAGGCAGTCGCTTGGCTGGCGGTACCTTCTTTGTGCTTCTTCTACTGCCTTGCATTTGAATGTCACAAAGTATTTCACACTATCATAACTACTGAAGCTTTATACTTAGCCCAGTGAGGTAATCACGCTGGTTAAATGTGTTGCTGGTGGGTGAACTGCAGAAGTGCTGCCCCAACCAACGCTTGAGAAATTAAAAAGTGTGATGTGTTGCTGAGAGCCCTGGGAAACCTGGAGGAAAACAAACCCATCTCTTCATCTCTTGGGAGACAAGGTGAAGAGGCCAGTGGCTTAGAGCACGACTAATCTTCAGGGCAGCAGGAATGAGATTATTAAAGTCATATTCAAATGAATCTCAAATAGTTTCACTTTCAGGGCTGTGACCTGAATTCATAGAAGTTTTGACTTGGTTATTATATTGAGGTTGATTAGCAATGGGAGAGGGAGACAGAGCACGGTCATCACTGAAGTCATGGAAGTGCAGGGGTGAGAATTAATAGATTAGAAGGGGGGCGGAGGGGAAAGCACAGGGTGCAGGGGGAAGCCTGAAGTAACACGCATCAATGGGACTCTGCTATGCCTTGCATCCTGGCCACGTGCCTTGTCTTTTTCCTCCTTGACCAGGGGCTGTGTCTCTCCAAGGGCTTCCCTTGCAAGCAGGTCTACTGTAACGGATTTGGAACTGTGCTGCTCCTTTCCTCACTAGTAATTTTAAAAGTTGTACCTTCCAAAGCAGCTTTTCTTCTCCTTCCCTATCTCTTCCTGCTCTGTAGTGCTCATTATGGAGGTGACAAATGAACTAGAAGTGGCTGAGCTGTGGACCTTCAATTGTTCCTTGACCTACGCTGTCTTTCTTCTGAATAGATCCTAAAATTACAAATTACAGATCCTCTGTGATGCTATTTACTTTAATTGGTACGTTCATTTTATTGAAAGAAGGTTACTGAACTCTTGACACTCTAGTGTCAAAAATACACAAGCTCCTGACACCCAAATGGCTTTGCAGGGTGGAAAGAATAATCCACCATTACTATGCTGCAAACATTTATTGTTGCTGCAGCTTGCACTGCTCCTGAAACTCCGGAGTTAAAAATGATGAAGTGGTGATGGTTATGGTTTTAATGCTTGCTTCTTTGTAAATTGCTATCTGAAGTGTCACTGAAACAAATGATTTGTAAGCATGATGGTGCACTTTGCCAGCTGAGCATCTCATTAGCACAGTGGACTGTAAACTGCTTTATCACTTGATATGGTTTATAAGTGCATTCTAATAGCTTCCTCCTCTCAGGGAGGTAATGTTTTGTTTTGTAAATGTGAGCCTATTATATATTCATGTTAATCAGCAAAATCAGTATTCCCTCTTGAGAAGTATGAAGATATCTGATTGAGAAAATACTTGCAGGTTCCCTTGTATTATTGACCCTTTTCTCATTGCCACAGGAGAGCAGAGCCAGATGTGCTTGCATGCATCGCTTTCCTCTAATTCAGCAGTTTGGTGAGGGAAGAACTTCCTGAAGTCCAGCTCTCTGTTATCGCAGGCAATCACGTTGTGCAGTCCCTTGCCTTCCCCATGACTTGCTCGCCCTCCTCTCTGTAATGTTCGGCCATTCCAAGAAGCTCATGTGCTTGGATGGGCCATAGTTGTTCTTGTGCCAGCCTTGCTCTTCAGCTCCGAAGGTTATCTTCTGCTCAGTGATACCTCTGGGGGCCAAAAATAGGCCCAGGTTTGGGGTGGGCCTCAATTCTCGATTGTCTTATTTTAGGGGTGAATTTTTCGGCTTTGTACAAAGAGTCTCACTCTGCTCGTTTTTCTGCAAGCAGCATCACCTCTCAGGGCAGTTTGTAGTGCCCTGGAAACGCCAGGAGTCGGCGGCCACTGTGGCGTGGCACAGCTCAGGCACTGAGAATATTGTGAGGCGGGCAGTCACAGAATCAGGGTGATCAGGGTTGGGAAGGGATCTCTGGAGATCACCTAGGCCAACCCCCTGATACAGCAAGTTCTCCTAGAGCAGGTTGCACAGTTGCATCCAGGCGATTCTGATCCCTTCAATGTAACTTGGTGATCAAATTTCATTGACAGTTTTTACATGTGTTATTTTAGCTGCTCTAAGTTCCTTCATGAGCTTTCTAGAAAAAACATCTATTTTTGTGTGTGTTTATACACTTTTTCTTCATGCTTTTCTTCTTCAGACAGAAAATTACAGTTACATTGCAAGCACTGACGTTTCTTTCCCATTCTGCTTTCTTTGCCTAATTATAGAACAAAGAGGTGAAATACAGCGACTAAGAATCCTATGTGTGTTTTAAAAATGGCATGAATTAGAATGAAGAAAAGTAAGACTGTACTGCTTACCTTTCAATTGGGTTTACCTTGGCTAAATTCCAGACTGTAAAGGAATAATCAGTGTTTGTGAGCGAGTTACCATCGCCATAGTTAATTCCATCACTCTGTTGGCACACAGAAGGTTTCTGCTAATGGCTCTATAAATTCTTCTCATTTTTATTTTTGTGATAATTAGAGTCATGTCATAAAGGGCTACAGACAACATTTCTAAAATCAGAAGCTTACTTTCAGGCCTCTCAATCTATGTTTCAATGGACTGTTTAAGTTAGTAAAGCAAAATCTTTACCTTCAAACTTCCTCTTAAAAGTTAAGAAGTGAGACAGGTATCTTAGATATAATAGTCACATTCAGTAATGCTTAAAACTCCCAGGGGCCTTGTACAAATGACATTTTTTTCAGGCTTTTGTATCAGTGCACTTTGCAAAAGAGCAGACGGAAGCACAATGCCACAGGATGCACAAGGCACCAAAGCACAATGTGAACATTTGGATGAGCTGAACGGTTGCCTTGCAATTGGATGCAGTGAAGTTTGGAGTACGCTAAGCTTCTAAATCTACGGATTCTAAATCTTCTACATCAGTCTGCTCTACGGAGTACCTATCCACAGGCTTGGAAGTAAAGCTTGTAGCATCCGTGCCTTCAAGGCTTGGATTCAAAAGCCCCACATTTGTACTGCTAAGTCGATGTATATAGGTAGGGAATGTTTCTATGTATGTCCTTTTTCCCTATTGCAATCGGCAATAAAATGATGACTGAAAATATAATGAGTAAAACAGTTTCCTTTTTTGACCATCTATCATCCATTAGCATCCCAAAGCGCCTCTGATGACTCAAAATTGTTCTTGGATTAAAGCATAAAATTCCAGAGTCAATGGGAGCTGGACACGCACATCTGAGGACAGAAGCTGGCCCTCGGAGCTCTACATATGGTATCACGGAAAAGCTGCCAGGCACCTTTGGGATGCAGGACAGAAGGCAGATGGGTTAATAGTGCACAGCAGGCTGCCTTGAAGCACGAGGGTAGAAAATGGACTGAAGACCTTGGGGCAAACCCAATGTCACTACTGCAAGGAAGGGCAGGAATCTGGATTCACAAATGGCAGGGGACCGGGTCTCTCAGGGAGATGTCCTCCCTGTGCTGAATAAGCCAAAAATGGGTTGGATTAACCCTTCCCAGTGTGCTTCCCAGCTATTTCAACCAGCTTCACCTGGAGCCTGATGTTACCCAGGCTGTGCCAGCGTCAGGAGCTCCTGTGTCAAGGCTGCTTGGCAAAGCTGGTCTCAGCCTGAACGTGCTGCATGGTCAGGGACCAAAGCACTGCGCAGCCCCATGTGGGACCTTGGTGAGCTCTTCTCGCTGCTTTGAGAGAAGATAGCAAGTCTTCTGCACTGAATGAGTGAATTGATGATTCTTAAGCAATAATCGAGCTGAGAGGGTGAATGAAACCAAGGGCTGAAACAGGAGTAGCTGTTGTGTTTGGCACACCTGCGGTGCTCTTAGTGGGAAACAAGGGAACGCTTGGGCTTTGCAAATAAACCTCTGCTAGTGGTGGGATTTGGGGAAACTAGGTTCTTGTGGAACTTGTAGCAGCAAGCTGGAAGTGGTATCCTACACAGGTGTTTGGGAAAATGCTTTGGATGTTGATTTTTGGATGTTTCCTGTGTCATAGCCTCATCTATTAAGCCAACAACTTTGGTGGCAGGACAATCAGTGAGGCAGAAGTGGATGCGCGTTTCTAAATTCTACTGTTCAGAAAATGCGACTGCAAATATCAAGTGTGATAGTTACATTTTTTAATATAAATTACTGAGCAACTGCTTGTTTCTCCTTGCTCATACTATTTTGGACGCACTCCCAAGAGAAGCCTGAGTTTTTTGAAAGGTGGAAGAGGAATCTTTCACCAACACAGGTTAAAGTAGCTGTGAAGTGCTCAGGTCAAGAATTTGGATTTTCCTGGATTTGGCTTTTTTCAGCAGTGGAGGAAGGGAAATGTTTCAGGTCAAAGCATAAGCTTAGATTCTTGTATTTTAAAAGCGCTATATTTTAAAAAGTATCCTGCCAGATTTGACATATGCATGCAAGGTTTTAGATAAGGAGGACATGATAGTTTTGTCTGTGAAATTGTTGGGCAGATCTTCAACTTCAGCAGAGCTGTGGTTGGTGGAAAGTTTAGCAGATCTGGAAGAAGAGAACGGAGTCGAATGTCGCTGTAGGAAAGGGCTGATTCAGGACAATCTGGACCCAGCCTGAACAAAATCCAGGTTGTCAGGTAGCAGCCGGTAGGAATTAGAGTTGACCCACATGTAATTACAATTTCTTCTTCTTTCTGAAAGGGCCAGAAAAGGGAAAGCAGGTGACCGGGGTCTCTGTGCTCCCCGGCAGAAATCCAGGATTTAAGGAAAGTTTGTAGTGGGTATTACGTGACCTAACTGTTCCTGCTGATTTTTTTTCTTACCCTTGGTCATGTCTATTTAGCTTTTGGTCATTGTGTGTCTGGGATCGTCCGTGCAATAGGGGCTTGCTTTTCTGCTGAGCAGATCAGTAATATAATAACTTATTTTCTGAGCAGATGTGTGCATAGGAGAGGTTTCTGTTTTTTCAATAGCTCTGTGTCTCCTCGATAGGATTCTCTACTGACTATTAACCTCTGACTGAAGCTTTTCCTGCTATAACGTGGGCTATTTATAATATTTTTCTATTCTATCAAATTCAGTTCCAGGGAACCAACATCTTAAAAAAGAAGAAAAAAAAAAAAAAAAGAGAGAGAGAAAGGACAGAAAGACCAATAGATGGATCGTGTTCCAATAGTCCTTGCTTCCTTAAGAAACCACATTAAAAACATACAAAAGGATGAAATAATCCTCAATTGAACCTTTTCAATAACCCTCAATTTACTGTTATATTGACAACACTTGAAAGTGAAGACCATTGTCAGCTGTCCAGGTTTTTGCACAGCACTTTGGTAATGATTGCTGCACCTTCCTGAGGTTTGCCACAGCTTCATCTGAATATGTGCAAACTGATGAAATAAGCGTTAATGCTAAGTGTCTCGCGTGACTTTGTGGAAACCTTGAAAGTTCTTTGGTTCTTTGTACAATGAGCAAATCTTGGAGAAAATTTGTTAGGACATCACAAGGTCTTGTCTTTTCCTTGATATGCACGGGTACCCCGCAGCAGGTGTGACATCTCTTGGGGATCTGTGACTTGGGAAACCTCTTAATTTCTGCAGCTCCTAAACACCCACCACTGCTTCACACGTTTCTTCTCCAGCAGTTCCAGGTCAGCTGCTGGTTCTGCCCATGTGTCCCAGGAAGTCCTTCAAAATGGATAAAAATGGCGGCAAAATCACACATGTATTCCTTGCATTGCCCTTTTCTGCTCAGTTGTCACTCAGCTGACTCATCTCCCTTGGCTTTTTTTCAGTAGGTTTCCCAACTGGTACTGCAAATATGCCAGTCACTGCGGTGCTGATGCTAGTTTGTCAGGGGCTAGACTGGAGGCACCAAGCTTTTTTGAAAAGCTTTAGGTCTACTCACCTTTGGGGTAGTAAAAAAAAAATAAATTACCACTGGCTGTGCATTTGGGAGTGTTGTTAACTAACCCTTTGCTCTGCTGGCCTTTGGACAGCTCTGGTTTTATTTATTCTGAACTCTCCCATGGCATTGTGAGGTTCAGCTGAGACATCTGAAGTGTCTCTGGAGTAATCACACCAGTGTTTTGCCCAGGACTGTTGATAGGAATGGTTGTCCCATAGGGAGTAATTACGGGTGTCACGATACCTCCCTGCTGAAAGGCATCCCTTCCAGACCAGACCACGTTTCTCTGTGTACTTAAAAGCAGAAGTTCAGCTCAGAGGGCATGGATATTTATTTCCTGCTGATTTCCTTAGTCCCAGGGGAGAGCACAGTTGTTCTTTCAATAACTAGGAAATTTTATTCTCCAGGTTTTTTGTAGCCAGTTATTTCACCACTTCTAGACTACCAGAATTGCAGCTGGAAGCAGAATTTAGATAATTCACGAGCAACAACCTAGCAGGAGCTTCTCTAAGATTGTACAGATCATAGAACGAACACCAGAACCAGAGGCAAAAGCAAAACAGAAGCTAACAGGATCTATTTCAGCAGACAGTGTTCTAGAAGCTGGTGATCTGATTCTTAGGTGGACAAGATGTCTGTATCTGTCCAGGTGATGCCCAGAAACATCACCTACCCCATCTCATTGGGATTTCTTGGTGATGTTACTTTGTTCCAGGCCCTTTGGTTTGCAAGGGTTTGCTGCTGGACACCAAACATATGAAACCCACTGTGAATCCACTGAGCAATTTGAGGTGCACACGACAGCTGGCCTCACTCACAGCTCTGCTGCTTGATAAATGTGCTCCAGAACAATCTGCCTTTTTGCATGTTTTAAGTTTTCTTTGCGCTTCATCAAGGCATGTGCGTAGATTGTGTCCCGTGGCTCCACAAATCTGAGGAAAATCCCTACTCTGAAAGCCATGTTTTGTCTTTTAAATGGCTTTATGAATATTGGATTTTACACAGAGCTTTAATTTGGTCAGAAGTAGCTGTGACTGTGTCATCACCAGGAGAGGTAAAAGAGGCTGGAGAGTGGTTAAAGTTGTTGCAGGCAAATTGGTCCAACCTGGTAAGGATTCCCACGTGAAAAACGTGAGTTCCAACTTCAGTGAAGACTGTACGAGCAGTTACATCCTATACATGGGAGTAAACAGACCCTTTTGAGACAGCCACAGCACCTGAGAGCGAAATTTTGGAGGTTGTGAGGTGGGCAGCTTCCTTGGCAGTAGATACAGAAGGATGAGAGATGGAATGTGCTACCATTTTTAGCTGTTTGGTATGACAAAAGCAACAGCAATGGCCTGTTTGACAAAAACAAATCTCTGAAAGTTGCTGTTTAGAGCTTCTCCTCAGATCTACTTGGACTCGCCACGGTGTCTTCTGTGGTACCACATCCTTCAAAATCTTTGTTGCTAGTAAGTTTTTCTTAAAAATGACTGTAATTACAATTATTCGGGTGTTAACTGGAATTCTGTACAAAAAGGTGAAGTGATGCCTGAGGGCTAATGGGTTGCTACCATTATACTCCTAAGGAATAGTAAGATGTGTGAGCCTATAACAAGAAACTAGGCAAGTTTAATTAAGGCTTTCAAATGCCGATAGTGCCCATATAGATTTCATCCACTTCTTTAACAAGTTCACAAGAGGATGATTATCTGGAGGAGTCTTTAGTGCACCAGTTGTGAAAATGTTGCATTTTGGCTAAGATTTGTAAGTAAAAGGACTGCTGTCAAAAATTCCTTGGATTTGTCTGCAGTCCTTCTGGAGAGGTGACATAACCTGGAAATTCTTCTAACTAGCCTTCAAATGGCCTTGAAATCTGGTTTTATGGAGCTGATGGAGATCCTTGAGGGTTACGGTGCATTATGGGGAAGAGGCCAAATGGCTGCCTGAATTCTTCATTAAAACACTGAAAAGGGATCAGCGTGTTGGATAAAGTTCAGTAGGGCACAATCGGGTGTCGAAAACGGCCATGCCTCGCCTGGGTGCCCAGCTGGCCTCTTCGCTCTTTGAACAATGCTCCTCTGAAGTGGCATCTCACAGACAATTTTGATCTCTCCAGCAGGCTGGAGGGCAAGAGCAGAGCTACCTGCCTCCCCGTGCACACCAGCCACTGCCACCGGCCGGGCCAGGCAGCAGCTGAAATAGTGCAAAACCATTCCTTCAGGCTTGCCTGTTTGGCTTTCAGCTGAGAGTAAACACATCCAGATAAAACCACAAAGCCAGGATACGGGTCCCTGGAGCAGAGGGAGTGTGTTCCCCCTGCTTTCAGGAAATGCAGCCTCACAGATGGACCGTGTGGGCCACGGCACCGCTGTCTTAAACAGTAACCTGTTGTGCCTGGGGGGATTTCTTGGTTTCTTTCTTTCTGCCTTCTCCAAATTGGTACTTTCTCCTGTTCTCCCAGATTTAGTTCTGTGTTTTGAGGCTTTCTGATTCCTGCTTTCCAAGATGTCCTGCACGTCCTGCCGTGGTCTAGGAAAGGCCGTTGCGGTCGTGGGACGTCATCGTGTGCCAGAGGTGGCAGGTTTTTTTCCCGAACTGGGATGCTTTCTGAACGTGTCACTGGTGAGTGATTAAATTACCCATTAAACACAGAACTGCTTGTCAGGCAGGATTACTAGCTGAGGTTTGGATTAGCCCAGCTTTATTTTTTAATGTACCATGGTGTGTAGTCACTTGCGGTCCCGCTGCATTCTGGCAGGATTTAGTCCCTCGGACAGAATATAATTAGCATTTGAAAGCCTATAGGTCTCTTGCTAGTTTTACTGCTATAAGTGGAATCCATTCTTATGTATAAATAAAGAGCAATTTGTTATCTCAGGACATTTTAGACCTCAAGGAAAATCTTTGACTGTATCACTCTGCTCATTACGACAGGTATTATAATAGATTCCCATGGAGAAAAAGGCTTGGGTGATAACATTCAAAGCAAACTGGTTGGAAAATCTACATGATTTATAAAATGCCTCTTGCTAAAGCACATGAGAAGTGTAATGAAAGCATAATAGTAATTATATGAAATCCATACAAGGGATTCATGCTGATATGGCATTTTGCAACAAAAATGAATTCATATGATGAAAGGAGAAATGAGACAAAGGAACACGGTTTTAAAAGACAGCATTGGGGGAACCTGGATGTTCTGGAGAGGCTGTTGTTGTCTGAAATAAAAGGTCAATTCTTGTTTTTGTCTGGAGCTGGCAAACTGCTGAGCCAAGCTGTTAGAATTGCTCTGACTTCCTTTGGAGAGTCAGCTGTGAGCATGCAAAATCAAGCAAACTTTGCTAGGAATATAACTGCTGCTTGACAGGAGAGAAGCAAAGCTGTGTTTGGGCAGATGGATGGAATTCAGATGCTCATTTATGCCGATGGTGTCATTCAGTTTTTGCCACTTGCAGTTTTGTAGTGACCTCAATAGCTGGTTTGTGGTGTTTTTTTTTTTTTCTTTTTTTTTTTTTTTTCTTTTCCTAATCTTTAGATGTAGCTGGGTGATTTGAAAATATGTCAGAGAGCCCACAGCATTCAAACTGTGGCTGAGGCAAATTCAAGTCCATCAGTATTTCCAAAAGCTCTTGTATGTCAATTTTTTAACGAAATTTTGGTTGAAAAGGTATTATGTGGCTTATGCGTATCTCTTTTTTTCCGCAGTGTGCACTGAGTGACAAACTAATAGACTGGTATTTCTGCCTTGGTATTAATTCACACATACCTCTACTAGCTCTACTTTAGTTTTGCTCTAATGCCAACAGCCTAAAAGTGTTATTTCATTTTATCAGAGCTGTTTTAACCCAGAAAATGGTGCAGCACACGTCAGCGAGCACTGAATTGCAGCTTCCCTTAATTATTCAGAATACAGTATTTTAACTATTTAATGCTGTACCGTGACATCAAAAGATGCAAAGTAATTTAAAAACACATTATTTACACTTGTATACCTTCAGAATATAGGTGGGTATTTTTTCCAATACAAAATTTTCTATTTTGTCTTATGAGATTTTTTTTTTCTGTTGAAAAATGTGCCTTTTTTTTTTTTTTTTAAATCGCTGTACTGCAAGGAAAAAAATAAAAGAGTTTCAGAAAAGAATTTTGGCTAAGACAATATCTTAGACCCAGCTGTTTTATGGGAATGCTGTGAAAGTCCCAATGAGACTTTATATAGTCCTGTGAAGAGCAATTCATCTCACTCTTAGCCAAGTTTTATGCTAGGTCAGGTGAACTGCCTCTAAGGACCTGTATCTGTGCCTTGGCATTGCAGAGGGCTAAGGAGCTGAGCTTGGGCTAAGATAACTAATTTTCATATGCCAGATTTAGGACAGACAAATCTCTTTGTTAAATTTCTGCAGCACACCTTGCTCTACTGTGCTTGTTCAACACACAGCGTGAAAACAGGACAGAAATCAGTCCGGATCCGGCTACAGGCTCAAAAATTCTCATACCCCTGAGACTACTTGCATCAAAGGCTGGTGCCGGAGCCACATCCAGTAAAACCAGAAAATACATTTCTGTCTCATTAAGCGGTGTGGGAAATCCAGCCTTCCCTTTTGGGCATGTAGAGAGAGGGCAGGACATGGAATGAGGGAGTTTATCTTTTGTGTATTAGGTGTGGTGCTGGGATGAGTAGGTGTGTGGGGTTTGGCTGTCTCTTTCTGAAGTGCAGCAAGTGTATGTTATTGCCATGTTGCTGTTTCATACGTTGGGAACCGGCGAATAAA
The DNA here is from genome assembly GCF_017639655.2 of Falco naumanni. Classification (NCBI taxonomy): domain Eukaryota; kingdom Metazoa; phylum Chordata; class Aves; order Falconiformes; family Falconidae; genus Falco; species Falco naumanni. The sequence goes on from NC_054080.1 coordinate 84,214,891, forward strand.
TATCTGCTGGCCAGCGAACGCTGCTCCCTGGCAGATACAGATTCCTGGCACTAAAGGATTAATGGCTTGAATAACTTTTTCAAATACCATTCTGCTGAGACAGCACGAATGTGGCTCGTGGTCACTTTTTGTCATATTATGAGCCCTAAAAAGTTCAGTAAATGGCACTGCTGAAATAGAAAACCAGATTAGCAGTTCTATCTCACCACGGACCCTGCTGTGGGCTGCAGGGAAATGGTCCAGGCTCACTTATCTTCCCTAAGCCACAACCAGTGCAGACCTTGTGGTCAAAATACAGCCTCTAATTTATTTTTCTATCTTTAGTCCATATTTATTTGTGTGTAGTTGAATGTTTTCCTTCGTTCTGATTTCATTATGGTAAAGTAATTGATACTGAGTGGAGTACATTGGGCACGACATGATTGCTGGTACAGTGTGTGATAACGTGTGTCTGGGAGGGATGGTTCGTACAGCTGTAATAGCAGGCAGAGCTTTTCATCTCCGTGTCGGATTCAAATCCCTGACATGAAATGAATTAGGAGGATCAGCCTAGCCTGTATCCTAGTGGACTGATGCCCTTCACAAAGCACATTATTACTCTTGGTCCCAATTTTCACCTTTGTTGTAAACAGCCCACAGTCCAAGAGCCTGAACAGACATGAAAACAGAAAATGAGCTTCCAGCTTTATCCCACAGGCTCTGGCTCAGGCCACTGGGGATCAAACAATATCAGGGAGAGAATACAGGAAAGCTTCGCTTGCTGCCATCCTAGGTGGAAACATGAAGAAGCCAAGGTCAAGGTTTAATTTTCCAGGAACTACTGATTCAGAAATTACAACCATTGAAATTAATAATGAATTGCACTTCTACGTAGTTCTGATTTAAAATTTCCTAGGGCCTCCACCTGGGAAGCCAGCAGCATCATGACCTCATTTTTAATTTGCAATTGTAATTGCAGTTGTACAATTTCCCATTCCCCTGGGGAAAAGCAAGGCAGAGATGAAATGAGATAATTGCTGCAAGGACGCGGCGCAGAGGTGGTTATATGCCCCCGTTGCTGAAGCCCTGGCCCAGCACTCTGGGCACTGGCTCATATATTGCAAGATGCTCGTAGACTCTCATGTCCCAGATCCTTTGTATTGTGCCAGAATCTTCTATTTCAAGCTTTTTGGAAGCAGACCTGTTGCTTGACATATATTTATATGTGCCTGTTAGAATCACATTGCCAGTTATAACTGTTACACAAGTGCATTCAAGTACAGCTAATTGAAGAGCTGAGGGTTAAATTTCTCCAGCTTAAACTGAAGGTAAAACTTCTCAGGACATCAGTGGAGCTGGGCCTTAATTACTAGCGCTCATTTCAGATAACGAAAGCCTGCTGTTTCTTCAGGACCATCTGCAGATTCATAATTTCCAAGCTATGAGTTTGCACTTCTCCATTTTCATAATTCAATAATCTGTTACAGCCCACAAGATTGAGATTTCTGGCTGTCTGCACTAGGCAAATCCAAAAGTTTCTGTGCAGATCTCTGAACGGACGTGGTTTTGTTCGGAGGGTTTACTCCAGCCCTTGCCAGTGTCCTGGGCTGCAGCACAGGCATGAAAAAGTGGGATTTGCATCACTGCAGTGGGAAAAGGCAGAGGTATTTGTGCTGCTCTGGTTATATAGGCTCTTGGACACTAAGTTAGCTCGCTCTGAAAACAAAAGCTAACCGTAACTGACGTTCAAATTGCTATAAAGGATCCAGGTCCCAGTGGCCTGAATATGGAAGTGGGATTCGGGCCGCTTATTTGCTGTGTGACTTGGGCAGGTCACTTGCTTAATTCCCCTGTTCATTCCTTAATTCTCAGAAAAATTGAGAGATGCTATTTGGGAGACTCTGTAAAATTTAAAGGTGAAAAGTAGTAGCGTTCGATGTGCCTGAAAATACGAATTATAATTGCAACATTACTATATAAACCAAATATTTAAAAAAAATGTCTAGATATAGATATCAAACTCTGAAATATCTAAGTAGATTTATTTTGAGCTTTTATATATATATATATAAACAAAAATGGGCAAAATTTTCTCTTTTGCCTTCATATCTAGAAAGCTCATTTTAGTGAGAACATGCTGTTAATTAAAATTAAGGGGCAGGGGGATCCCTCAATTTGGTGACAGCAGGTTTACCTCAATGGTAAGCCAATAACCAAAAGTGAGAGTTAATTGCAAGATGGAACAAAGGTACCAAAATAACTTACATGCCAAAAAGAGGGGAAGGGAAGCAGAAAAGTGGAGAAAATGTACAGTAAAATAGGTGTTGACAAAAGAATCATAATTAAACAAATGACGACGATAGGGAAATATCTACAAAAAGGCAACAACATAGGTAACATGCTAATTCCAAAAGGGCTATAAGACACAAATACATTTTTTCCAAGCAGCTGGTGTGATGAAAAATGTGTATTATTACACGTGTTTGGCAAAGGGAGACCTTGTGGGGAAAAAAGTCATTGAAGAATTATAATACGCCATTATTATGCCCTCGGAAGCATAATGGGGAGTGTGCTCCAAGGAGCAGTTTGGAAGCAGGGAAGAGGGTGTGAGTTATTTGCAAACGTGAGTCCAGGCCTGTGGACAGAGTGGTTGCCGCCAAGGGCAGTGTGATGCTGGGGTATTGGTGCCCTGCAAATTACGGGTTATGTAGGGACCTCCTGGAAACTGGCGGGTGGCTGGCCCGATCCCCTGCCCTCTGCCTAGCGTGTCTCCATAAACCCCCAAGGAAGGCATGCTCCGATTACCAGGGCAGTAGGTACAGTTAGAGATAAATAACAAGCAGCATAGTAATAACAGTCCTGGGAAATAAATAAAGGAAAACCTGCTTGTTGTCATAAGAATTGTAGGCTCCTGGGAATTAATATCTGTGGCTTGTGCTGTACAGAACCTATGCCTTTTTATCACTGTGCCCTAAGATGAAATATCTTTCCAACTTCCCCCTCCCCCTCCCTTGCTCTTGGACTGCTTGTAATTATTGCAATTTGCATGTTGTATGATGTGGGACTGTACCTTCCCAGTGCCAGCATGTAGCATAGTGAGACAGGAGCTGTGAAGCCCAAGGGAAGTCCGGAGGACTCCTAGGAAGCACGTGCTGACCCTGAGACCTGCAATTGCTGTAGTGTCCAGTGAGTCAGACTCATTTTTGGTCAAACTTTCCTCTAGTTGGCAAGGACTCCTGCAGGGGCCAATACAGAAAGCTTCTGAAAAGCTGTTTCTAATTCCCACGTTTCCCATCTAATTCTTTTGTGCTCCTCCGGTTTCTGAGAGGGTCAGTCGTGCTGTGCCCTGACTCTTCATTGAATGCCCATGGAAACGGAGTTACCCCCGGAGGCACAGGTGGCAAAGGTTAAGAGCTGGAAAGGGGTAGATGGGTTTTAGCTCTACCTGTACTTGGGTTCCTGAACACCACATACATTCCTGTGCATGAGCATCGTGGTAGCTCCGTAACCCTGAACAACTCCCAGTACTATTAACAAGAGCTATGTTGCACGTATTGTGTATTGTCCAGCCTGAGTTCCAGCTGAACCCCGAGAACTTTTACTATTACATGCACAATAGCAATATTTTATCCATCTACCAGCTGTGGTTTCTAGGTCATCACTTCAAAAGCCCAGTGATTCAGTTGTCAGGGAAGGCTGGAGTCAGAGGGTCCCTGGGTGCAGTTCCAGGTGCTTCCTACCCAGGGAAGGGACGTGTCCATGGAAATGCAGGCCCTGTTCCGTGCATCAGGTTCACCCCAGAAGCCAGTGCTGCTGTGGCCCTAACTCCCCATCCAGCAGTGATAAGTAAATGGTATCTTGGGATGAAATGTGTAGTGAGACTTCAAGTTTATTATTGTAACAACTTTTACTGGTATCTGGCACGTAACACAGATTCATGAAATTTTGGTTAAGTATGAGAAGCATTAACGCAGCTAATTGCCACTGGTGGGGTGTGTGTTTCAGAAGCCCTTATTCTACAACTGTCCTATGACTTTCACTATATATACACATGCACACATACTATTGCTGTGGTTTGTAAACTCTCTTCACGCCTGCTTTCAAACAACAACCTCTGGTCTAACTAAGGGGGAACATTTCATGATGTTCCAGGCATTGGCAGTGACATTAAATATTCTTCTACAGCAGGAGAGAGAGAAATAAAAAACCACCCTTAATAACACACTCCCTTAAAAAGCTGCACAATGAATGCAGACCACAAGGACTGCTCTGTTATGAAAAGTATTGTGCACCGTTGTGTATAGATACAAACCATTTCAGAGAAGGAAGTGTGCCAAGTGAGCTCTAAGCCTGACATTTTAATAAGGGAAATATCTCATTTTAACTGTGTATAGATTATTTCCCCCTGAGGCTGATACTTATTTTTATTTTATTTTTTTTTTCATATAAAGGAAACAGGAGAGCTATCAGCAGCTGCAACTAGTGTATAGGACATTTTAAGGCAAACTCCTACAGCACGCAACAGAAAGACAGTATTTGCTTAACACGGTATTTAAAAATATGTACTTACTCATGCATTCTCTGATAAAGTCTACAAAGGCATAAACAAATACAGTGACAGAGTTCATAAGTGTAGGAGGCTGGTGTAAACTCATGCATATAGCTGAAAAAAGATGTACCTTTATAAGAAATGGCCAAACTGCACTGTGCATATTCCTGGTGGGAGCAGTGACTTGTTTCTGGCAGCACGGGCCAGATGGGCTTTGCTCCTTGTTCCGTGTAGTGGGCAGTGTCTCCCCACAGATGTTCTGCTGGTAGGGAAGGGACCAGCCTGTGATGTACCTCAGGTCCCCCCCACCAGCCTCCTCTGCCAGGCTTCAGACTTCAGCTCAACCTATACTGCCCACCCTCAACCAACTCTCCTTCTCTTCCCACACCTGCTTCTTCCCATTTCTCTGATTTTCCCATGTGTATGAAGACTGGAACTCTTAGCACGTCTTTCTGATAGCATCTTCTCACTCCTGCGTGCCATCACTCTAAGGACTGTTGTTTCCAGAGCCAGCACAATCATTTGTCTGCCCAGTCTCCAGTAAAATCAATTGTGTTTCTAAAGCTGTGAGGAAGTTGTACCCGAGTTTTCAGGGCCAGCTGAGTTACAAGTTATGCCTGCTCTTAACAGGACAGGATCACAGTGGATTATGGTCCTCCAGCTCCTTTCCACCTCATCGGTCAGGCAGGATTTGGATCACCTCTTCATTTGCTGCTGAGGAGCAGGAGACCCTTGGAGACAGCATGTCTACCTCCAGCAGCTGCCAGCGCCATTTGCTTCAAAGAATTGGCTATTTAACACAACTGCTACGCGCTATGTGGTAATTCGGTCTTTCCAGCGCCCTTCTTCAATACTTTAACATCCTGGTTGAAGATTTAAAGCAAAAAGTGGGAGGCCTGTAGGTGTTCTCCCCCCTCCCTTCTATCCCCCCGCATTCATTCCATATCTAGTCATGATCTCAGACTGAAAAGGGCTTTGTTGTGTATTATCTTGAATACTTCTGCTGTACTTCTGCACCATCTTCAGCATCTTACCCAAAAGCTTCTTCTGTCTTCCTGCCTACTCTTCCAGTTTTCCTGTTACTTATTTTTTTCTGTCCAAACTCCATAACCAGATACGATAAAAAAGTAATGTTGGCAAAAAAAGACCCCAAAAACCATGTAGAAATTTGTCGAATTAATTTTCAGTGCAAGCTCTGTCAAAAAAATGCATTGAGTGTTTTTTTGGGGGGTGTTGGTTTTTTGTTTTGTTTTGGGTTTTTTTTTGAGACAGAGAATGCCTGAAGGAGGCAATGGATGTTATATTCTATGTTTCCACTTTTGGTGGTTGTAGATTCTGTTTCAGTACACAGGTGTAGTACAAATGGAAATCCTGTGTGTACACAGCTACTGATATTTATCCAGATTTGTGGAAGCTCAAATCTCTCTTAATCCACTGTTTCACTCTGCTCCTGAATGTAAGCTTTTGTTGCATACGTCCTTTTTGAGATACACAGAAAACAAAGCTCATCTTTAATACCAGTGTAAGAGATGGATTTTATGTTCTGTAGGTTTCAGTTGCTTACTCAGTTCTTAGGCTCAGATATTCAGTGGTAAGCTTTTTATTGTATGCCTTATATATGTTTATGTATTCCTTGAAAGCGTTACTGTTTTGTGATCTGGAAGATTTACAAAAGACTTTTATTTGACATATATCACACCGGGACATTTCTCGTTGCCCCTGGCATGCAGGACTGGTTTTGACTCGATTTGTATTGACTTGATTATTGGGCATTTGATAAACCTAATAAAGCACTTCCTAACATCTGTGGAGCATTAGGAGAAGTGAGTTAATTCCATCCTCACGAGATGATAAGACTTCTTTGTAGATTGATTCCCTAAAATCAGACGTCATGCTGGAAATAAGTGAAAGCTAATTAAAAACTACAATTCTCAAGCAGGGATTACAGAAACCATGGCCATTTAGCGTGAATGACAGTACGGTGAGACATTTCCCTAGTCGGTTTTCACAGCCAGACCTATAACTATGAGGCAGGGAGGATGATTTTGTTTTCTAAAGCAGAACATTCCCCTGTGCTGTACTCTGCTTGTCCTCTTGCTGGTTGTATTTCTGAAGCTATTATTGCATTTCTGTTATGTTCGTATGATAATTGGAATCCACATTAAAAAAAGTGGAGAGGAATGAGAAAACCTGGAATAGAACTTGACATGAATTGACATCTAGGAGCTATACTGATTTATATTCATTGAGAATTATAATCTAAATATGAAGAGAAAGGAGGTAACAACATGTATAACGCCAAATAGGTTGTTATATTTTCTTTGTCTTTTACTTCACATATCACTCCTGAAATTTGAAAGGCTCTTTTGCAGTCCTGGTCTTCTCTTCCTGCCTTAGATAGCAGAGACCTTGACGCTTCTGGTTTTGGGTGAATTGATAGGATCGATTTATAGAAATAAATAGAATCAATTAATAAAACAGAAAATAGTAGGTTTTGATGGACAATGTGTTTGTGCTTGGATGTTAGTTAATGAGTTTATGGGCATGTCTAATTGGGCTATTTTGACATCCATTTTATAGCACTGTTACGTATATGTTGCGATACTGGGATGGTAAAACAGTGGTAGCACTGGGAACCCCCTCTGGTCTGCTTTGGTTCAAAGGCTCCATATGTACTGAGCGTGAGAGTGGCCATCCCAGTGAAGGACACATCACACACTTCATTCAGCAGCAATGTAATGTCTGGAATGCTGATTCTGAGAGATGTTGAGCAACTCCTGTCATTAAATTATCGTTAGAGCACTCAGTATTTCCCAGGAATGGCCCCTGGGGACCGAGAATAACAGTGAAGATTCACACCTCTATTTTAGGCAGCATTAGGCAACTAATTGAGTTGTGTTTGAACAAAGTCAGAAGCCTGATTTCCTTACGGAGCAAGTGGAGAAAAATTAGGTACCTCTATGGATGCGTCTGATTTAGAATGTCAAAATGTGCCTACAAGAAACATATCCTGTAGAAAAGGACTCTTGTCTGTAAAAGTCAGGCCGCCATTAGGGGTTGTTGGGTTCCAAGATCTGTTTCAAGTCTCAAAAAACTTCTTCTGAGTAACTTCCCAAAAGGCAAGGGAAAGAAGTTTTAGAAGCAGTATACAACCTCCATGCTCTAACTCCCAGTGCAAGTGTAAGACACAGATACATCTTTATAAAACAAGTTTGAACTAAAATACAGGAAAAAAAAAAAAGATCCACTTTAGGAAGAGAAGAGTTATTTAGCATGCTTTGAAGAACATGTGGCAGATTTCAGTCGTCACAGCTGCCTTGTAGACTGTCAGCTGTTGTATCTGGGGGAAAAATGTGGACATCTCCTGCCAGTGTGGGCTGACCAGCGCTGGATAGTTACATGGAGAAACATTAAACCCATGACAGCCTCTGCTAACTGAGATAGCTGCAGGTGCTGAATTTATTCCAGCGATGGGAAAGCGTAACTTTGAGTAAGTGGATTGTTAACGACCCATTCTTTGGCAGCCCAACAATAGTACAATGAGATTAAACAGATGTCATAATTTGTCTGCAAGTATCAGTTTACTTTCCAGTAAAAAATATGGTAGCTTTTCAAGCTGAAACATGGATTTTAAAACAACAAGGGGTCTGTAGGAAAAAGAGGTTTTGAAGTGGCAAATAACTATGGGCTAACATTTGGACTAGCATTAGGCAGTGTATTCTGTCCCTCATTGGGAGCCATGGCTCGGCTGGTGAGCTGAGCTGCTGTGGGCGATTTTTCCTTTTGTTGTAATTTTGTTTCATCTTGGGCACAGTCCTCCTAGTAAAGGACTTCACATTTGAACAAATTGCTTCTCAGCCTGAACAGTCCAACACAGAAAAGAAAAAAATGACCAGATGCTTGTCTCTTTCCCAGAGGGAAAAGCGCAGTGGTCTAACCGTCGAATTTGACATACCTAATCAGCAGTTCAAGCCCTGGCAGTCATTCAAAGGTAGATAATGCAGACTTGATATTTTGGCTGGGGACTAGATGGTGTAAAGAATTAGGCACAGGCAAAACAGTTTCTAAAGGGAGGTGACAGGAGATGAAAACAAAATTTGTTCAGTACTGTAATTTGTTGTCAACATGACTGCCCTGAGTTCATGGGGTGCTGGGACAGGTGTCTTCTGAACCATGACATGAGAAAATCCAGACGAAGGCAGAAAAGAGGCTTAGCTCATGATGCTGGCAGAGGGCAATTTGCTCAGCAGTCGCCCGGCCCTGGTTTAACCTGGAGCAAAGGTTGTGCCTGCCCCAGCTGGGGCAGGCAACATTTGCATGAGGTATGTGAGAGGATCTCAGTTGCGTTGACAGTCTGTAGCCAGTGGCAAGGAGTTTTCCCAAAGAAAGCCAGAATTGTGCCCTGTAACCGTGCGGTCCCCTGCCCAAGGTATGGCTCTAGGCACTCCTTGCAGGCACCACCTCTGCCTGTGGGTAGCTAACACCCTGTTTGATCCCATAATTACATGTGATGTGTGCTGTCACTTCCCCTGCTGATTTCCACAGGGCCAGAGGCCAAAGAAACACAGCCAAGAGTCAAACTGGGCGCATGGCTTCACTTCCATTACTAACCATGTCTTGGGATGACTGGTAACGCTAACAAAGGGTTCGAAGCTGTAGCTCCGGTAGAGGTTTAATCTCTTCTACAAGTTGGGTGGAAGAGGACTGCAGAATTGTGCAGTGTCGCTCACAAAGATTAGGTACTCTTAGATGGACAAGTGTGTCCAGAGGTGTCACAATCACCCGCTGCCCCAAGCAAAGGGAGTGGAGGGCCACACCTATAGGAGTACTGGGTCTGTCACAATTTAGCGGGGAGGCGTTCCCAATTGTGAATTCAGCTGGATCTAACGGAAATCGTTTCCATCTCTGATTTATAAGAGTTGCAGGCAGTTCCTTACGACATTTCTGGCGTTTAAATTTAGAGGTCATAAATTATTTTCTTATTTAATATTAGCTATAAAATATCCATATTTTCATATATTAATGTAAAATTAGCTGTAATCCTCTGAGACCTGCTATTGACTGGAGTCTGATTTAGTAAAGCTTTTCAACTTTTGCTTCCTCTCACTTTTGTGACTAATCTGTTGACATCAGTGGGGCTTGTCTGGTTGTTCATGCACTTAAAATCAGACATGTCCCTGAGAACCTTTTGGCAATCTGTGAGTAACTTCTGTGCCCTGTTAGTACAAAAATGGCTTTGTCTGCAGACAGCGGGGTCATTTGAGCATGAGGGTCAACAGAAAGGATTAGACTCTTCCAGAGCTGTTCCTAAAGGAGGTGTGTAAGAGTGATGCATTGAAACTGTGGTTTTTCACTCCATTGGCTGTAATGAAGAACCTCAGATGATTAGGTCAGGTGGAGACTTCTCTATTTTGCATGCCGAAAATTTAAGGCAAAAGAACATTGCCAAGATTGTGCCAGTATGTGAGGAATCCAGCTTTTGCTGTCAGCACTGTCGCTTATCTCCCAGGACAGTTTAGGACAACGGATTAGTTCCTCCAGCACCTTCTCTGGGGAGCAGCAGCAAGTGCTGAGGATGAAGATACAGTGATCAGAATTTGCTTTGAACTCTAAAAACTCAGAAGTTGAAACTGATGGAGGGGATGCATGGGTTCCTGAAGGGAAATCAGTGCTTGCAGGGGAAGGTACTTGTGCTGGGTAGGACTGGCTAGGGCTGCAGGAATCTGGGGGAGAGAGCTGGTAAGAGGAGGCAGTGTGGTTCAGAAGGCTTTGCTCCCTGGAGGGCAGAGTACAGAAAGGGAACCAGAAAATACACTGAGCTGGTTCCTGAAAGCTGTCATAAAATGAGCATGGTTTCCAAAATCATTAAAAATGAAGCAAATTCACTCTTCAACCTAACTCTTAGAGGCAGCTTCCCCATGTAAGCACGAGGATTTCTCAAAGGGTGTGCTCTGATTTCAGTGCACCACGGAGGCATGACAGTGTGTTGGGCACATGTAGACTTCAAGATAACCTTCAAAAAAATGCAAAGAGAGAAGCTGGGTGTTTTGCAGATGAGGCATGAATTGCTGAATTTTTGTAGCATGTGCTGGCACAAGGGTACTCTGGTCTTTGCCTTCGCTCTCTTGAGGGAAAACAAATCTTTCCAGGAGACTTCAAAACCGCTTTAGGAGAAGAAACATCTTGGCAATCCATCAGAGAACAGAATGCACTAGAGGCACCTGAACATCTGACGGTAAGTCACTGAGAATTTCACAGCTACATTTTACTCGGAAAGAAGGTCACTTTCATAAATTCATAAGGCTGAGCTGACTCCCACGTGCCTCGATGTCCAGAAAAGTCCATGGTTCATCCAGCTGGGACAGGACCAGTACCCACTTGCCTAAGAACAGAAAAGAAAAGCTGTCAGGTTTTATTTGTGATCCTCTAGAGAAATGCCAGTTGTACCTTCGTGTAATTTCCAGAGAAGAAACTTTTCTGAAGAAAATGCCCATCTGGAATTATAATGAGGATCAGTGAAAATGGAGGAGTGCTGACCTTGGGAAGAGCAGCGTGTGAGTGAAGTTTGCTGAGATATCTTGCACTGCTTACGCTTGATAACTTTGAGAGGATCTCGGCTGCTAAAGTCCAGGATCATCAAAGGAAGAATGACTGGCATGTTTAAAAGTTTGGATATTGCAGCAGACAAACCATTTAATCCTATTTGTTACAGCAGATTGACTGTCCTTTGTTCAAGTTATAAAGTTGTTGTGGGAGGAGAGGGGGAAAAAACTCATCTGTTTTGACAGAATAAGGGAGATAACAGGAAGGTCCGAAATACAGCTGCATCCTTATAATCTGAAAAGTGAACTCCAGGAGAAGTATGGCTGATGCTCCCATATTTGCGGTAACCTCCCTGCCAGTCCTGACTGAACGTGCAGCGCTTGCAAAGCCTGTGTGGACACTCACTGAGAAGCTGCTTGGTGCGCAGGAGGATGTGAACCAATGCAAGGACTCGGCAGAAGAAAACCTCTTACTTTATCTCATCTGTCTAATAAGCTCGTTAACTGTAAGCCATTTAGTTAATTTAAGGTTCTTTGCGAGAGGGACTAAATTCTGCTCTGAGATGTGTTGCTGTACTTCTGGAGTAACGTCAGTGTAATTGTTGCGGCTACGTCATGCTTACGTTAGGAAAACTGTGAGCTAAACAAAAAGAACAAAGGAATTACCTATAACCCCCCAAAATAAATACAGACTCTGTAAGATGCGTTAGGTGGCACTTCTTAAGGGAAAGATGCCACAGATACGGAAGAACATACACAGGATTTTTTGATCTTGAAAAGTGTTCCTGGGATCGATGGGAGCCCACCTCAGGGAGAAAGGCACCTTGAGGGTTGGTGGGAAGAAAAACAGGTAGGAAAGAAGAAAACTTCACTGCAGCTTAGTTTGACTTGCACCAATTTTCTAATTATGTTTAAAAGGCACTTAAGTAAGTGTGATGAAATTATGTGTTCTGATCTACTGCATAGTTGGATGAATTCATAAGGGTGTATAAAATATTCCTTGTAACAAATGAAAGGGGAGTGGTAATTCTGGAGAACAAAATTACATGAGAAGGAGGTAATTGCACATAATCTTACGGTGGATAATAGTACCTTAAACATGGTTATTGGGATGTAAAAGTCGGTAAAAGAAATGTTAAAGTTTTTGAACAGGTCTCTTGAGGTAGAAGGAACCAGATCCTAGAAAAAGTGGTAATGTGTTCTGGAGTAAACTCTGCAGTTTTCTGCCTTGAATTATCTGTTCAACACTGCACGTCATGGGGGTTAGAGAAGGAAAAGCCTGCTTGGTCATCCCGGGTAAGATGTGCAAAGGAAATCATACATGATGGAAAGCATCGCTGTGGAGCTGAACTCCTAGGGCCCTGGGGCAGACTCCACAGTGCCAGTCAGAGCAGCGGCTGTAGCCAGTGACTGGTGGATATGAGATTTTAATTTCGTGGACAGGAATGGAAATCACCTCCAGCCTAGTGAGTGCTTTTAACCCATCACCTTCAGGGTCACGCTCGCTCCTTTAAGTTCTAAGCCCATGAATCTCCAGGTTTTTTTCTGGCACAGTAGAAGGGATGTGCTTTGGCTGAGAAAGGCAGCAGGTTTTACTGCAGAAAATGTACGCGCAAAAAAGCCTGCTGGCAGTTAAGTCTTAAAAATAAATACAGGGTTGATTTTTAATGTCCATTGTAGGATCTACTGCGGTTTTATGATCTGGATCTGACTAGAAGATCCTTCCCAGGGCTTGGCTCTGGGGCTGTAGGCAAAAGAGCAAGATTTTTCCATAGGCTAAGGGAAGAAGGCAGCTGAGCGACTTAGGTGGTTGTGGCCCATCTTGCCAAGTCAGGATGCAGTGGCTGATGGGGCAGTTGTTTGTCCTAAGACCCAGGTGTGGCTTTATGGATCCCTCTATCCCCTTATACTTCCCAAAAGGCCAGCAATGTTAATTCCACTGATGTGGAGCTTGTTTGTTTTGAGGCACGTGCCAGCCTTTTATTCCTCAGGATCTGCATTCAGATCGAAAGCAAAAAATTAGTTTAGTGGTGAAAACCTGCTCGCCCATTTGCAAAGCTCATAAACACCCAGTGCGCAGTGCAGCACAGTTGGAGTCTGTTCCTGAAGAAGCTCAAGGCAAAAATAAGAGGGATCACATGTCAGAAGAAAGCGCAGCACTTGCCTATTTTCTGCCTGGTTCACATCAGTTCTGTTTGCCCGCCACTAACATTCACTCAGAAGTTGGAAAAATGTACACAATTGCCATATAACTCTGCCGGACAGCTTGAGAGAGAATGGCCGCTTCTAATACTCTATCTTTGCTCATTGTTTACTTTCATATACAGTTCAGCAAGACTTAATATGTTTTCGCTGCTGGAATACATGCAAAAGTTAAATAGAAACCTAAGATATGGAACTTGCAAACTGCAATGCAGAAACTCTCAGTGATACCTTGAAACAGCCGAGCTGCAACGGCATGATTGTACGAACAGTCCTGTTGGCTCTTCAGCTTTAGGCTGACCAATCCGAATTTTATATTTCTTTAATAGATTAGAAAATACACTTGCTTCACATAATACATAAAGTCATGTGCTGGGTGATAGATTCCAGTCCAGCTTGTGGTATTCTTGATCATATAGACTTGTACCTGAAGATGTTCCCTGTGCTTTGAAGTAATTGTGCTGTTTATTAGGGAAAGGTCTGCTCCCCAAAGGACTGGCAGAATCTCAGAGAGAAACTCCTATCTCTGTGCAGCTACAAGTTGTAAGTAAGATTATCACCCCGTGTTGCTGTGTGTGTTCAAATAGGAAGAGTCTTGGCCACTTACTGGCAGAAGTCTTGGTTCTGTTTGAAACAGAAGCTTGCATTTGCTCAGCTTGCTATTTCCTTGGAGCCAAATCCATATTTAGAGTTAAGGCTGTTTTTTATTTGTAAAATTAGGCTTTGCAGGATGAAAAGTGTTTCTGCTACGTGAGCAGATACTCAAGGAAAGGCTCGTTTTGGAAGGGCGGTTTTTAGAAACTGGTTGTGAAGAGCCACTTGGCGCTCACACTGAGAACGTTGTTGTGTAGCACTGCAGAATTACAGAATTGCATGTTGGAACATGCCAGTAAAGTGGAAGGGAGAAACCCCACCCCCAACTACAAATGCCTTCTACCTGTAGTCCTTTCACTTTCAGTAAGGGCCACTGTCTTTTAACCTTCATGATAATGGACCACATGCAACTTACCGTGCAGTTATCTCAGTGTTGTGGAGGACTTGCTGAGAATAGAAGGTGGAACAATGCTGTTCAGAGAAGATCCCTTTGTGCATCTGTGGGAGTTCAGAGCACGGTGGTGTCTGACAACCAGGAAGAAAGCTGGCATTGCGAGAGCTGCATTGAACACGCAAGCAGTAGTAGTGAAAACAGAGATAAGGCAGGTCACAGAGGAAGTGAGAAAAAAGAAGACCAAAATAATGAGCAAAGCCAGAGAACAGCAGAGTCAAGTTGCAGACAAACAGCAACAAGTGCCAGAAATATGGTCTTTGCAGAAGGGGGACGCCTCATAAAACCAGAGCAGAGGAGTTGGTGTGTGAAAGCTCCTGGAACGGCAACGGAAGCACCCTCAAGAGCAAGGGATGGTGAGGGTGGTGGAGCATGGGCAGTCTGTTGTGAGGAATAGGGTGGTAGGGTGCCTAACCTAGGGCCCTTGCCCTGAAGTCTGGGCTGGGTAATTTCTAGAGAGACACACACGCCCACCCACCCACCCACCCATGAAAAAGTCTATAGGCAGGTAATGAAGGTGTTTGCACAAGACTTGTGCCTGACCAGTGGAATTAACGTAGTCAACTAGCTGTCTGAGCTCCTCAGCTTTCATTTCCTACCCAGTGTGTGCTTTTTCCAGCAGCCAGAAGGTTACTGAAACGCGTGTCGTAGCTCAGTATGTTCCACTTGCAAGAAAAGCAGGTGGAGAACGGCCAAGTAAGCTGCACAAGGTTGGGGTTCCTCAGCTGCTGGCAATGCTTTTGCTGCTGTGGAGACCACGGTTTGACCTAAGGCATGACACGCTCTAATTAAGACAAAGCAACAATTGCAGGCTGAGCATATTGGTTTGCTGGTGATTTTAAATTATTCTTGCATAAAGTCATGTGGAATTGGAAAGGCAGAATCCCAGAAGAAACACAGCCGAGCTGCAGACCTCTGCCTGAGATTTGAATCCTGTTTCCCCCGAGGTATACTTTATGTAAATACTCGAGCTGTTGATTCTCACTCATCCAAAATTC
This sequence comes from Falco naumanni, assembly GCF_017639655.2. Taxonomy (NCBI): domain Eukaryota; kingdom Metazoa; phylum Chordata; class Aves; order Falconiformes; family Falconidae; genus Falco; species Falco naumanni. The sequence continues at coordinate 84,230,206 of NC_054080.1, forward strand.
GGGCTCAAGGGAAGACACAGGCAGTGCCACCACCATGGCTGCAAGCTCTTTCTCTGCAGGAGGAGGCTGCCTGGCTATGGCCCCGGTGAGGAGTACTCTTCCATCCCACCTTCACATGCAAGTACATCCCACGATGCCAGGCCGCATCCTGCTCTCATCCCTGAGAGCCAGTGCCTGGGGCTGCACGGGGGCTCAGCACCCAACTCCCAAGCGTTCAGCACTTGTGAACTGTGGCAGGTTCTCCTAAAACAGCCTGGGTGCTCCTGAACGGCCCCTTGGATCCAGCTCGCTCCCTGCCTGATTGCGACTGGAGTGCTCAATCCTTTCTGCTTAACGCTTCACCCCCAATTACAGAATTTCTGGGTTACATCATGTATATTGGGGGCTGCATTTGGGCTGCCACCCCCCCACGAAGGTTTAATACGGCCCGTTTGGTGGCTCTGGACATCCAATGGTGGCATCCAGAGCCTGGGTGGACATTGGACGGTGGCATCCAGAGCCTGGGTGTATCTGTCTTGGGAAGCGTTGGTGCCGATCCTGGGCTGCAGGATCTCCTGCGGGCTGGCTCCTGTGGCCTGTGCCTCCTGGCTGTGCCCTCTGGTTCTGTCCTAATTTTTTTCTCAAGTGCCTGACGTTTGGGAGAGGCTTCCTCCTTCCAGACTCTCGGGCCTGGGAGACCTGCGTGGGCCCCTTTGACCCGGGGGTGCGGAGCCCCGGCCAGACCCCAGCTGCGCTGCCGCAGGGTGCCCGGGGGTCCCGCGGAGGGGGCGGGGGCGGGGGCAGCGCACGGGACCAAAGCGCGGCGGGCCGGGCCGGGCCGGGCCGGGCCGGGGCCGCGTTCCCCGCAGAGCCGCCTGCCCCCCGCCCGCCCGCCCGCCGCCTTGGCCGGATGCGGCCTCCAGAGGGCGCCAGCGCTCCCCGGCGCGCTGCGGCGGCCGCTGCCCAGCGCCGCCCGGCCCGGCCCGGCCTCCCGCCACCCGGCCCGGCGCGGCCCGGCCCGGCCCCCTCCCGCCCCCGCTCGGCGGCCCCCGCCCCCGCGGCCGCACGTCGGGGCTGCAGGCGGCGGGGCGCAGCGCGCGTACCGAGCGAGCGCCGCAGCCCTTCCTCCGGCGGCTGCTTGCGGCGCTGCCCCGCGCCGCCGGGCTGCACCGCTCCGCCTCCCCCCTCCCCCTCCGACTATTTATTTTGGTCAAATCGGTTTGATTTTTTGGACTCGGCACATGGAGCCGCCGCGACTCTTTTGATGCACGCCGGACGGCTTTTTTTTTTTTTTTTTTTCTTTGGAGGGGGCAGGATTTTTCTCTGTCTGCTTTTCCACCGGTGGGAGGACCTTTCCCCATCCTTCCCCGTCTCCTTGAGTTAGTTCCCTGCACGCTCGGGAGCCTCGGAGCCTCCTGGCCTGAATGCAACTTTTTTTCCTCCCCTTTTGCTGATCCCTGTCAGTAGGGACCGACAGGGAAAAAACAACAACAAAAAACCCCAACCAAACAAAACAAAAAAACCCCAACCACAAACCATCAACCCAACCCCGGCGAGGAGGAGGCAGAAGGGGCTGTGCGTGCATGTGTTGTGGTTGCTGCTGGTGCTCAGGACCCGAATTTGTAGGTGTGCGTTGAAATATGGAGAATAGTCTTGGATGTGTTTGGGTACCAAAGCTGGTTTTTCTCCTCTTCGGGTTTACGCTGGCGAACCTGCATCCGCGAGTCATCGGTAAGTCAGCGCTACGTTATTTTCTCGTTGCACCCCGGGGCGAGGGGGATTTTTTCCCCGCATCCCGAAGGAATGTGCCCCTTTCCCTTCTGCTAATGGACTTTTCTCCCCCTCTGCAAACGCGGTTTGGTTTTTCGGGGGGTTTTGTTGTTGTTGTTGTTGCTGCTGCTCACCGGGGTGAGCTTGTACATCACTTCCCACGGATGGGAAGGGGGAACCAGGGTTAGAAGCGCCTTGGAGAGAAAGGACAGCACAGGGAAGAAGGAAATCCACGAAAATGAAAAGAAAAATGTGGCAGGAGGTGGCATAATAGGGGTGTAAGTGTGTGCCGAGGCGGTGGTGGGTTAGTTCCCGTTCTCTTTTTGCACCTGATCCCTCTTGGATCTCTTCGCCTGTAGCTGGTGGGGTCTGTGGGCTGAAACCGAGGGAAGGGTTTTGCCTTTGCTGGGCAGAGGAATAAAAGCAGCAGCTGAGTTAGCAAGGCAGAAAACGCAGTTATCTGCAAAGCATCTCCCAACTCTATTAGGCTGCGATTCTTCGGGGCTGCCCCTCTCTCGCCGCGCTTGGCAGGCACATTTCTAATTAAAAATGGCAAAACCAGTTGTGTGTAGAAGCGGGGTCGCGCAGGAACGGAGGGGACCGCTACGGTGGTGCTCTAGGGGGCTACATGTGCGGGGGTGGGGGGTGGGGGGGTAGAGAAGGGATCAGCAGCACACAGCTCTCTTGTTCCAATAAGAATGGAAAGAGAAATTGGGAGCGTGAGCGAAGAAGTGTTAGGAACTAAGAAAGTGCAGCTTGGATATGCAGGCGGCTCGGGGCATGAGTGCATGGGGAAGGGGGATGCGTGCAAGGAAATCCTGTTCTCCGGTGCTCGTTTAATTTTCTCCAAAAGCAAAGGAGGAAACACTTCAGTAGGACAAACCTGGGGAGGGGGGAGCCTGGAAAATACAAAAAAAAGGGGCCTGAGCACACGTCTGTGCACGCTGCTTTTGCAGCAGCGGCGGAGGAACAATGGGAACCAACTCCCCACAGCACACACACCAGCACTAAAGCAGATTTTTGTGATGGGGAAAAGCGCTGCATATGAAGCGTTTTGCAAGACCGATCCTCACTGTCTGCTGGCAAAGCTCAGGTTATCAGCTGTATGCAAATGGCAGTCACCCATGGAGGGGGCGCTTCCTTGACACACAAATGGGTGCGTGTTTTGATTGTCCTGGTTTTGGGGAGTTAGCAAGTAAACTGGGAGACGCTTCTCTGCCAGACCTGGAGGTTTATTTCACATGTGTGCTTATGTGCATCTGTGCACGCGTGTCCCCGTCATTGTCCTCTGCAATTACTTCCGTGGAAGGTGGGACCTGGGCAGTGAGGGCAGGGTAATGAATAGGGGTGTCTCTTGCCCAGCGTTAAGGCAGGGAGATGGGAGACATGGCAGTGATCCTCCTTCAAGAAAGATGATTGACTTGCAGGCTCCTTTGCTGCCAAAGGAGGGGATGAAGTGAGGAGCAAAGGAGGCCGTGTGCTGTGTCAGGGGCCAGGCATGCTGCAAGCCCTTTGCTCTCCCGACGTGGTGTGGGCATCGGTATTGTTTTGTGATCCTTGGAAGAAACAGCCTGTTTTCCAGCGGCACGTCTTGGCTGTGTGTTTCAGACCCCATACACAGGTGTTTATCGCGCTGATTTTGAAGGCGGCGTCTTTGCGTTGCACCCGATTCCTCGCGCTGTGCTTCACAAGCTGCAAACGGGCAAAGTTGTCCCAGCGTCGCAGCCCCGGGGGCCGTCGTGAGTTTGTGCTTTCCTGAGCATTCTTGTCGCTATCCCAAGTCAGCCGACAGCACTGAAGAAAGCAGATCCTGCCCTTCTCCGGCAAGGCTGTGGCCTCTGCTTGCACGCCCTGGCGTTCGCAGCCCGCTGTGGGCAGGAGGTGCAGGCAGCGCGCTGTGCCTGGCATGGTCCCCACACAGCAGGGCACGGGCAGGCAGCGAGCGCCGCTAACAAAGGGCTCCTGGAGATGCTGCACAATGGGGCTGGCTCCTCTCTTGCTCCCTGCCCAAAGCCCGGAGCCGCCGTGGGCACACAGGGATGGGTTCGAAACTTTGGTACCGAAGGGCAGCGGGTGTGTCGGTGTGCGGGCAGGGACACGCCACTTGTGCGCCGGACTCAAGTCCTGCGTCTGTCGTTGGCCATTGTGCACCAGGGGTGAAACATTTTGGGGAATGAGACAAAAAGTGAAGCACACCGTCGGACTTTTCCTGGTTAAAAACATGGCCAGAAGAACCACAGAATGGCAGTGTTTGCCATTTTGGAAAGAGACAGTGGAAAATGTGTTCCTGATAAAGACAGATGTAAATTATGTAGTGTTTGATCATTATGGTGCTGTGTGCTTTGTTCTGTGCATGCATTAAGGTAACCACAGAATACTTTCACTTTTTTTTTTTTTTTTTTTTTTTTTTTTTAAATCTGTAGGTGGGAATTGAACTCAATCTCAAAGGGTTTTTGTGAATGGCTTCTTGTGTTTGGTGTCTTTAACTCCCACTAGATCTTGGTGAGAAATTTAGTGTTAGTGCAGCATGTCAGAGCCCAGCGATGTCTGGGTACTATGGCAATCACTTCTGTGAGTGGTGCAGTATAAATCACCAGTGACCTGTCACAGCATCCATTTCACATGCGCTGCAGTTGCCCTCTGTTACGAGGCATTTGAGCCACGACATGTATTCTAGGAGCGGGGTAACCTCTGTGCGCTCACCAGAGTATTTTTAAAAATGGAAATGAGTTTAGTTGAGGATGAGCAATTTACATTTGAGTAGTTGTCTTCTTCCTATCGTCTGTTGAATATTTTTTGTATTCCACACTTCTTGTTTTGTGACTTTTTGTCCTCACTTCTCCCTTCTCCACATGCATATGGATACAGAACCAGTGCAGACTTAAAATACAGAGTCAGGAATGTTTGTTTTTAATGAGATTATGCCAAATGCAATCCTCTCCAGATTTCACACTTGGTTCATTTATCCTTGACTGCTACTCCCTTGTCCTTGCCAATACAAAACTGAGCATGAAAGATCTGTTCCAGGGCCCAAGACATGGCAGCACCATCAAAATATTCTCCTTGTAGTTCCCTGTTTATCTGAACTCATCCATCTTTGATTGTCTGTTTTATGCTGGGACCATAACGTCTTTGGGGCAGGACTGTAAGGGCTTTGCTGTGCAGATTCACAGCAGGAGCGTGGGCTGCAGTGAGGGCTTCCAGGAGCAAAATGATTAATAAATACATTGAGAAGAAAACCTGTGGGACTGCTTGTTCCAGATGCAGCTTGCAGTCCAGGCAAGTTTTTCACATCATCCAACCGAGCTGAAGTTCAGAGCCCAGTGCCCTGATCTTGCTGTTTGTATTCCCCAGGAGCAGCCTGGGTGGAGATGGAGAAGTGCGTGCTGCCTTCTCTGAACCCACCTGGGCTTTCACTCCACTGCCAAGGAAGCAGAAAGCTGAGTTTTGCATCCCAGTCCTGTCTCACATTTTGACTGGCAAAAGCCTGGATGCTGTATGTGGGCTGCTATTTCCCAGTAGCGTGTTAACACCATCCTGCAATAATCTGGGTTCTGCCTGAGCTTGGTCCCTGAAGCGTGTGTTGCATGTGACGCCTGGGTTGGCCTCCGCTAATGGGAGACTGCTGTCAATCCAGTGGCATGACAGCTAAAATAGCTCTTTCAGAGTCATTCATCAGATGCTCAGCACACGGATTTTTCCACCAGATGTCCTTTAGAGGGCTAATACTGGTTTTTTAAACGTTATTTTTATGAGACAAAATAATGCCATGAAACCGAGCGTTTGCTCTGCGCCTGCTTGCATGGCGTATCCAGCTGCAAGGGTGAACTCTGCAATGAGTTTGCACCTCCGTTCTGGAGGAGGTGGAAAAAGTTGTTGTAGAGACTTCAGCAAATGTGCTAATGTGAGGAAGCTGTGAAAGACGTTTGCCCTTTCCTGGTATTTTAACATCTTCCCGGACTCAAGCTTGCCTGATCCCCTCTGTGCTAGCCTACAGGAAGGGTTAGCCATGTCACTGTGCAGGATGTAGGGACACTCGGACCCAAAGGCTACACAGGAGCCAACAGGTGGGTTCTCGCCACAGTTTTGATGTTGCAAACCCTTTGATGGGTGCGATTTAGGAAAGTTAGTCACTTTCCTAAAGTGTGAAAGAAGCTGACCCTCAAAAGAGGGGGAACCACACTTTTGCTTGCCTGATTTTCCCTTCTGCTAAAATGCAGATCTGTAACAGTGCGAGTCAGTACAGCCAGTCTCTTTGTTGTAATACAAATAGATGGAAATTTCTTAAAATGTTGGCCTTGCTGGAATAAAAAGTATACTGACAAATTCCACCAAAGCTTTCATGATTAATTAACTAAAGGCAAAAAAATTCACTTGCTCTGTTAAAATTATCCCTTGGGTGAAACATTGACCTAAATTTTTTATTTCCATTGGAATCCAAAGTAAACACTCTAGCCCTGTCCTCCTTTCCCTTGCATCCCTCTTACCGCAGCCATGGTGCCCCGGGCTGGATGGGGGTGCTCCTGCCCAGGAGCAAGAGCATCAGCTGGGGAGGTAGCACCCAAGTCTGCAGGGTGTAGAGTAGTCCCCATTCCTCGGAAGACATCTGCCACCGAGTGCTCTTTGCTATTCCCCCTGAACACCCGGACTTTTAATTTGCCCGAGTGAATTCCTTTCTCCATGCTGGCCTGAAAATTCATCTGCTGAAAAATAGGTGCCAGAAGGTTCCTCATTGGAACGGTGAGGTTGTGCTGCAGGCAGAGCTGAGCTCGGGTGGTTTGCAGGGAACTGGCTTCGGTATCTGTATTTCTGATGCTCAATTTAAAGGATTTCTTCAATAGTTGTTGTGGGAATGGCATGCATTGTTACTGGGTCTGATCCCTGGGAAATAACTCTACTTAATGCGCCCATTACCTGTCACCTCCTCCACATCCCCTTCTGTAAACTCCACTGTCTGGTTGACCACTTCTGATGTTGAAAAGGAACTGTGGTCTCCTCTGCAAGACAAAGGATGCTTAATGCTTGGCAGTCTTTTTTTTTTTTTTTAAAGAGGGGTGGAGAGCCTCTGGCATTTGAGATTTGCTCCTTTGCTTCTTTTGAACAGCCTTCCGTAAGGAAAACTATCAAAATGTGGAAAGCAGATGACTGAAAGTGAAGTGTATCTCCTGACTGCTGACAATAAATTCACTGCTAAAAGAGAGTATATTATTCCTGAAAGATAACACATCAGATAATTGTAAACCTAGTGGAATTGTTTCTTTCTGACAACAGTTTCTCAATTTCAGCTTTGATGTGAAAGGCTACAGCTAAATTGGGCTAATGACAGAACATCTCGCTCAAGAGTTTGGAGATGTCTGCACTATAAAGGAAACAGAATTCTCAGAGAGGCACGATAAATGCACAGTTAATGTCTCAATTTCTGTCTTGGTTGATGGCAGTTTTTGTCGATAGTAATGCCAATATGTGCTGTAATTTTATGAATGCTCTGAAGTATTCAACATATATTGAAAACTGCTCTAAATTGGTGCCCAAAGTTTCAGCTAAGTATTGGTTGTCACACAGAGAGGCTGAAGGAACAGTACCTTCTTGGAAATGGCATCACTGGTTGAAAACTGGGTATCTTCTTGCCCTGCAAAGTAGTTTAAAGCAGGGAGATGACTGATGGTTTGATGATTTTGTTTACTTTTCTGATGCTTTATGAGCAATCAGATTCACTGGATTGATCATGGGTGCCCAACCCATGGTCATGCCTTGCTGTGCTGGGGTCTCACAAGGTACCTCCTTTCCCAGCTTGGAAGCAGAAGGTGAACAACCACCAGCTTTGTCATTTCCAGAGCTTTGATGCCCATTTCCCAAACGTTTTGGGAAACAGCATCCCAGCCAGCTGAGAAGTTTGACTCATTGAAACAAATACTTGCTGTCCTTCTCTTCTGGGGTCTTACAGCAAGAACAAAGGGTGACAAAAATAGATAAAAGTGTAAAATAAAGGTACTGGAAATTGCACAGGAAAGCTCCGGCTCTGTGCACATAGCTTCCTGGACAGTGAAGCAACCCCAACTACCAATGCAAGTGTTCCAGAGTACAGTTGTGGTAGCTGGAGAGGGTAGGGTAGCTGGACACTTACGGCGACACCGTGTTACAAAGTGCAGAATTCATCCAGATCACGGAGGTGGTGCTTGCACGACCTGCATGTACCATGGGATAAGCATGTACCGTGGGATAAGGATGTACTGTGGGAGGTGAAACTGCTTGTTGGGGAGTGGATGGAGAGCTTTATGAATTGCAGGGTTCTGACTCTTTTGAGAGGCTCTGTAGATTAGCTGAGCTAAGGTCAGCTCTTCAATCACTGGAGGAGCTCTGCAATGAATGACAGTCTCCTAGTTCATATTTTTATCATTTATATATAATAATAGTTTCACAGCCTGGTGTCCACGTTCTGTATACCCTGTCAGGCAATGGGGGCTTCAGATGTTATGTTGACAGAGACGGGTGTTTGTCCTGCACAGGTGAGGAGCTACATTTCCGTGTTTCCAAGCTGCCTTTCCTTATTGCTTTGCCTTTTTTTTTTTTTTTTTTCTTCCTCAATATCATAGCTCCATTCTTGCCTCTCATTTCTCGAGTTCTTGTTTACTCCCACTGCATACCTTCCACCATCTCCACAGTTGGCCGATGCTCTATCAAACCTCAGTGCAGTGCTGCGAGTACCAGCGGGTTTGCTTGAAGTAGCACCGAGGTTACTTTTGGATGTGGGGAGTTTCTACAACGAAGAGTTAAGTAGAGAGATTATGGCGTTATAACTTGGACTAAACCCATTGTTTTAGTTCCCTGATTGCTTCTTTCTAAAAGCAGGAGTCCCCAAAGCGTTGCAATTAAAAGCTGAAGGTTGCTTCCCTAGGCGAGGGCTATCTTGGGGCTGGCAGCAGGTCCCAGGCAGAGTAAGGTGTTTTTTCCATAGCCCACAGCTACCCAAAAGGCCTTGTTTGGTGCAGGGTTCATGCATGAACACCTAAGCGCCTCTTGACAATCTTCCTCTTGCTACCCAAAAACTAAAAAGCATTTTAAAAGCACTCTTTTGGGTTTCTCTCTGCTAGTTTGCTCTTCTTAGAAGTATCAGGGGAAGGACAAGGACATTTTAAAGGGCACTGAGGGGCCTTTGACCATATTTCCCCCCCCCCCCCCCCTTTTTTTTTTTCTTCACTGCCTTCTGATGCTCAAAAGAAGAGGAAATGTAGGTGGCATTTCATCTTAAATATATATATTTTTTTCCATATAGTTGCAGTGATGTGGGGTGTTGCCCATATTCATCAGAAATTTCATTTCAAACTCATTTTCCAAACGTCGTGGTGCTTATATTTCTCTTCTCCAAAGTGAAAATCCTTTTTCCTAGTTTGTTCCTCCTTTATTGTATTATGGAAGCTGCTGGAACTTGCTGTTGGCACAGCTGGTTATCCTAATAGCCTACGTCTTGTTTATAAATTTGGCCAAAAGGCCACAATCCCCAGTTCTGCTTTGGAAGGACACTTCCTATGTAGTTTTCTGCTCAGAAGACTGAAAAATTTAAGACCAATTACTGGAGAGGAATCCACCATATATATGATGGTGGTTAACGAACTTAGATTTAGACTTCGCTGTTAAAAAGAACATTGGGATTTTTAAGTATTTATTTACGGGGGCTCCAGACGTTTTTGTTTTCCCTGGACACAATGACTCCTGTGTCCTCCTGTGTGAGAATCAGTGTGAAGCAAGTTAAAAAAGAAACTGAATCTGACAGCTCTTGCTTTACTGTTTGTGATTAGGAGGATACAAAACGGAGGCAGTTTCATACCACTGAATAGCGTCAGATAGGCTTTTTCCAGTGTCCACAGAGATTTATAAGCATAGAAATTTAGATTTTAAAGTGCTGTAGGACCAAGGGTGTTGTACACGTAGTGCTTTTTGCAAAAAATCATGTGGCTTTATGTATTTAGATTTATGATGCTCATTGTTTTTGACATTAAAAGTAAGGAATTAGTTTGTGGAATTTAAAACAGTGTGCTTTGGAATAGCAGGTGTGTTATAAGAAGTATATTCTGTTCTGGTGGAGATGGCTTGCTATACATGGCAGTTTGCTGTGATCCCCCTCTCACGCAAATGATTATTTATTTCATCCTTTGTTTTCATTAATCTGAAATAAAGGTCATCTGGATGAAAGATTCAGGAGAAAACTGGGTAAACAGCTGTATTTCCATACTGCCCACACAATTCTCTAAGCCCACAATAATGGAGAATAAATCAGGTTTTTTTCTTAATCCACCAAATTTTAATGATTTAAACAATTACAAAAAGAGAAAGGTTGTTTTAATACATTAGGCTGGATTCTCAACCAGAATAAATCTTCGCTGACTTCTGCAGAGACACCTTCATGTCAACAAAATCCTCCTAACGCAATTTGTTGTTGATCATTTGCATTTGTGATATGCTCAGATAGATGCTGGTTCTCTGCAACCAAATAGCTTTGCTATAGCAGGTGTATTGATATTAAAAGGGTTGTTAACATCTCTCCAGAGGGGGATATTCTGTTACCAGTAACTCTATCAAGCTTTTCCATCTGTGTAGGGAATTTGTCAGAAGCTGGTGTTATGTTATTAAAAGTATTAGTTATCTCTTGATTTGTGGCTAATTGAATTACATCATTAATAGAATTCAATTACAATCAATGGAAAATGGTATCACCGCAAGGACAGTGGCCACTCGAGGTTGTGAGTAATGCTTTGTGCTCAAATGGGGCAGCGCCACAACTCTCTTAATGAGCAAACTTGCCGGTCCTGACTGAGGAGAGGTTTCCTGCTGAAATGGGCAAACTGGCTTGGAGCTACCCAAATCCCTGGGCGCCGTCGCTTTATTGCAAATTGTTTTTTGTGAATCAAGTATGAAATGGTTTTAATCTCAAACGTGCAATAAAATAATACTCTGGCTCCCTCCTGCCCTTGATACTCCTTACATAAGCTTAATCTGTCTTTATCACAAATTCTTGAAGTCCTGTGGAGCGAGGCTGTTGATGGAGAATCGCAGGGGGCATCCTTGTGTGTGCCACGTGCAGGCTGGTGAGGTTGTGTTGCTTCTCACATCACTCCTCCTTTTTGTATCAGAGCTCGCAGCACATCCCAGGAATGACAAGTGCATCTGTCCATAACTACAAAACTAGCTTAGCTTTCCAAAAGACACCAAACCCCTGAGGCTTGGGAGAACAAGCTTAAGTGCAAACAGAGAAAAACTGGAGCAGAGTCCAAAGTGGCCGTATCAGGGCGGTTGATTTACAGTTTTTTTGCCGAGGCGGAGGTACGGGCCATACAAATGAAACATTGCTCCTCAGGGAAGTGGAAAGGAAGGTGTAGACTCTGACTTGGTTATTTAATTTGCTGCCCACTAGGGATGGATGCCAGCTACAACTGGTGGCAGTGAGACTTCCAGCTGCAGCAGAATTGCAAAAGAAAGATGCTACAGTGACAATACCGAACAAACAAGGTGATCCATCACCCATGAGACTCGGAGAGCTATACCGTCAGGCATATGTTATAGCAGAACCCTGGGCTATATTATACCATTAATTTTTTTTTAAAGTAATACTCTTGACAGGTTTTAATGGGAAATTCCACTTACAAATCAATGGTGTGATTCAGTCCTGTATTTATTAACACATTCCTCAGATTGCAGATGAGTGAAAATACCTGAGTACAATTCAAATGGCCCTTAAATGTGGAGTATGATAGTATTTGAGTGTCCGATAATTTATATTGCCAGACTCCGTCTCAGTAAATGAGATCTGTCTCTGTGCGTTAATATGCCAAATACCTGATAGCAATAACTATTTCATTAGTTCTGATTGTTCCTGACATCGCCTGCATCGCCAGGAGTTTCCCTGCATCACCCTTTGCCTGTGCTCCCGGCTTTGCCACTAAATGCTCTGTTCCCATATGGTAGGTAAATGGGTTCTGTCAGAAATAAGTAAACCTTTATGCAAGGTCAGTCTGGGTCATTGCATGGCTAAAAAAACATCACCAAATGCAGCCAGCCACTCCCGGAGCTGGGCTGGGGGTTAACTTGCCCCGTTTTCTCCGTCAGCTGGATGAATGCTGATGCAGAGCTTTCCATCCCAGGTGCTTCTCCCTGGCTGAGCTGCAGAGCTAAAGGTCCTGCAGTCCTTCCCATGGGCAAACCTGATGCTGAGGCCGGTTCCCCTTAGGTATGGGGTTTTTTTTCTGTCATTTTCTAGTAGGTTTTCAGTCATGTCAGTTCTCAAATCTCATTTCCCCAAACTGCTCTATGACGCTGCCACGGCCTTGTAAGTGTCCCGTTGCCGCTTCTCCACAGTGAAGTTAAATGAGGATGGGGAGGTGCTTATCACAGTTAAGGCTAAACAGCTGCAAACACCTGTGAAGGATGGTAAAATGCTTTGAGATTCCTGTAGTAAAAGGGTACGACACAACCGTAATGTATGGCTGACATAAAATGCTGATTGTCCTAACGCTAGTAAGCTCCAAATGAGACTAGAGTTAGCCTGACAATAAATTAAATTTTAAAAGGTAATTCAGTGAATGTATGATGAAAATTTGGCCTCTTAGTATACGATCTGTCAACAACTTACCCAAATTCGTTTCTCATTTTTTGTAGAACGTTTCTTGATGGCATATGCATCTGAAAAAGTGAGCAGCTAGTGGTTTTCAAAATCCATCCCTAGGAATAGCCTGTTTGGCTCCTGGGAGCAAGCTGGTCTTTGAAAATTACAATCGATAAACATTTTCCCCCAAATCTTTGGCAGATACCTCCCCAAACGATGCCGAAAAGCCCTCACCGTATTCCTTCTTTGCGGTCATTAGTCTTGAAGTGGGAAGTGCCAAAGACCTTCCGTCACCCCTCGGTTGCTACATCAAATACATTCCTGGCATTCGCAGCCCTAATAAGCTGAAGAGGGGGATGAAAAATGCCCCTCTGTGTTCCTTTGAGCAGCAACAGGTGAATTCTCAGCATTGCTCATAGTGTCATTTTTCTGCTTGTTAATGGTCTTCCCGAGCAGATAACCTTGCATGAAATAAAAACGTCAAGTCAACAGGCAAATAACAAAACTGGGGGCAAGTATCGACTACTGCTTCGTGGTTTGGATTTCAGAATAACCCGAATATTTCCAGCCCAGGACTTAATTGTTAACTGTTGGGACTAGAAGGGCTACAGCTAATGAATACATCCTGTCCTCTGCTTCTATCTTCTTGTAAATCCTGCTTTTTACCTTTTTTTTTCTTTTTTTTTTCTGTCCTGCAGTAGTTTTGTTTATCATGCCAGAAAGTCTGTTTAAGTAGAGAAGGGAGTAGGACAATGCAGCGCACGACAGCACTGCGCTCAATGTGTGCTGCAAAGCCTGGTGATGGCTTTTTTTGCCTTTTTTCCTGTTGTGTAGCTTTGGGCTTTATTTTGGTGCATATCTGTAAATACTTAATGAATCCACACCTGATGTCTGGGGGAGAAAACTGCTTAAACAATGACAAAAGAGGCAGAATGGAGGAAGAGGCTGTTGCTCCTGTTAGCATCAGCCCTTGTGGGTGCTTAACTCCCATCTTCTGCTCGTAGGCCCACCAGATTTGGAATCAGAAGGGAATTTTTCCCCTAATGGACAGATTTCCAGGGTATGTTTCTCCCCGCTTCCCGGTGAAGTGGGGTCTGGTGGGCTTCCTAGCATTGTGTGACATTCAGGGGGACAGCATCCCCCTGTCTCACCTGGCAGTTACCATTCCTGGTCTTTTATCAGGTGTTAAGAAGGGTGCTTGTAAGTATTTTGGGGGTTCGCGGCATGCAGCGATGCTCTGTGGGCCCTTCTGCAGCAGGTGTCCGTTGTTGTAGCTCTTCTGTGGAAGGGTTTGATGACCCTGGTTGTCCCCTGCCATCTCAAGCCTTGTGAGGGATAATTCCTTCTACATGTTTGGTGAAATCAGAGCCCTGCCTGCTGGAACCTCCTGGCTGTGAGTGATACCCGGTGGGAAATAGTCTCTTTTAACTTCACATTCCTGGAAGCTTGTCAGCTAAGGCATAGTGACATACATTAATCTGTGGAGAAAAAAAAAGTCGCCTCCGGGTGGTGAGCCACCTGACCTGCCTTGATGTCTATCTCGGGATAATGCTAACCTTCACAAGGTACCTACTTTCTTCCTCCGTAATTGAAATTCATTTCTATGACTGTAGAGTATTAAGAAAATCTTAACATCTGTATTAAAAAAAAAAAGACACTGACTTTTTCTGCCTTGTGCAAATGATTTCTAATGTGGGCTTGGTATTGAATTAACGAAGTGACCTTTGTGGCATTTACCTAGAACACAGGCAAACGAAAAAAACGGAGCTGCTGTAATTAGGGGCACTGCAGACAGCGAGGCTCTTTTATCAAAGCTTGCCTTGGAGCATCGGATGCCTCGAGCAAGTATCTGTAAGTGGAAGCAGAGGCAAGGAAATGCTTATTATCAGAGGGTTAGGGCAGATCCTCTTGCAACTTTGTTGTCTACCAGATCACGCTAAAGAAAAGGAGCTAAAAGTCGACAAACTCTCCTGTACGTTAGAAAAGAGCAAAAGGCAATTTCCTCTGCCAGGGTTTTCAAGCCATTCCTGCAACACTGCTGAGAGTGACCTGTTTGCTTCGAGAAGGACACCCACCTCATTTTAGGTACCGAACAGTCAGGGATTTTTTTTTTTTTTTTTGTAATGAAAGACTTCATAAGTGTTCCCTAATAAGAGATTTTTAATTTATTTTATTCTTTTTCTAACAAACGAAGCGTGAAATAAACAGAACATCCTTTCTGCTAAACTAGACCAGGACAACATCCTGCTGATGTCTAAAATGAGACAATTTACTGCCAATCTTACCACGGTAAGCAGGGAGTGGGGATGGGTATGAATACAGTATGTAATGGTTAAAACATAAACACACAGATTTTCTGTCTTCGTGGCTGAAAGGAAGAGCAATATTTGAAGAAGTTGTAGCTGTTGGTGCCTGTATCCTCACGGCGTGTGGAGCCCTGACTCCCACCCTGCCTTTCTCCAGCTGTTAGTAGCTGGCCTGGGTGAAGATCCATCAAGGTGTAGCGCTATACGTAGCACCTGTATGTACGTACATGTTGTGGATGGTTGGGAGTGGATGGCCAGGGGGTAGAGCAAAGCCAGCAGAAGCGCTTGGGCTCTTTGGTTGCTCTCAGCCCTGGAAAGTTGCCTCATCCTGCAAGGAGTGTGTCTCAGGCCATTTCTCCTACTCCTGGCACGTGGCACACTGGTGTTTAGTGTGTTTTCATGACTTGGTGGACTAAATGGACATTTGGATGATTCTGTACTTAAGCAGACTAAACCCCAAAATAAACTCCTTAGCTTAGTGTATAGATAGGTCCATAGTTGTGGCTATATGCTGAAGCTCTTTGTTGCTTTTTAAGCAGCTTGTAATGATTCAGAAAATGCTGCTTTTCTGGTAAGACCAAATGATGTACCAAAACAACTTCTTCCTCTTCTGAGAATGAATCTGGCAGGGCAAGTCAGCTCCACTGGCTTTGTCCAGGAATGACCACTGAGATTCACAGAGTGATGCTCCAGGCACCCGATTAGGCAAAATCCTGCTTAATTCCTGGCATTCGTTGGGGGCCTGACAGTCACAGCACAGTATGTGGGCAGCATTTTGCTGCCTGATGACTTCTACAAATGCTGTGCATGTGTGAACAGGGGATGAAGTACAGTCCTGTGAACAGAGGTGGTTTGAATTCTCTATATGGTGACTTTGTATGTATGTGAGTAGGTATGTTTGTGTGCACGTTGCTGTAGTTGTGTGCATTTTTGTATCTCAGATGCATGTGGCTATGTACATATATGCGCATGCACGTGTATCTACAGTGAGAGAGAAAACACAAGTTCTTAGTAAAGTGTAGTTACAGAAGAAAACGAGCTTGCTGAAAGAAAAATTTTAAGTCCTCAGGACTGTGGTAATTACTTTTCTCCTTTAGAGTGTTTGAACAAAGCAGCTAGTAAAGTTTGAGTTGAACCGAAGCTTTCAGTTATTGTTGGTAGGGGGAAAATAAATCATAATATGATTTGGACTTCTGAGAATCAGAAGTTGAATGCCAGGTTAAACACAGCCTAGCAGTCTTTTCCTGCTGTAGGCAGATGCTGATTCTATTAAACTGAAATAATAGCATGTGTTGAAAGCCACAGAGGTGGCAATTTCCCCCTCCCCCCCCGCCAGCCCCAAGAATTAGAAAATTTCCCATAGTTTTGATCTATAGTGTAAATTAGGCTTATAAAGTGGTGTGCTACATCTTCATTAAATGAGGAGACAGTAATCATGGGGCCATGTAGCGTGATGGCACGGGGTTTTCTGTTGTTCTTTCATGCCTGTGTGGGTTATTTTCGGATTACAACTGAATATTGGTTTTGCACTCCTGCAAAAATATGACTTTGTGAGCTAAGTATAATCAACAGAAGCATACACACATTTTCACTGAAAGATGTGGTGCTTTATTAAAATATTGTATATTCATGATCGATGCATGGATTCATTAAAAATAATTTTTAAAGTAGAAATTCAATGTCTTCTCCTATAAGTTACAATAATGAACAGTGCCCAGAGACAGATTGTATAGGCTAAATCAAAAGTATGACTTCATGCCAACTTTTGGCCCCCTGCGGTTTTCTATTTTCACTTCCAAACAGCGATAAATTATGTGTTTTACATACAATTAATGTGTTTTTAATAAAGAATTAGAAAAGTGCTGTGGGAGGAAATTACTGTGAGGTAAACTTTGACTCTTAAAGGAAAAACTGCCCTCTACATTTTTACACATGCCAAACTTTTCCTGTACCAGTTTTTTTGTCTTTGCAGTCTCTTTGAATGTTTTTCCTTGTACCTCTAAGTCTCGACTTCTGTAAAAGCAGCTGTGTATGTGATACGGAAAAAGCTGTGGATGTTCAGAGGCTTCTTGTGTTGTGGGGTGGACTTCGGGCACAGGCTGGAAAAAGTAACTTTGGAAAAGCAGCATCTGTTGGCCTGACTTCTCTTGTGTTCCTGCAGATCAACGGGCACCTTAACCCAAAGTGCTTGCACCCACATAGAAACGCTGGGACAGGGTCAGGTGCACGAGGCATAAATTCTGCACCGTGCTAAGTCCCAGGTCACGCCAGTGATCTGAGCTTAGGTTGCATTTGGGATTAGGCTCTGGGCTTTAGACTCAATAGACGCTCAGATTTCAGCTTCTCTCTAACACAGCTTTATTGCATTTGACAGAATTTGATGCCAACGGACTTTTTCTAGAAGTAGCAATAATTTTCTCACACCTGCCTTTCCTGAGATGATTGGCTTTATATAAGCAAAGAAGGTAAATGTGGAGAGGAGAAGGAGAAATGTTCATTTGTAATGCATTAAGCCTGAGCTTTACATACGTAATTTGGGCCCTCTGTTTTGTGATGGAAATGCCTGTTTTGCAAAAATGTTTGGTTGGAGACATTCAATATTTCCCAGATTGGAATCGGTGACGGGTGGGTTTAGTGTGTTTTATGAACGTGCTGGTTAATATTCAACCTGACAGTGGAATTGCTGTGAGATGAAAATGTTTTTTCCTGTTTTACTGTGCTGTAACCATGAGGGTGGACAACAGGGCTGCAGCGGAGCAGCACCCTCATTGCTTTGGGTTCGCACAACAGCAGGGCTGGGTTTTCAAGCACTTAACATTCTGTTGGCACTTCGGTTTCTTAAGCACTTCAACAATCTGAGGTTCTGGCACTTACGAGGTGGAACAAAGATGCAAAATCTCATTTGTGAACAGAGTAAGCACTTGCTTGAATCCCATGCTGCACAAACCAGATCCTGTACAGGTATAAAAGCTGAAATCAAATGGCTTTAGAGCGCGTGAGCTGCCCGAATGCCTGTCCGTGCTTAGGCGATCCGTGCCACGGTCAGGGATGCTGGCTGCGATTCAGGCTTACGTTGGAGTAAAGTTTGCCGTGCTGTGTCTTCCCACTTCTTCAGAAAGATCTAAAGGGACTTTGTTACACTGTAGAAGCTGCTGCGCAAGTCCACATTTCCAACAGATTTGGCTTTGAGTAATTAAAAGGACAGGATAATGGATTGGTTATGTTTCTATTTCTGGATTGCTCATTATTTTAAAGTGAAGTCCTGTAAATGGGCAATCAATATCAGAATAAAGGTCCATGACATCACCTTCTGTTAAATGTGGATTTCTCTTCCTTTATTTCGTCATTTGGAGAAGTCAGAGGATGGGAAAACTACAGGGAAATGTCTGCTGTGACCAAACCTCTGGAAAATCTCCTCTCTTGGCGTGAAGCCCCCTCAATGTGCTGGGATCTTTCCAAGAATGGTGAAAAGGCCTTTGGCAGGCTTTCTTGAAAGGATTCAAGTAGGTCGAGATCACATTGTCCAGACTGGTTTCATCTTAACTGTTGAGTTCCAAGGCTTTTTTTTTTTTTGTTTGTTTGTTTTGTTTTTTATCAGATTTCTCTAAGGAGTTAAACTGCCAGGGAAATTGGCTGTTTCAGACCCATGGATGGCTACGAAGAACTGCTCAAAGAGAGACAACAATGTCTGTGTGCTTGTTGGGAAGCAGAAGGAGACCCAAAATCGAGACACTAAGCTGGGCCTCAAGACTTAGGCTGCTGCTGGATGTGTCTGTATCGAGGAAGAGTAGGAACAGCATCGTTCTGTTGAGTGTGGTGCTCCGCTGTCCCAGTGAAAGGGGCTGTTTTAATGTAATTATCAGCCTCAGAACAGAGCTGGGCTTCCAGCTTTTGCTTCTCCTCTACTTTGCAGAAGACCTGGATTTGCTGGCCCACCACACCACCGGCAGTTTATTTACTGTGACGAGTCAGACATTTGTTGTGCAACTTTACAGAATGATTCATGGTAACAGCAATAAGCAAAATCTTTTAAACAAGCCACTTTAAGTCCTTTTACAGGACAATCTGCCCAAGTCTGGCCAGAGCACGGTAAAAAAATTCTGTCAGCGGCTCGGGTGCTTTGATGGTTTTTGCATTGTGTGAAAGGCAGGAGCATGTTGGGGCTCTGAAGGACGAAGCATGGTCACTCAACACTGGTTCTGCCTCAGGATGACTTTTCATGTTGTTTATGTTCCTTTACTCCAGGGAAAAACATAACAGTAAGAACAGCAAAGACCAAATAATAAACATAATCTCCATTTACCTCTTCTTGCATATACCCTTCATCTCTTTTAAGGCCAAAAGCAGTTGGACAGGAAAGTCACGGAAGAAGGAAAGGGGGATTTATTTGGCCTTTATATGTCCTGGTGGGATGGATTTGCCAGCAGGAATATTTTGCACCCTATGGAGGTGGGCAGGAGGTTCAGGAAGTGTTTAATTTTTCCTTTTTTCATCTTTCTTCTGCTCTGAAATTGGGTCAGTCCTGTAGGATTTATCTGAGATGGCGCAAATTGGGCAATCCTGTATAATCTGATTTTGGCAGCAAGTAACGGTGAACACTCTTGCAGCAAAACTTCCTGGGACAGTTATTTCTAAGTGAGTTGTTGCACGAGATTCTTGGAAGACAGGGAAAAAATTGCCTAAAGAAGGAGGTCGGAGAGAAACTAGAGAAGAGAGCTGGATGTCCAAATTAAATTTGCAGCAGTAATTTTTAACAGGGAAGAACCAATATCTAGGAAGCCAGTGGAGTGATAAGTGAGGCGGAATGGTGAGAAACAAGGCAAATTGGAAAGCTGGAGGACACTGCCTATGGAATGGAAATGTGTGGAGCGGCCAGGCAGGTTAGAGGAACACTGTCTACATGAGGAGGGATACCTCTGTGTTCATGTGATGGAAATGGGGGTGAGTATGTGTCTGTGGACAGGACAGAATAACTGGGGAACAGCTACCTGTGTTACACTGAAACTGTAGCTCTCCTGTTCTTAGACACAGTCCCTTGGACCCTTCTGTTTCCACTCATTAAAGCCCATATACCTACACTTTCAGGTCAAATTCAAGGAAAACTTGTGAATCATTTCAGCTGGAAAAAATCCGTCGTCTGCGTATTTTACTGTTGATTTTTTTTTTCCTTTTTGTGCAAAACCACCTTTGTCAGCCTAATGTTTGTGTTTGCGTTCGCTGACCCAAAAAACAATTATTTGCACATCTCTGCTAAGAGATCTCAGTGACAGAACCTTCCTTTCCACCACGCCACGCATTTGTGTGCACACATGGGTATGTGCACTTCATATAGCACAGGATTTCCAAATACGCGTAACCCCTGTGTATTTCTTTCCTGTAGAGTAAGTTGGATTCTTAACATACGTGAGCTTTCAAGTATTTTCAAGTCATGTTTCAAATTTCTTTCTTGAAACTTTGAGTTTCAATTAGTTGGCGTTTTTTCTGGTTAACACCGGGCTGAGGACAAGTGCTCAAAGCTGTTTGCCACTTGTTTCAATTTCTGGTAATTGCAAATAGATTAAAAAGATCTTATGTAAATTTTGTTCTAAAAATTAATCATCCTCTGCAAGAAGCCAAAACATGATGTTTTTTAAGAGACCTGTTTTGAATCTTCAACAATATGCATGCTGGGCTGCCATGATAGATGAGCTCAGGGCTGGGCTGTGACTCTGAGCTCAGAGATCAAATGTTTGATGGATGCTCATACAAATGTCTGACGTCTAAATAACAAACTACATAGCAAAAGGGTTGGAGTATGACTTCCAGGAATGACCAGTCCCGCGGGAGAGTTGGGATGGTGGGATGTGAATTAATGATCGGTCCCCTGTGATGTTTAAGTCAATGAAAAGCCAGGACTTACTGACATTTACGTCCTGTTTGTCCATACCAGGAAGAGATTTCTGGAGGAACAGTAGATGTTGCAAATGAAAATCAGGATGCCTTTTCTAGCGGTGCTGTTTAGGGGTGGCTAGCGGTAGGGAAGGCTGCGCAGCAAGGGTGAGTGCTAGGATGCACCTCGGGAGCAGAGGTAAGACGGTGGATGTTTTGTGTGGTACCGGACACTACACCAGCAGCAGAAAATGCTTCTTGGGTTGGTGTCACTGAAGGGCATTTATCTCGCCAGAGAGCTGGCTGCACGTCCTCCTGTCCTCCCCTGGTTGTGGGAGGCTGTGTTGGGTAAACCGTGCTAACCAAAAGCTGAATCTATCTCCAGATCCTTAAAATAAATACAACAAGTGTATAGGCATTTCTCAGGCGTGTGCCGATGTACCTTTTGTTGAGGACCATGAACATCACATTCTTAATGTCAGTTCTGGGCTACCCCAGAGGCTGCGTTATTTGTGATCTTGCTGGGGAGCTGCAAAGCATTTCAGTGCTTTATTGCAGCCTAAATCCTGTTATTACCCTGATCTACCTGCGCTCTTTGGAAATGTGAAAAATATTTTCCCGCTGACAGCACTATTTTCCCAAAAAGTTCCCTGCTTATTGGTGGTTGGGAGCAAAAAGTCCTTAGTTGTGTGATAGAGAGGTCGGGGGAAAGGAACGGTGTGCCGGTGAGGGGCATGTGTGGCAAAATACATCTCATAACTTCCCAAGGAAAAACCGCTCTGGGTTTGCTTCCAAGGGTGGTGAGGCCGCCCCTGGAATGGCGCGGTGGGCTCTGGGCCCCTCGCTCCCAGACAGAGCCTGAGGGGCTGGCATGCTTTAGCTTTTTTTCATTTTTATTACTGTTTTTAAAAAGTTGTGACCTTAAAGCCAGAACAGAGAAGTAAAGCAACGGCATAATACAAAAGTGCACGTAGTTATTCCTGCTTTACTTTTATCGTAAATATTTGCTGCTCTCTCTTGCAAAGTTGTGTCTCAGCTAAATGACGTGGATGAGACACTAAACTGCTCAAGGACATCGGTACTGGCAATTCCCCCACCCAGTACTCCCAGTTCATAAGTAGTGCTGCCTTCTGCCTTCCCCCGCAGAGACGTGGAGGGATGAGGACAGCTCCGTGCATTTCTGGGAATGACCTCGCGTTTCTTGAGTGTCATTTCGTTCCGTGCACGCTGTCCTTAGCCACAAATTCTGGTGCCCTGACTCATCTAGCCTAGCTTGTGGCAGCTGTGGGGACAGAGTCGGAGCCTGCCTGCCTTGCTCCAGCATTTGACCTACCCTGAAATACTAGATGCCCAAAGAATTAGTCCTTCTAAAGCGAATCCTAAGCTCCTTCTTAAGTCACTGGAAGAAATGAGGTTACTTTATAGACCTCCAGAGGCAAATCTTGTCTGTCAAGTGAGTGCCACAAGCTAGCCAGGCAGGCTGGCCCCAGGCTTCTTGGAAGGCTTCACGCTGCTCACCACAATCACACAGGTGCTAATGACCAAATTACAGGGACAGATTTCCCTGGCAGATCCTCTTCTGCATCCTAAGTGAGCGGTGAAGGAAGCTGGACCCCCCACCCCCCGCAGGATCTGATGGCCCCTCTGAAGGGGACCACAGGGGATCAGGAGGGGTAGGGCTGGTGAGCAGACACCTCCTGGTGCCCCGTGGTCATAGTGAAATGTCTCACCGGCTGTTTAACTGAACCCGACAGGGAATAATTGTCAGGGCAGGGGATGTGCAGTTCTCTCTATGAATTACTGACATACATGTGGATAAGGATTAGGCAACATCCCTACCCTAATAAACCCTGTGACTCTCATGCGTACCTGTGGCCCTTTAGAGGTGATTGAATCTTGCTGCTGAAAATCTGGATTTATAAACCAACTTTCCCTAGGAGTGAAAAATCAGAGGCGTAAGCAACTTGTCTAATGCAGGTGACAGCGTTAGCTTTAGCAACGAGTGCCGCGGATCTTTTGACTTTGAGGTTTATGTCATGGGGCAGATTGAAAATCACGGAGGACAAAATGACAAGAAGGGAAGAATGATAAAAGAAAACCTATCCGAATCAATTCAGTATTATTCAGTGAGCGATGGTGAAAGTATATGAGGATCCTAAATTTGTGTCCCTTGTCTTATGAGAGTTTAGCGATAAATTGCTCTCCTCTAAGCAGGACCTTGATTGCAGTGATGGACAGGCAGGTGTGGAGACTGGAAATCAATAACTGGGATAGATTCAGGCAGGAATCATTAGTTTGCAGGCAGTTGGAGACCAAGATTTGCACAGCTCAGTCACTCAGAGCTCATGTGGCTTCAAGGAGACATATTTCCTGACAAGAATGGCAGGATTTGGCCCTTACAATTTTCGTAAGTACTTCCCAGAGGATTTATGAATAAGGTCCCATTTTTATGTGTAGTAATTGTATTATACATCAGCTTATTATGGCTGAACATTTCTCTTTTCAGTGGTTGGTCCTTTATTGCACACCTGAGGTGCGCTAATTGTGTTCGTTAGCCTTTGGCTGTCTCTGATGTCTCTGTCCTTCTCTGTATATCCGAGCCCTTTTGCTGAGGAGGTGCTTCATCTTAGATAAAAAGATTCAGGTGAGGACAGGACAGAAGGCGATTTGGATTTCGCTTGGGGAAAAATCACACGACTCCATTCCCCATGATAAAATCAGCAGTGGAGAAGTTGTTGGCAAAGTCCCAGCTGGGACCTGTGTGTGCCGGGTGCTGGTTTGCTGGAGTGACCTCGGGAACTGTTTCTATGGTAGAAAAACAGTAGATGACTTTCCTGAGAGCTAGAGATGACCCATCAGGTCCGTAACAGGCAGTACAGACAGGCTGTTTTGAGGAACACCTTCCCCCTGGGTCCATGGCCCTTGGAGCATCTTCTGTCTTAACACGCTGCTCCTATTGACAGCTGGGGCTTCTTTGCACTCAGGAGGGTTTCTGAAGTTGCATCTGATTTGAGTTGGAAGGATTCGGTCACAAAACATCCCCTTGTCTAAAAAAGCTAGTTTCACCAAGGAGCTGGAAGGCAGAAAGGACTGCTTTCTCCCTTGTATTTTCATTTTCTCCCGAGCTGATGTCACTGGCCTCTGTTTGCAAATGGAGGTGCTCAGAATTAGCACTCTGGTACTTGTCAGTGCCTGACAGACCCTGCGTGGCACTGAGATGATTGCATTTATCAACGTCTTGGTTCAAAATATCGTTTTGGAACTTTATATTTGATGCAGAGGTACTTGGGTACATATAAATAGGTGTAGATAAACCACATATACATACACACACACAATTACACGCTTATAGCTATCTATAGGTAGGTAAGGGACCCTGGGGAGATTTTTAGATGCTGGGTTACTATCAGCGGGACATAGGTACCAGGGTTTGATTTGTGTGAAAAAATGTATAACCCATTCAGCTACTGCAGAAAGGTCGGAATAAAACCAGAGGTTACAAGAGTATTAACAGTGTTTTCAGAAACCTAGAGTATTTTTTTTTTCTCCAAGATGTGTTAATGAATAAGGCAAATGATGGAGGACTTGAATTTGGCTCGTATTGCAAAATTTTAGAGTTTAATTAGTTACAGCACTTCTGTCATTTCATCATCAAGCCTTGTATTAACTGAACAAGTGCTCAGTGATGATCTCTGTATCTTAGGCTTAAAAAAATTAAATAAAGTTTTAATGCCATTTTTTCCGAGTAGAATTAACTGTAGAAGGATTTTGCTGCCAGAGCTCTAACATTATATCCAATCCTATAATAAAGGTTTTTTATTATTAACAAAATAATTTCACATACTCAGTATTACTCATCCTGGATACAAGGCTCTTGTATCCTACACAGTGTTATTCTCTCACAGGAATTCATTTCCTGACCTGCATTTTTGGGACAATATGGCTTTACATTAGCAGACCCCCCGCAAGCCCCTAAGAGCTCTCAAGTTGATGAATTTGAGGTTACCGTTGTAATTTTGGTTGGGTCTGGCTCCCACCAAGGAACAGAAGGAGGAAGGGTTGCACTGGTTTGTACAGAGATACAAATTCAGTCACAGATATTAGGCAACAGATACTAATAGCAGATATTAATATTAGGTGAAAGCTCTTTGCGTACATCTCTGTTTAGTTATGTCTGTATTAAATCTTGGAGGTCTAACTGACATTGATAAATGAAGCGGATGAGCATCCTTGCTCCTACGGTCCCTGCTTTCCTTTCCCCGCTCTCAAGAGCTGCCTGCTGCTCCCTGCATGCCTGGGGGGGGTTGCTGGGTCTCTGCTGCCCACCCCCCTGTCCCCACGGCAGTCCCTGCAGAGCCCAGCAGCCCCTCTGCAGCACTGGGAACCCAGCACCCCAGTGCTGGTGGCTCTGCCCAGGCCCATGGAGATGCTGCCCTAGCTCCTCCGCCAGCCCCTCATGGGTGCTGAGCCTGTGGCGAGGCGCTGCACCCCAGCTCGGCTCCCTGATAGTGCCCAGGCCACGCAGGAACATGTCTGTAGACTTGTGCTAGATTATCAGGATTTTGGATTGATCTAAAAGCAGAACTTAATTAGCTGTCGAGCACTTTCTGTGCTGATTGAGATCATTTCAGGATCCCAGGAATGGGTACCAGCTGTCTTTTGCAAAGTACCAGGCACTGAATTAAAAAAAAAAATCCCCAAACCAGACCTTAGTGAGTAATGCTGAAATCATCTCTTTGGTTCCTAACTGCGGATGAAATCCTGGCAGTTGTCAAGAAATCACTTTTTTTTTTTTTTTTTTTTTTTTTTGCCAAGCACTTCTGTGTTGTCTTGAGTCTAATAACAAGGGATAACAAGGCACTCACTAATTAAATTAATTTCACAGCACCACTGTAAATGAAAAAGCACAATCACTTTTGCTATTTTCAAGACCGTAGCTTGGGGCTACGCAGGTAAGATTCTGAGAAGAGGCTGGAGGATTACAGCTGAGAACATGCCAAGTGAATGAAGCCCTTGGAGACAAGCTTGGCCACCGCTCTGATGTACCAGCCACTCCTGCAAGTCCGGGAGGGAAAGGGGACTTTTCCAGGATCCCCTGGGGCAGATGCTCCCCTTCTCTGTCGCTTGCCTTATGCCTGGGACTGAGCATCTGGGATCCCTGGCGTCCATCTCCTACATACATCTCAGGTCAAGTGGAAAATTGCATAAAGAGTGGGTTTCTGGTAGTAAATTGAGCCATAAAATAAAATGGATGGTACCCGGTTAGGGAGGGGGTTTGCATCCCTGTCCCCACTCCTCCCCACCACCCCCCCCACCCGCCCCCCCGAGTTGTGACAGCTGAAAGATCAAGTTGTTTTGCCAAAAGGGGGAGATTTCTAGAAGGGAAGGGGAGTTCATGTGACTTTTAATTAATTGGTACTGGGGCAGGTACAGTGTAAGGCTGGGTTGGATTTTCTGTTGGTGTTTTGTATTTCTTCCTTTGACACTGAGGGGAAATAACTCCTATCACCCAATATCCATGTTCCCACAAGCCACCTGCCTACTGATCATGCAAACTGACAAATCTGGAGCCTGTTACAATGAACCAATTAATTGAACTCGGTGGATTTTCTCCCGTCAGGTAATTTTAGACTATTAGGTTATTTTCCATTGTAAATTTCTGGCAGAATATCATGCTAAGCTAGGGAGTGATGCTGTTCCCTGTAAGGAGAAGAATGAAACACAGTAAACACCTTAGGGAAGAGGGCACCAGTGTTTTCATAGCTAGGGTGGGCTTTTTGGTATAAGAGGTAGTCACATTTCAAATTCTTGTATTCCTCTTCTAAGCCCCAGGGACTTCAATTGGACCTTCACCTTTCCTTAAGTTGTATTAAACAGAGTGTATATCTGATATAATATTTATGCCTTTCACTTTGCAGCTGAGGTTTAAATACTGCAGGTTTTATATCCCTAAAAAGTGCAAATGAAAACAGGGTGTTTACAGATCATTGCAAACCACGGTGCGTTTCCTTCTGGATTACTTTGGGGTAGTCACCAAAAGGATGTTTTATAACTGCTAAAATGATTCCTTCCCATTCCTTGGTATTCAATGTGATCTCCTTGTCAGCTTGTTACTAAATGATTTTACAGCTGAATTTTTGTGTTTGCAGACCATTTATTTTTTTTAGTTAGGTTTCACCGAATACGAGGCTAGAAAAAGCTGATGTCGTTGTCCAATCCGGTATCCCGTAGTGCATCGGCTGCAGCTTTTTCCCTCTGGTTCCAAATCTGAAATGTTTTGGTGGTGACTGGAGCTGCGGAGAAGTTTTGCAGGGTGCTGATGATGGCTGGATCGTGTGGCATGGTGTGCTGCTGTGACGGTGCTTCGGTTTTACGGTGTAACAGAGAAGGAATTTGAGAGAGAAATGTAAAATTGAAGACCTGTTGAACACCTCTGGCTCTGACACCTTACCAGGTGCTTGAAAGGGACTGTCTGTGCCAGGACCCTTAGGTTTTGCCCAGCCTGCTGGCCTGGAACTGACGGACAGGACAACATAGGGTTCAGGTACCGTGGGTGGTGGTGGGAGCGAGGGTCCCGTTGGTGTCCCAGCCCAGCATGGCTTTGCTCAGTGTGGGTAGAGGCAATGGCATCTTGGTGGTGGGGAGGTTTGCAGGATGGGCTGGCTGTGGGTGAATGGAGAAGGAATAAATTGAATTTGAATTGAGTAGTAAATACTTCGGTAGTGCCTTTCCCCCTTACACTGAGATGGCTTTTCAAAGGCGATGCCGTCTTCTGATGCCTGCTAGCAGGAGGTTGCTGCCTTCAATACGTGCAGTTCACTGGCACTGGGAGAGTTACACAGATTTGATTGGAGTCAGAATTTAGCTGGCAATATGCACGTTCAAGGCATTTTCAAAAATCAGGGTCCGTTCAAGGGGCTGCTTTAGGGCTTTGCTAGACCCGAGGCTGAATCCAGTGTGGCTGCCGCCCTCCCCGCCCCCCTTGCAGCCGATCTATAATTGTCAGAAACCCAGAAGCGAACAGGTAGGCACAAATCTCTGGCAGTCCAGGATGCACCTTGATTGACAGCAGGCTACTGATGTCTGGGAGATTACAGGCTCTGACTTCTAAAGAAGAGCTTAATTAGCTCCGCTCCAAGAGGTCCATTCTCCCCTTCGTACGTGTGCATAACTCCAGCTGACATTAATGTGAGTTATATACCGGGAGGAGAATAGACCCAGAAGAATGTGGGGGAGGTGTGGGACGGAGTGAGACAGAAAATGAGATGGTGGGGGAGGAGGAGTGAGCGAGAGGGAGCACAATGGGAAGAAAATATTGGGGGAGTAGGTACATGCCCGGGGAGGAGAGGTGACCTGCCTTGCTGGCTGTAAGGGTGCTGGGAGCACGGGGATGTGCTCTTGGCTCCCCCCTTTTCTTGCCTGGGGAATTAAGACCATGGCAGATGACTCAGGACTCTTCCCCAAGGTGTAAAAACCTTGGCAAATCTACCTCCCAAATCATAGAATCATTTCGGTTGGAAAAGACCTTTCAGCTCATCGAGTCCAGCCGCTAACCTGGCACTGCCAAGGCCACCGCCAAACCGTGTCCCTAAGTGCCACATCTACATGTCGGCAACATCCCCTTCAGAGACTCCAGTTCCCATCCTGTCACTCCATGAAGCACCTGACAAAATCCCCCCCCCAAGTTTCAGCAGCAGCCAGATGTGGGACAACCAAGATATGTAGGGATTAGGGGACGGAGAAGGGGATACACATGTGCTGGGGGTGGGGGGGCAGGTGGCTCGTTTTGTAAGAAAAAAGAAAAAGAGAGGGTTGGATGCATGAACAAAAGCTCCCATTTAAACTCTAGTAAAGACAAGAAAGAACTGAAATGGAATAAGACATGAACTATAGAAATGATGAATGACTGCATTTGGTATGTCTATATATGGGAAAGGAGCTGCTGTGCATAATTAAACAGTGGATAAATGGAAATGTACATGGTCGCTACTAAAGACCATGATAAATGAGTTACACTCCGTCATGTTCATATATCGCCTGCTGCAGGTTACTAGTGATGCATTTATGCTATTTATTCTACTTTCATTGCTTCAGCCAACTTATTTGTGAAAGTAAACGAGACATGGTTTGATTCCTCTGCCCAGCAGGTCTACGAGTCAGTGTTCCTGCAAAGGCTCTGTCTCTCTTCATACTGCTGAAACTTTCTGTGGGACACCAGAAAAATTAAAGGCTTTTCTTCAGCCCCAGTTTTCCCCCCCCCTAGAACTGAATAGGCTTTGTGTGTTCAGACTTAAATGAAGAGAACTGATGATAAACCTCCCATTAGGGAACACTAAAAAACCCCACAGTGCAGCTTGCCATTGTAACCTTCGCCAGGCTCCTGGAACCAAGGTGCTAATTTGAAAAGCAAGGAAGGGTCCCTTGTTATTTTTAAATTGTGTTTTAGTATGTGGGGTCCATAGCTGGACTTTCTTTTTAGCACTGTTCTTCAAACTTCGGTGCTGAAGCAGCTGAGATGTGGGATGGGCTGTCACAAAGCCGCATCTCTTACTCACTAGAATAGCTTGGTGATTAGCTGGGCTCGTGGGTGTCTGGGGGACAGATATCCGTGTTGATAGATGCCATCTTACCCCTCGCTGAAGAGCTCGCAGGGCAACCGAAGTCATTGTCAGAGGTGCCAGGTCCTGGTGGTAAGGGGGATGGATACAGAGCTATGGTTGGGCACAGAGCTGCGCACCTCCCTGGTGCTGTGCCACCGACCTCCTGGACACCAGCCTGGCAGCTCACCAGCTCCTTCTGCTCCAGAGGCGGGTGGGGAGAATGGCTGGAAACTTGAGCAGAGGTTGACTACTCGTGGGCGAGTATTAGAGGAGACCACTTGATTCCGTGCTGGGTTTGCTGCATTGATCCTTCAAAGCCCACGGAGAAGACCCATGCTGAGGTTGCGTGCGTGAGGTGGATCCCCCTTCTGTGTGTGGGACCTGCATGGGCCAGGATCACTTGCTGGTAGTGCAATGCAAGGAAGAAAGCAATACAACACGGAGGAGCAGCCCTGTTGTAAATGCACCTCTCTCTGGCTCCGTTAGCCGTTCTCCCTTTGTGGTCCGCGAGCATGTGCTCAGAGGAGAAGAAAAACAAGCCGAGAGCTCTTAAATGTGTTGCCAGATTTGAGAGCAGTGTCGCTGGATTCTCAGTCTTTCTTTTTCCTGCCAGTGCAAATAAGATCGTGCATCCAGGCAGCTTATATTATTGGTGTGTCCCCTGATGGATTTCAAGTACCTGGAGAGATGCCTGAGATAGCTGCACGTTTCGATGGAGGTGGCTCCCTCCCACAGCCTCCATTCATTAACAGTTCTGCAGAGTACCAAGAGATTTAATCACTGCAGTAAAAAAAATAAATATATATTTATGGGCGTTAATGAAGGTCAGGAAGATATTTGCCAACAAAGGAAGATATGTCTGTATTACACTAAGGCGCCAAATCTAAATTTTTAGGTGTTTTTACTTAGCTGCTTCATGTGCCTTCAGTGCCTTGCAACCCAGACGAAAATAAATTTAGATTCAGAACAAAAATATACATATTTTTAATACACAATAAATAAATAAATAAAAGAATACACAATAAACCAGCCATATTTTATAAAAAAGGCAGATTGTATTGAGCTTTTCCATCTTCTGTTCTTCTAATATTTATTGGAATTCGATTGAAAAGCATGAGTGTATAAATTGTCTCCTCGGAACATAATAAAAGGTAGGATTAATTTGCACTGATAGCATTAATGGCTGTATTTAAATAACAGATGTTTAAGTAATCATAATTTACAGCTCTGCTACAAACTCAATTTGAACTTGAAATACCTTTGCCTGTGGGGAAAAAAACCAAACCTGGCTAACAGTGACTCCCAAAGCCAGATTTGCTCGTAATAGGCTTGAGAAATGGCCCTGTTAGGTTTTTTCACGTAGAAAAGTTGGCTTTGCAATGGGGGGTCTGTACACTTTAAAAAAAGCATCAGAGGGATTGCTGGGGCTCAGCTGGCTTAGATGTGACAACGTGAGTATGACAAGGTGAACACGACAGCACAGACACTTTGGCAAGGGCACACGCTGTCGCTGAGGTTGGGTTTTAAGGTTTTGGACCTTCCTGCCCCCATCCAGCCTCTTCCCACTGTTTTTGTTTTCCCCATTTTCCTTCCAACCAGAAGATGCAGGAGTCTCCTTGCTCTGCGCTTGCCTGGGTCGTGTCGTGGTGCTTAGCAAGCTGACCGCATTGCCTTGCCTGGCTTCATCCGTGCCCTGGGCAGGGTCGGACCAAAGGATCTCCACGGGCCCTTCCCAGCCTTAGTCTTTCCGTATGTTCCCCTTGGATTAAAAGGATACGGAGTGATTGCTCCGTATGCAGCAATGTGATAAGGTCGGGCTGTGTAGGGGGAAGTGAAGAGCTTCAGATTCCCCACGGAGCTTCTGGAGGCACCTTGGAAGAAAGATTTTAGCTGAAAGCCAGCCATCTTCAGCTGGGATAGGAAGCTCCAGAGGGAACCCTCAGCAACGGCAGGATTAGGTAGGGGGCAAGTTTTGCTATTTGGTTGACTGTCTGTATTACATTCAGATTCTGTAAACCGAATCTGAATATTACTTTCTTTTTTAAATCGAATTCCATCTGAGACAGGCGACTGCTGCTGCTGCTAACTGCAAAACCTCCTCCTTTTTTGGCTGAGTCTGGATCTTAGTTTCTGAGCTTCATTGGTACCTGACAGTCAAGATATGGTTCATTTTCTTCTGGGAACAAAATGTTATGAGGAGAATATGTTTCTCTTTCTGGCTAAGATGGATGCACTTCTCTTTTTTGGTAGCTGAATTTTGAAGGCAATAAACACTAAACAAGGGAAAGAAAGGAAAAATACACATTCAGAACCCGCTGACATACTCTGAGCTTTCTGCTCTTACTGTCTTGGATCAGGTTCTAAAGAGTGCCCTGGGTGGGGACGGATTTGGGAGGGTGCTTGACATCCACTATCTCATTTTCTTCTCCAGATTTTCCCTGGAGAACAGGACAAGGCACCGTGGGCTCTTTGCAAAGCTGTCTGCTGGCGTGGCTATGCAGTGGAGCCCGTGGGAAACACCACATCCCCATCTGTGCTTTCCAAATGCGTACTGGGAGTGGAGGAACCTCTCCGTGTTCATCACAAGCACGCTGCTGACAGTGTCTTGCACCAAAAGCAGGACAGTTAGCTTTACAGCCTTCATTTGTCCTGGTACTAATTGTCCTCTCTCTCTCTCCACCGCACCTTGTGGTGCAGAGACGGTGCCGCATCCCGTTAGCAAAGCACACCGTTCCAAAGATGTTTGCAGAGACACGAGAGGAATAGCAAGCAGCTGCTGCACTCCTGCCCTGCACCCTCCGAGCCCAGTGATGAAGCCTCTTGACTAAAACTGTGAAGGCTAAATAAATAAATTAAAAATTAAGGACCTTATTCCCCCAGTGGAAGAATCAATCTCAAGCAAATGCACTGGTAAGCTGCGTTAGTGCAGCAGATAGATATCTGCCCTTTAGCCATACTGGAATGAGGTTACCACTGGGATTGTGCAAAGAAAGGATCGTCTCAGGGAGAAAGCATGACATTTGTGGGTTGGTGGAACTTAGCACGACAATTCATTGCAACGGCATCGTCCAGGAAAGCTGTGGCTTTTTGGGTGTTATATGTGTGCTGTAGGAATGTGCAGGCTTTGAGAGTGTGAGAGTACTGTCTGGCTGGGATGAGGAGCTTCTGAAGCCAGGGCAGCTTTCCTATGTGTTGCTTTCCAACTTATAAAGTGGGCAAGATATCTAAAGTGTTTCAAAATCCACGAGGAGAGAAAAGAAATCCTGGTAATGCTACAAATAAGATCTAAGGTGCAGGTGATTTCAGGCTGAGACCCAGAGAGTTTCCCGTGTGATGAGATAAATGGAATTGTAGAATCATTTCCTAATGTAAACTTGTTGCAAATCTATTGCCTTGCTCGTTTAAAACTGAACCAGCTAGTGACTGTCTTTAAAATAATGTTGAGGGTTGTCTCGGATCACTAGGTACGGTAACCCTGCTGTTTTTGCATGGATGTGGGAGCTCATGTAGGAAGGTCTGGGACCTGGTGCCAGACAGCCTGGTGGCTGTCATTGGAAATGAGGGGGATTGCTGGCAGAGAAGAATTAAGATAAAATGGTGAAGATTTTAAGGAGCTTTTTTGCCCCGTACCACTATCAGTGAAAGGAAGCCGTGTGCGGGGAGGGTTATTCAGCCAGGGGCTGCACGACCTGAACAAGACTTGAGCGAGGTCCTGTTTGTGCACGTGAACAACCAAATCTGGGGGTTTCTTCTTTGGTTTTGCTCATGCAAAGCAGGGCCAGGCTTACACCGAGTTGGGTTGAGACAGAATTGCTGGCTGTCATTTGCTTGTGTTGTTGGAATGCCTAGAGGCAAGCACGGTGCTGGGTTGTAGGCTAACGAACACATACATTGGAAATAGCGATTCTCCATGTAAAAACGTTGTGTGCTAAATCAGGACGAAACACTGGCTGTGCCACGAGCAGCTGGAGGAAAGCAGGGGAGAAGAAAACGATCCATTAGACAGGCAATAGCTGCACAGCAAGAAATATTCAATAACCTCACCGGTGTGAAGCATTTTCTTGTCACCAGGGCAAAAAGAACTTCTTAGGAGGGATTCTGTAAAGTGGCAGGAGCAGATGTGCCAGGTAAACACACGTGTGACATGATGGATGGCAGGGTTTGGGTAGATACCACTAATTTAGCTGAATTTTGGGCATGTAATTCACTGTGCTGAAATATTGATATTGCTCCACCTAATGACAGGAGCTCCACACCGGCAAATGTCTTAAGGTTTGTAGTTAAATGAGGAGCAATCATGTTAACAAAGGTAACACAAACCATTAGGAAATCTCTACGCTGCATCTCTGCATGTGGATGCTATTAAAGTGTCAACTCCACATGAATACCAATATTAACAGTGTAGTCAAACTTTAATGATTTATAACAATAGGTGCTGTATCAGCACAGAGAGCAACCAGCAAAAGGAAAATTAAACCTAGAGGGAAACAAATGATGAGAGGAGAAGATAGTACAAGTGATGGAGGTTGAAATTAAAGCAAAATACGGACTACTGGAGTGGGGCAGATGTGCTTTTGTGTGATGTGGTAGAGGATTTTTGAGCTGAGGACTTCTGAGTGGTACCCAGATGCTGGAAATTTCCTGTGCTTTTGCCCACTTTGATGTCATAGTGCTGCTAAAATAGCGTGCCACATGGTGAAACACATCAAAATAGCAAATTTAAACATGGCCTAATTAGTATTTAGCTGCTGGGGTGGTCTATCCATATGGGAAAGCTGTCCCTAAGACTTGCAGCTTCAAGCCTGACACCCCAGTGATGTTTGTGGCCATGTTCCTGCTGTCTGGCTTGTTCTGTATTGCATTGGAGTCTGTTTCTGGTGTGACTCCAGCTTCCTTGGCAGGATGCAAGTTAGAGAATTGGGAGGTCGTGGAGAGCAGTGTAATGGAACGCATCGTTCGGTCCCTGGTCTGTTTAGTTCCATCACTCATTTTAAATATTAATTCCCTGACTCAAGTTTAAAAGACAGTTCTGTTTCCTGGCATCCAAACTACGCTGTGACTCCACTGGTCCTCAAGAACAAAAACAAAAGAAGAAATACATCCAGGAGGACATATTTTGCATTTTCAGGAGAGGGGTTGTTGAACGCTGACAAGCAGCTGAGAACTTCTACACCACAGTTGTGTTCCAAGGAGGCCAGAGCCCTGCCTGGTGTATCACACAGTGCTCAGGTGACAGAAAGGGAATAAACCTCCTTCATTCTGCCAGAATAACATTCTTCCTTTTCACGGCCTTCCTGCTTCAGGTATTTGATCTTCCTGTCCTTGCAGTAGCAGGTTAATAGAGGGCTGGAAGATGCATGGCTCCTCAGCTGCAGGGGCGTGATCAAGGGTGCCTTTGGTGGTACCTGCTGGAGAAGGCATCGAAGCCACAGCAGCACTTCAGCTACCATGGGCCTGGCCACTGCACCGGTTAAAGTTTTGTGCTGCTTTCTTGGTTGAAGGTTTTTTTTGCACAAAGAAGAGGGAAAGCCTGCAGTTTGTAGTAAAATCAATGTAGAAAAACAGCAAGGGGTGGGGAGCTAGCAAAGGTGAGCAGTAAGCACTGATAGTCAGCGTGTGTCTTGCTGTCGTACTGTGGCATGAGTGTCACACCGTCGTAGTCTGCTGCGGGTGTTTCTGGGCGGTTTGTTATTTTACTATGTAAAGTATCTCACAAACGCAGCAGTTTCTTCCTTCAGCTGCAGCCGTTCCTTCGCAGTGATGCAAGGCGGTGTTAGAGGGCTGTTTTGGAAAAGCAGGTGTGACATCAGGAGGTGGAGATAAGAAGAAGGAACCATAGCTTTATGGATCCCTAACTGGTATTTTTAGTCAGGGTCAGGTGTGCTCCTGGAGGGGATATATAAACGGTCTAAGGAACTCCTGGACAATGAAGATGCAGAAATTGAGGGTGTGCTGGCGCCGCTGTTGTGGTGGTGAGCGGTGCTGGCTTCCCCTTGGTGCTGGCAGGGAGCAGAGGGTCACCCAGCTCCTTGTTGAAGGGGCACCATGAAGTGAGGAGAAGCACCGTGTCTCATAGGAGTGACCTTTTCCACTTCTCATCCCTTTCTGGTTTTCTCTCCGCGTGCATCAGCGCTGCCTCCTTTTAGCATCTTCCCACCAGCTGCCTTTGCAACAACCCCAGTGCCACAGCCGTCCCATTCTCCCCCATCTCTGCCCCCAGCCTCGGCCTGTGCAGTCCCATGACAGTGGTGACCATTTTCCCCAACTTTCTGCTGGGGAGAACAGCTGCCTGCCTTCTTCCTTCCCTGCAGCTTCTACCACGATCACAGCATTGCCGCAACGGTGGCGTTTCTCTTGCTTTTCTCTCTCCCTGTCCGGTTACTTGGCTCTGCAATGGCATTATTCGGCAGTAACCCTGTGAGGCATTTTGTGGTGGCAGGGTGAGGGCATGGCAGCATAAGGAGCAAAAACTGCACCTCCTTGCAACACCTGCGTTTGCTTTTCCATGTTGCAGCTTTCGTAAGGGCTGGTGCTGCCATTGGAGTCGTGGAGTGCGTGCGTAGGACCGAGGTGAAGAGAGTGTGTTTTATTCCGACTAAATACTTTCAATCGTTTCTGATCGGGATATTTGTAACATCTGCTTAAGGTAACACCATTACCCGTGCAGCTGCTGACTGCACAGAGTAGCAGAGCCGGCCAGTTAGCTCAGCTACTCCGTGTGTGTGTGTGTGTGGTGTGTGTACGCACACGTGTGTGTATGACTGTGTGTGCTGGCATTAATAGGAGCTGCTTATCAGCTCAGTTGCTGGACATGAGCCTTGGAGCTACAGCTTGCCACGGGTGGGAATGCAGCTAGATACTTTTTTTTGGTTTGGGGTTTTGTGTGATTTAGTTGAACAACAGTGGAGGGAGCTTTGCTTTCTCATTGCTTTTCATGGTCATGGACTGATCCTGCTGCCTGCAGCTCGGCCCCACGTGCCTCCTCTCCTTCTTCTTCTGCTCACAAAGAAGCTCCAGTTGAGCTCCTTTCATAGAAAATTCCCAGTTTTCCAGAAAATACCCCTAGAAGACCCATATACGTGAAGTTATGGATATTTTGCATACCTCATCTGCTGTCTTCTTAACATACGTTATTGGCTTGTATATGTAATTAACGTCAGATCCCCCAAAAGTTCATGTAGTTGATATAGCACTGGTGGCATATATATATTAAACGAAGCCTTTCTCTGAGTGTCACCCACAGTGACAGGTTCACGTTTGGGATGAAAAGGGGCTGAAGGGAAAAACGTGGCCAGTAAAAGCCAATGTGGAGCTGGAAGGTGCCTGTAGGATCCAGGGAGAGGGAGGCAGCTGGAGCCCTGGCACCAGTGGGAAGAGAACCTGGATTTTGGCACTGGCTGGCAGAAAGCTGCGGCACTTCATGGACTGAGAGAGGTGAACTGGGACAGGAATTTAGTATGTGATAGCAGTTACATTTAGTGCTCAGAAGACGCTAGGAATTCCCTAGATTTCTTGGCTGGTGGTTAAAGAGCCCTCTGACTCAGCGTAGGTAACCCTGATTAGCTTTTATTTTAATGAGAAGTTAATTAATAAATGGCTGAGTGAGGGAGAGAGGGGTTTGCACATCTCTTCCCCTCTGGTGGTTGCACGAGCAGGTAACAGGTCTACCCAGGTGTGCTTGG
The DNA here is from genome assembly GCF_017639655.2 of Falco naumanni. Lineage (NCBI taxonomy): Eukaryota > Metazoa > Chordata > Aves > Falconiformes > Falconidae > Falco > Falco naumanni. The sequence continues at coordinate 84,267,008 of NC_054080.1, forward strand.
CTTGGGGCTGTATCCTTGAATCCCGGATGAGAGCTGGGAAGGGGTGGGCAGCTGCTAACGTGTTGCTGGTGTTCGATGAGAAGGCAGGGGAGCAACATCCCCAACCTGAGGTGCAAGTGATCGTCTGGGTAAAAAACAAGTCCCTTCTGATCACAGAGGTAAAAAAGGTTCTTAAATACCACTTGGGGACTAAATACCACTTGGGGACTAAAGAACAAGCCAGAGAGGTTTTCTACTGGTTTCAGGTGACAATGACATTGAAGGTAGTGTATCAAAATAGACTGTCACCCAAGCAAAGGGCAGATCAGTGATGCAGATAATCCCTCTTCTTCCTCCTCACCTGCAAGAGCTGAGGACAGCCCATATATCCTGAATCTGCTTTTATTGCCCAGAGCCGAACATTGGTTTAGGTATGAGAAGGGTAGATATGGAAGATAATTGTGCCAGAAAGTTTGAAAATTTACTTCCAATATGGACCTATGAAATTGTGATGCAATTTCAAACTCCTTATTTTTCTCAGACTGGCAATTGTGTCTTCTGTGAACGGTGAGTGTTCCACCGGTGTTGTTATTTAATACGTTTTGGAAAAATGGATCCAGGCAGTGTCTATTTTGGGATGGGGAAGGGTTTGGTTTTGTTACTTCCTAAGGCTTTTGGGCAGAAAACAACAACAAAACAAAACCCTATGAAACCTTTCTAGCAGAAATATTGTAGTCTGTTCTGAGAATCAAACCACTAACTAATGCATTTGAGTATGGCATTCATTATCTGGCTGCCTGTGTTTGCATGAGTAGATGGGAGGTGGTATCTCTGCTGGAGCAGCAAGCGGAGGAGCAGCCTTTCCCTGCAACAGTGTCTGAGCAATGTTTCACACACCAAAGGCAGAACAAGCAGCATCGATCCTAGCTATGCTCCAGAGGCTCAGAAGGGAAAAGCAAAAGCAGCATTGATTTGGAAATAGTAGTAATGGAATTGGGGGTGTTGTTTGCTAGGAATGGATAAAAATGAGTGACCTTTCTGGTGCGCTCTATCTGCTTAAATCAAACAGTAATAAATGAGGCAGCATTTTCAGACAATCTAATCAATAGGCTGGTATAGTCAAGGAACCTCGTATCACATAAGCTAACGGGGTTGGACTTAATCGTATGAGTTATAGCCTCGTGTGGCTCCACATAGTCCTTGGAAGCCCCGGCAAAGTGCAAAGCATCCTGAAAAGGGAAGAAGGCTTTCATTGGAAAAGCAAGTTGTGCCGTGGGAGGCCCTGGATGACCAAGTGGATGAGGTGCTGCTGAGAGAGTCTAGGCTGAAATCTCTTTGAGGGGCTAATAGAAACACAGTTTTCCTGGGAAAGATCACCAGGGAGGAAAACATGCTGGCTGGCAGCATTTGCCTGCTGTCCTGAGCATGCACACCCTGGATGCATGTGTGCTTATGGTTTGCATAGTGTACAAGATGTTCTGGGGACTGGAGGGAGTCCACTTGTTCAAAACTTACAGGGAACTGCAGAGACAAAGCCCTTAAATAGTAATTATTTGTCTCAATATAAGTGGAATTGACCTGATTATAGGCAGGGAAAGGCTTGGGAAGTGGATGAATTGTGGCAGTGCAGTAGGGACCATTCACAACGTGATGACGATTGTGCAAACCTTCCAGATGCTGGAAAACATTAACCTGCAGGACCTTACAGTCTTGGACCTACAAGGTTCAGGTATTTATCCTTAATGCTACGGGTGCCTGCTCCGGTCCTCTGGTTCCAATTCGGCACCTAATACATGGGAAGAATCATGATGATACCTACGTGACACCTGGCAGTGCTTCAAAAGGAGCTTGGAAGGGCTTGCCTTGTATAATTTTAGCTGGCTGGCTTGGTCACCTTATAAAAAAGTTATGCAGAGCCTCTTTGTACTGCAGAATTCTCAATATAGTTAATATTAATAGTTAACTGTGCACTACATAGAGATCTGTGGCATCTGTATTATATGCTTGGGAGAGTATGGACTTCACCTGACTGACCCTGGTGCTCCACTCCTTCATATGAAGTCGTCTGTCGATCCAGTTATTTCTTTTTTGTGGGGAGTTCATTAGTTGATGTAATTTTGTTGTAAAGGCTCGCTTTTCTGGGAACTGGTTTGCTAGCCCCAAGTTTTATTGTACCACGTTTGAAACGTTCTGCACACTAATAGTACTTTGCACCTCTGCAGCAGCTCTTTCACACAAAGAACCGAAAGCACTTTAGGGAAATGCTCAAAGTATACCTGACAGTAAATCAAAGCTAGCTGTCGTATTGGTACTTGTGCCTATCAAAAATCCATAACAATTATTAGTCTGTATTTTGCAGATAAAGACATTGAGAAAAGGGTCCAGGTGATGCACACTGAGTTAGTAGCTAAGATCAACTCTACTTTGTTGGTTTAGACACCATAGCAAATGGTCTCTGAAAGGGTTTTTCTGCTAGTTAAGCTTAATTTATCCTTTTTTTAATTTATTCTTTCTTTCCTTTTTTATTTACAATCCATTTCCTCTGTGTTTTTCTGCCTAATTATTAATAGTAATGTCACACCCCTTTCCCCAGCAGCATTCTACATGCTGATCTTCACTGTAATTATATTTTGCACTTAAATAATAGTTTTCAGTCAGATTTCAAAGTGTTTTACAAAGGTGGTAAGATTTTCTCTGTGCAGCCTCAGGAAGTTGCACGTGACATGCCCTGAATGTGGAGGTGAGTGATGAAGCCGCTGCCCCCCCAGGAAGGGAGCACGCCCTTTCCAGGCAGAAAGAGGAAATCATAGCTGTGAAATTCTTTCCTCTGCTCTCCTGGCCAGTCCCTTTCTTTTGCACTGTCGTGGAATGGTGGAATCCCACAGTTTTCATTCTGGCTGCCAATAGCTTAGACGCATCCTTTCTGTCTCTGCAGTCCTTTGGGTACCACTCAGCCCCCGGGATTCAGTGGCTAAAGCAGAGAGGTGTGCCTACTCCTGAGGGCTCCGAAAACTGGTCACCTCTTTTGAGTTTATCCTAAGAAATACACAGATGTGGGGTTCTCTCTCCCCCCCCCCCCCCCCCCCCCCCCCCCCCCGAGTTTCACAGGCAAACCACCTGTCCATAGGCATTTCTTGCTACTGAGCACTGTGAGGTATTACAAGGGAGAACCCCCAAGCTCTTTCCTTCCACCCCAGTTGTCATCTCCTCTTCTTCTCTGGCACAGGCAAGAAGTGCGCATCCATGAACCTGTGTTATTCTCTCCTGTCTCACCTCCTAAATGGCCAGGGAATCTCTCTTTGAACTTCCAGTCACTCTTGTCAGACACGTTCCTGTTCAGTCTTATGTTGGACAGGGCTAAATCTCCACAGAAGAACTTCGATGAAGATACGCTGTCCATTCACAACTACCTAACGGGTAACTCATTCCTTCTTTGGAGGAAATATATACTTGCCTCAAAATAGTAATAATGGTTGGGAAATAATTCAATGTGGCAGAGTTAAGGGGTGATAAAACATTTATTCCTTCACACATGACAAAAAAAAAAAGTGTTTATGTTTATGTGGCAGCATAAGATTTATGATATCATTAACTATTCATTTCCCTGTCTTTAACTGCTTGGGGTTTCCAGATGATGTGATAGGCAATGGCGTTGCTTTCATTTAGCTGCCTTAAAAGTTGAGTTTTCTTCTTAAAATGGTGTTTTGGAGACATTGGGTTTTATGGAAGGGTAATTTACTTGCCTGAAGTCGGCTGTTGAGCTGGGAACAGATTCTGTATCTTGCTGCAACAAGGGCGTCGGGGACCAGTCTCCCCTTGCACGCTGATAGTTTCATCTTCCCCATACATACAACATAACCTTCATTTTTTCTCATGGTCCATTTCCTTCAAACCATCCCAACAACCTCTAATCCTTCTTCACAATGCTTTGTCCGTGCCCCTTTCTGTGCCCATGTTGTGTTCAGCAGGCGACAAGTGAAATGTGCACCTTGAAGATAGGCTGAAAGGGTGAGGAGGGAGTTGGCATGGCTGCACGCATCTTAGACGTTCGAAGCATAACCCAGACCTTACTAATGCATTTGCTGCTAATTCAATAACATATTTCACACCCCAGAAGTGCCTTTTTTTTCAGTGCTTAGTCTCCGCACCTGCTCTCCTAAAAGAAGGCCTCTTTAATATATATTTTATGACTAGTGCAGCAAGGGAGAAGGCATTATTATTTGGAAATCTCTCTGTCAGTACACATTGAATTGGGACTTAGTCATGGGTAATTAGCAAGCATTGACCCACACGGTGATTTGTACCGTATTTCATAAGCTAAAAATAGTGGTTTTCCTGAAGAACAGAAGTCCTGCATATTTGAGGAAGGGCAGGGTTGGCAGGATGCTCGAGCCGAGCAAGAGCGGCTGCAGAGGGTTGGAAACACGGTGGTTCCCCAAGCCCTTCAGGAGCAGAGACACAGACCTGAGCTGCAGCCCCAACTAGCAACTCAACTTTGTTCACTTCAGTGCAAAGGTTTACTAAACCCTTTTGTCCTGTTTCAAGCAGGAGAGTAATAATTTACATAGCGCTGAGATGTAATGAATTGCAATTAAGCAAGCATCATTAAGCAACTGACCTTCCAGACATAGACCAAGCTGGTTGCCTGTTTCAGAAGACTTCTGGGGGAAGAAAAGAAAGTGTGCAAGTATGTGTATGTGCATGTGCATGTGTCTAAACAAGCTGAAATGGTAATTATTGCACCATTGTGCCCTCTTTTTTCTGTCTGTCCCACTGAAATCAGCAGGGATGTGGATTTATTCTGATCTCAATACTTCAGAAAAAACAGGAGGGGAGAAAATCATGGTGTGATGTCACTTCTGTTAATAAGATTGTTTCTCTTGCCATCACTCACTAAGACAGTCACTAGGCAAAAACATTCAGAGTGGTGATATAGATAGCAAAATGTGGTTTTATTATCCTAACTGTCAAAATAGGTGTAGGGACAGTATTTACACTCAATGCCAGTGCAAGCTATTGATGTATGCACAGAAAATCGAAGTGGGGGTGGGGAGGAAAAGACAAAATTCCGGTTCTTTTTTGTGTTTGGCACAAGAATAGACACAAATTCAGTCTGGAAATGCTGTGTTATCTGTGCCAGCAGCGAGAAGTGGTGTAGACAAGGTTTGCGTGCCAGGGAGGGAGGTGAAGGTACCTGCTACAGGTTGGTAGCAGTTTCTGCCCTTACACCTTTGAGTATAAATAGATTCCTTTGAACTAGAGCTAGAGTACATCTTGATCTTGGTTTACATGCCAGTGATGTTTCCCCATCTAGATTAAATGTAATCTTTAAAAATGAAGAAAAACTATTGAGGTGGCTTTTTTTGTATTCTTGATTCACCCAAGCCCAGAGCTCATTGGGTGCCTCCAATATCGTGGGCAAGTTTGCCTCCTGCCAGCTCCTTTGCTGGAGGATGCATTTTAAGCACAAATGGATTCCTCTGATTTTCCCAGGTATTTTCGATCAGTGGGTCTCCTTTGACATGGCATGGTGCTCCTCAAAGGCAGCAGTATGCTGGGCTGCAGCTGGGGGGTGATTACTAAGAAGCAATTACTTTTGCAACATTGTTCCTTTCAGTGGGATTAGGTTGGTGTTTGATCTAACCAGCCCTAACTCTTTCCCGGCTATAAATGGGGCTTTATTGCCAGGTTTGAAAAGAAGCTCTATGTCCTGAGTTATGGATGCAAAGAGCTTTCAGTAATGAATTTTTCAACTTTAGTAACCCAGGAAATTGAAAATGGGGGAAAGAGAGGAGCAGAGAATATATTCTTGTTATGAAGCAAATGCATCTAAGATCCAGAAATAAAAGATAGTAAATTAGCTACTGGGTATTTTATGTTCTCTATTTTGACTTGTCTCTTTTCCAGCTTTTCATAAATGAGACTGTCTTAAAAATTATAGCCCCATTCTTACAGTAACTGCTGTGGATACCCAAACAATATGCCAAATACACCTGAAGGCTGGGAAAAAAAAGGAGGCACATGGGTAGCACTTTATTCTGTGTTTTTTGTTTTTTTTTTTTTACAGTGGTGAGGCAGCGTGGTCCTGCTCCATGCCTGGGCAGATAGGAACAGCTGCAGCCCAAAAATGAGCAATCCCCCATATTTTTACTGGGAGCTCACGCCACCATTTGGATTCATTCTGTTCTGAGCATTTAAGAATAGTTGCAGACTGTTTTTTGGTCTAACCCAGATGATCGAGGCTCCCATCATGGGTTTGCCCAGATCACACAGTCCAGAAATCCCAGGCTGACAGGCAGTGTGGTTCCAATTTCAGCTGCATAAAAAGCTTCTCTAAAGAGGAGATGCCAGCCCTCAGCACTCCTGAGTTTATCCAACTTTTTGACACTAGAGATTGAAGAGTTTAGCCTTGACGACTTCCTTCACCGTACTGTGTGAATAATAATGATCCACTCAACGGGAAGGACTTGCTAGAATCCATCAGCCAGCAGTGCCTGGAAAGACTGCAGAGCTGGAACAGCTGAAGAATACCAAGTCTTATTTTTTTTTTATAACAAAATAAACTAGCTTATGCTTTTCTCAACTTTAAATCTTACTTGATGAGGCAAGAAAGATACTAGAGCTTTTCAGTGATTTCCGTGTAATGGCAAAGCCGTGGGTTTTTTTTCAGGTTATGTCTAAAGTGTGAGATTAGAGCCCCAGGGAGATGCCATGGGGCCAGATCAACCAGGTGGGCTTGGTAAATTGTGACTCAGGTTTGGGTTTGGTGTTATCTGTTGTTCCTCATCTTTGGTCCAGTATTGGAGGCCTTGCTAGTTTGCATGACCAGGAGAAAAAAAATTAAAGGTATGAGTTAAAAACAGAGGTAAAGAAGTGCTGCTTTGCGCATCAGGGAAGGAGGTTCTGATTGTTGTTGCGGGGGCAGGTGGCGTCTATGGGAAAAAAGGGTTAAAATTGATTCATGGATGGGTCCATGAGCGGGTGGTAGGGGACTAGGTGGGGTGTAACCTTTACCATCACTCGTGCAGCGGTTGTGGGTGCTGGGGTATACAAGGGCTGTCTGGGCTTGGTCAGTGTTGTTGAGGTGGGGGGGTCCCCCAGGTGATAGAGCCTTCACCCTGCCCCAGTCTGTGCAAAGGCTGGTGACCACTGCGGTGGTCAGACGTCCTGGCTCTGGGAGAGCTTGAGGGAGAGGAACCTTTTGCTGTGGCAAACCCAGAATTATAATGAAGAAAAAGACTGCAGCATGAATGAGTTTCTTTGCAGTTGAAGATCAATGTAGAGGAGTATATCTTATATTTACACCAGTGAGGGATTAAGATAATTACCTGAGAAAAAAAGGAAAATACATCAAAACTCTTAAGTAGCTTTTGCCAAGCCGCAATAAAATAATTTTAAATTGTTTTAATTTAGCTATAATTAAATAGTTGCCTTTAATTCAAATGCTCTGTTGAAGTATTTCACAGACAGTGGCAATGCAGTTCCCCTGTGGTGGGTTTTCCCATCTTTTTTATGGCTTCTTACTACCAGAACTCATCATTGCAGGGACATGTGTGTTCCCAGATGTCAGCAAGTAGTTTGGGTAGCAGCAGGTAGTAATTCCTAACCTGGTAGGCATTTAGGAATGCCTAACCTAGTAGGCATTACTATCCACCGGCGATGCGAAATCCCCTTGGCTGCCTCTCAGCCAGCAAAAGACTCTAGCAAATGCACTGTTAATATAGTCCTGTGATTTCTTTAGAGGAGCATCTTCTGTTAATTAAAGCTCGTTAGACTGATATTATTAGCACTGAAATGCAAGCTGGTGTAAACCAGGGTTGATCGCTTCTGAGAGAAATGGCTGAAAAAAGGGTTTAAAAATACCATTTGGGTAAAGGCATGAGTTTGCATCCCTAATGCCAAGTCCATTAAACCATTTATAATGCCTTTTTTTTTTTCTTTTTTTTTTTTTTCTTTTTTTTTTTTTTTTCTTTTTTTTTTTTTTCTTTTAATCCAGCATGGTGGTTCTTTATTTCAGTCTGCAGCTTGAACTTTGTAAAGGTTGCCTAATCCATTCCTGATTAAATATGTGATTGGAGGCCCTGATTATGTGTGTGCGTGCGTGCTTGTTTGTCTATAATCTAGCTTTAGTGGCAAGGTGCCCAGAAATGGGTACAAACTAGATTTGACACAGAAAACCTTCCTGACAGAAGAGGATTTCAACTGTAGCTGAAGAGTAAATTAAGAAGTGCTGGTACATCCTCAAATGTAGGAGCACTTGTACATAACAAGTGCTCTCATAAGTGGTCCATTTATACTGTCTTTCTGAACAAAGTGTGAGGAACGGCTGCTGCGCGCTCTGGCCTTGCAAGTACCAGCTAAATTTAAGCCCGAGACCTGAAGGCAACCAGTGGATACAGACCCCCCCTGTGCTGCCTGGACCCCCCCAAGAGCTGCTCCCAGTAAGCAGCCCCACAGCTGAGCGGCCGGGCAGACCCTCTCGCTTCCCTCTGTTTTACCGTATCACAAGCAGGTGAAGCCATTGCAGGCTTTCCCCTCCCTCCCCCGCCCCCCCCCCCCCCCTCCCCCCGGAATGCTGCAAGCTCCGCCAGGCACATGGCACTGGGATTTATTAGGATACTGGGATTATTAGGATAGGTCATTCCACCGCTGTTATCCAGCAACCGCATCCTATCAACGAGTTGGTTCCAAACAGGAGTAATTCAAGGGCCTGTTCTGCAAGGAATGGATTTAAGCTCTATCGACAGAGCTGACTTTTATCTCTGAATTAGGCCCACATAAAATAATTGCGTTTAAAAAGGCCTCAGCAGGCTGCTGTTATCGAAACCTTTTGAAAGGTCTGTTCTGTTTGATATTGCCGTTTGCTTTTTTCCACGACATCAAAGAAAAAGACCAAACAAAAAAAAAAAAAAAAAGAAAAAGAAAAAAGAAATTGATAAGGGACATTGCAGTGCATGCCGTGTCCCCTGCTGTTAAAATATGCTTGAGCAGGCTCAGGACACCATGTGGCTCTCTGTACTTGGGTCCAGATGCTGTTTGATGGCGTGCTGCACGTGGAGCCACTTGTGTGGACTGCGTCATGAGAAGCAATAATCAAGGATCACCAAGAAGGAGGTTTGTTTGTGTCTCTCTCCATCTTTTTTTTTTTTTTTTAGTAATGTTCTTAGCTGGAGGGTTGTCTGCTGGGAAGCGTTTCTCCACTTGCTGACCAAGGAGGTGGTGGGTGAAGACTCCTCTCTAGGTAGCCAGCATGGCTTTGGGTTTCAGGTTGACCAGCTTTTGGCTGCCTGGGTTGACTGGAAGGTTGTGGGAGCTCTGTCCTGGTGTGGCAGTGGGTTTGAGTCATAAAGAACAATCAGGAAAGGGGAACTGTATGCGGACCGAACTCCCACGGCCCTCCTAGGGGCAAAGCTTCTTCAAGCAAAGCCAGGAGTGACCCTGCGGGGTTATTCTGGAGGTGCAAGTGTACCAAAATTCGGGCATTTCTCTGCTCTGTCCACGTAAAACTATGGCTTTGCACACAAAACAACACACTGTTGAGTGCCCACACCTGCCGCACAGCCGGCTTTTCTGTGGGATGCATGCACAAGCCAACAAGAAAATCATGTTTTCGCCTGGCTTTGGTTGTGCTCTGGCTTTGGCTTTCCCTCTTGCAGGTATTGCTGAGGAGATGGAGGAGGTATTTCATCAGAGCCCAGATCAAAAATTCACACCGATTTAAGTGCTTTCTAAAAATACTAGCAGAATAAAAGATGAAAATTGGAACGATATCCTGGGTTAATAGGCACCATCCTCTGTTCTGCCATCCAGGGGTCGCGCTCACAGCAGAATCCACAGGGCTTTCTCCAGTGGGGAAGCATTTACATCACGACTGTCCTGGTTCAGCAGCTGAAATGGAAAGAAAAAGGGGGTTGGATCAAACCAGATGTAAAATGTATCTTTTCTTCTTCCGTGATACAAATTAACATCTGAAAAATGTGATTAATGTCAAAAGAAGTGTTCGGCTCAAGTCACACGGGTGTATTCCGCTCTCAGCCTTTCTGAGAAATGGAGGACTGCTGAAATGACTCGCAGAGGGGATGGGGAGAGAGCAGCTGGTCCTCTTCATCTGGAGGGTGGTGGGATGCACCAAGGGGATGGGGAACAATCCTCCCCCCTCTGGAAGCACCCCAAAGCCTCTGTGAGTTGGAGGGGCCTTTGTGGCTCATCCCACAGAGCTTTCCCAATTCCAGCTGTTGGAGTATTTCGAAGAGGAGGAACTCCCTGTCCCTCTACTCAGCTGTGTGATGGGAAATCAAAAGTCCTGGATTTGGGATCAATGAATATTACTTTGCAGGATGTCTGGCACCGCCAGTAGCACCCAAAATATCTCGGAGCCTAAAAATGATGATATTTCCCCGAGGAGGAGGACGAGAGGAGGGCCTTGCTCCCCTAGGTAGGGGAAGGAAGCCAGCACCATAATGGGACCAAGAAGCTGTGACACCACATTCTTTCTTTTTGCCTTCTTTCTTTCTTTGCATTTTCTCTTTCATATGCAATAGGGAACACAATTTCCTGACTGCCCCACATTGACTTCTTTTTGGTAAATTCACTGCTTGCCAACAGTTCTTCTTCTTTAGCCTTCTATGGGTGTTTTAAAGTCATTAAATCGAAGGATGCAGTAATACATGAGCTGCCTGGGGTTAGGTGGGAGCGAAGGGCTCCTGTCAGCCCTCAGTGACAAACAAAGCATCGTTTGCCTTCAAGCAGCCCACCCCTGGGAGCCTGGACCAAAACCTTGTCTTGCACCTTATCACGCTGCTCAGTGTTTTTTATACGTCCCCGCTCGGTGTCACTCCTCTGCCTGCTCAGCTTGCTGCCACAATTGCCGAGTTAATAAAGGGTCACTCAGTGGTGAGGAGCAAGCTGTTTTAAAGTGGATTTCACAAAGAGAAATCTGCCGAGCATTTCCTGGGTGGCTCAAAAACTCAGTTCCTGAGCTGTGAGAAATGTGGCAAAAAGCACATTTTCTGGTGTGTTAATGAAGCACCGGGTAACTGGGGAGGGCACAGCTATGTTGAGGCTAGAGAAACTTGTATCACCTACGGTCCTTCAGGGAATTGTATATTCATTTTTATTAACTTTAATTATGGGAGCCCTATAAAAATTTCCCATTTTGTGTTGCATGAAAAATGCAGCAGTTAATTGCCTTTGACATTTCACTGGTTTGTGTTTCCCTCTAACGCAATCTTGTACTCACAGTAGAGGCGAGGATACCGGTTGGCTTGTTTTAGAGATCGGAGGCTATGGCCACACCATGAAACAAGTAGTTTTGCTGCTTCTCTCATCAGCTTACAAACACGGGTGTAAATGTGTGTGTTTTAAGAGGGTGTTCTTGGATTTATGGTGCTCAGCTCGCTAAATATGACAGGCTTCCTTTGCTTCATGCTCTACCTACCTAGCCAGGTCTGCATTGGTTTTTTCTCCCCTTTCATCCGTTCCTTCCTTCCTTTCCCCACAGATCTGTCAGTTTTTTCATCCTTACTGTAGGTTTCAAGCCATCTGGACTCATAGCTGTCTTCATTTTTTATTTTTTTTTTTCCAAATGTCATCTCATCTGCTGTTAAAAAAAAAAATAAATAACATGCATACGGCATCTGAATGTTACCAATTATCATGTCTGATGGCTGGATAATCTCTGAGCTCAACGCAGCAGCCGTTCCCCGATCCTGGTGGCAGCCGGGCACTTTGGACTGCATCCATTACCTACGATGATCTGGGCATCTCGGAAATGCTCTGCGAAGCAAACTGGCCCAATGGTGATTTAGGAAGACCGACCAGTGCAGAGGGCAGGAGACCAGCGGCGTGCCTGCTGTGCTTTGAAATGAAAAATCTATCTGGAAGGAAAGAAAATCTTCAAACATTGTCACCGCTGCCTGGTGATGTGGCCAGGGCCTGCGGTGGCAGGGCAAGGGTGCTGGGTGGGTACGGGCACCGGCCAGGCTGTAGCATCACCTCTTGGTGTGTAGACGTGGCACTCAGGGACGTGGTTTCGTGGCGGACTTGGCAGCGTTGGGTGAACCCTTGAACTCTGATCTTCAGGCTCTTTTCCGATGTCAGTGATTATGCGATTCTAAAAGAACAGAGGTATGTGCCTAGCAGGCTGGTTTCTTCTAAGAATCACTCAATTCAACCTATTTGGGTAAAAAAATATGTTTAAAATTCACTGTAGAATAGATTTCAGTGGTATCTGAAAAAGATAATCACTGAGGTGTTTGTCTGTAACACAAAAATGCTTTTCAACATTGTTATGTTAATGAGACCTTCAACCCTCCAGCTCAGTAAGTGCAGAGGACTAAGTATGAGGTGTATCTTGAAGGTTGTGAAGATGTAGAGAGAGATATCCAGAAATACCAATATTCTTTTATATGTCTTTTAGGTATGGTGATTAAGACTAGAGAGACAGATAAACAAAAATAGAAGAGGCAACAAAGCTGCTACTAAATCCATCTCTTAGGCACAAATCAAAATCATCATGAAAAAATGGATGCGAAGCCTTGGAGGTTTTCATTGAGTAGAAGACTATACCCAGATAAACACTAAAATCTGGAATTAATCTAATGAATTAGCTGTTAATCCTACCATAATGCAAATTTATTCCCTTTGCATTTTCTGAATCTTCACAGCTGAAGTGTACCAAATGCGACATTTTTAGTCAGGTCGTATTTTCATCTTAGACTTCAGAGGAGAAAAAATTGTTGCCCTGCAGTACTGTTGAGACCAGGAGAATATATATACAGAGTAGGTCAGTGTAAATAAATATATAAATAAGTAATATTAGCACTGTAATGTGAAATAAGGGAAAAAAATGGAATGGTTATTGAAACGGCACTGTTTTCTGTGTCATAAATTTCCTGCTCCCATGGGTTACCGTAGCATTTCAATCTGAGCCATGTGCTGGCACAGATAGCCAGAGAAGAAAGAAAAAAAAAAAGGGGGGGGGGGGGAGAAAAGACGAAAAAGAAAAGGCTGACACTCATCTTACCAGCAGTGTTGTAGAGAATATGGAATGCACAGCACAGCACGCCACACCTAATCAGGATGAGGGATGTGCCTGGCTGTAGCTTGTCCATGCAAGTGAGCTGCCAAAGAGCGGCGAGTGCACGCTTGGGTTACATGGGGTGGCTGCTGGAGCCGGAGCGGAGACTGCCGCTGAGTTACACCGCCGCGAGAAACTGTTTCAGAAGGCCTTTGCGGCTCTAAACCAGATAGGTGGTCTTTTTCCCTTAGGTGTTGCATTTACTGTAGCACACAGTAAGTTCACAGCGCGGCTGATGCAGGTTTGGATGGAGCTGCCTGGAGGGGAGAGGCTGTGGCTCTCCTCCGCTGGGCGCATCCTGCCTGGCCACGGGATCCCTAGGTGGGTCTTCCTCACATGGCGCCTCTCCTCTCCACTTTGTATTGCTTTCACTATAAGTCATAAAAAATTAGGTTGCCAATTCATTTTCTATTTTTAATGCAGGCTCAAATACTGACATTTCTCAAGAGTTCAGCAGAAATCCTCAAGACTTGAGCCTTTGGTACCTAAATCCATAGTACCACTACAAACAGGAGGAGCTGGAAGCCATTGCACAGCAGGAAAACTGTGACATAGTTGCCATCACGGAAACGTAGTGGGATGACTGGCCCCACTGGAGTGCTGCGATAGACAGCTGCAAGCTCTTCCTAAGGGAGAAGCAAGGAAGGAGAGGCAGCGGGGTAGCCCTGCGCGTAGGGAGTGTTTTGGTTGTCTAGAGCTTAATGATGGTGACGGCAGGGTTGAGTACTTACAGGTAAGAGTCAGGGGGCAGGCCAACAAGGCAGAGAGCACGGTGGGGGTCTGTTACAGACCACCCGACCAGGATGGAGAGGCGGGTAAAATACTCTATAAGCAGCTGGAAGAAGTCTCATGATCACTAGCCCTTGTTCTCATGGGGGTCTTCAACTTACCAGACGCCTGCTGGAAATACAACACGGCAGAGAGGGAACAGTCTGGGAGGTTCCTGGGGTGTGTGGAAGAGACCTTCCTGACACGGCTGGTGAGGGAGCTGACTAGGGATGTGCCCCACTGGACCTGGTGTTTGTGAGCAGAGAAGGACTTGTGGGTGGCGTGATGGCTGGAGGCCCTCTTGAGCGTAGCGGTCATGAGATGGTAGAGTTTTCAATTCTCAGAGAAGTAAGGAAGAAGCAAGGTTCAGCAGAACTGCTGTCTTGGACTCCCTAAGGGCAGACTTCAGCCTGTTTAGGGGCCTGGTGGGCAGAGTCCCTGGAATCCAGGAAGGCTGGACATTCTCCAGGAAGGAAACCTTAAAGACGTGGGAGCAGGATGTCCCCAAGCACTGAAAGACAAGGTGGCAGAGGAGGAGAAGACTGGCTTGGTTGAACAGAGGGCTTTGGCCAGAACTCAGGAGGGAAAAAAAGGGAGAGTTTGTGGCCTTTGGAAGGAGGGGCAAGCAGCTCAGGGGGACGACAAGGACGTTGTGAGGTTACGCAGCGAGAAAGTTAGAAGGGCCAAAGGCCAGGCAGAACTTATTCTTCCTATGGAGAGTCTCCATCCTTTAGTAGATGCAGGGAGAAACATGGTGGCAAAGGATGAAGGAAAGGCTGACGTACTTAATGCCGTCTTCAGTGCAGTCTCTAAGAGTAAGACCATTTTCTCTCTGGGTACCCAGCCCTCTGAACGGGGAGGCAGGGCCGGGGAACAGAATGAAGGGGATAATCCAAGGGGAGATGGTCAGCACCTGCTGCACTGCTTAGACACGCAGGTCTCTGGGACTGGGTGGGATTCACCCAAGGGTGCTGAAGGAGCTGGTGGCAGTGGTCGCTGAGGGACCGGGGGAGGGTTGGGCTGGGAATGAGGGAAAATCCCCTCACGGAAAGGGTGGCCGAGGCTGGCACAGGCTGCCCGGGGGGCTGGCGGCACCCGCCCGGGGGGGATTTATAACACCTGTAGGTGTGGCGCTGGGGGCCATGGTTAGCGGTGGCCTTGGCAGTGCGGGTTAGCGGTTGGGCTTGGTGATCTCAAAGGTCTTTTCCAGCCTAAACTCTTCTATGATTGTACTGGTAGTGTGCAAAATTAGGGCTATTAAAAGAACGGATTTAGATAAGAACATCTTTAATTTTTCTGAACTCTCTGAACAGCAATCAATTAAACCTGTCTGAACGAGGGGATTTGGGTGGGTTTTTTTTCACGAAGCCGTGATTGACTGTTTATGCAATAAAATTTCAAGAGCTGGCAGCATTACAGACTGCGGTGTTTTTATCTGTAGACCCGTCATATTGCAGAGAGCTACAGCACGAGCTTCCCCTCATTGCCCTGCTGATGAACTTGGCTATGTGTCTATTAAGAGAGTTGATTCACTCGCTGCATTAACGGGGTTTTGGCCCTCGATGGTGCCCATGCCGGTGCTTTCCGCTGCTGAAGGCTCTGCTCCGCACCGGTTGCTCAGCTCTGCCTCCAGACCTTCAGATGTGTTTTGGGATCCATTTTGGTGCATTGTGGTTTAAGTTTGTACTGTAATTCCTTTAAGGAATGTCAGTGTGTTCTAATTGTATACTTACGTAGTTTAGGGATTGATTTTTTTTTTTTTTTTAACGATCATTAAAACAGAAAGAGTACATGAAGGACCCTGAGCATTATAAATATCCGCCGAGCAGGGTATGGAATGTCAGTTTTCTCCGTTCCCAAGATGTTCCCCCGAATGATTTTGTAGTGGCTCCAATCTGAAAATTAAGGGTCCGCTCCCCGTGGGGGGGCATTTTTGAGAAGTCCGTTGTTTCAGAGCAGAAGAACAAAATGTGCTGGACTTAGGTGAGCTTCCTCGTGCTCCTTCCCCTCTAGGCTCCACCAAAACCCTGAATGTCTTTTGGGCTTAGGTCAACTGCTGGGACCTTTGGCATTGTCGCAGCAGTTCTTCAGCAGGAAGGAAACCAAGTGGTGGTAGAAAGATCTGTTCAATTTTGTCGTCTTTTTCATGGTAAATTCTGGATGGAAAGTTCACATCTTTTTAGTTTTCTGACTGCAATACACCCCGAGATTATAGAGTTGTGAGACCTCACCTGCAGTGCTGCATCTCTGGAGCCCCCAGCAGAAGGACATGGAGCTGTTGGAGCAAGTCCAGAGGAGACCCACCGGGGGTGACCAGGAGCTGGAGCACCTCTGCTGTGGGGACCGGCTGGGAGAGCTGGGGTGGTTCAGCCTGGAGAAGGCTCCAGGGAGACCTTTGAGCACCTTCCAGCACCTAAAGGAGCTGACAGGGAAGGTGGAGAGGGGCTTTGTACCAGGGCCTGTAGCGATAGGACAAGGGGGAATGGGTTTACACTGGAAGAGGGGACATTTATCCTGGGTACTGGGAAGGAATTGCTCCCTGTGAGGGTGGGAGGCGCCGGCAGAGGCTGCCCGGGGCAGCTGTGGGTGCCCCGTCCCCGGCAGTGCCCACGGCCAGGCTGGGGCTGGGACCCACCTGGGCTGGGGGGAGGTGCAGGGGGTGGCCGGGGGGGCTTTGAGGTCCCTCCCGACCCAAGCCATGCTGTGAATCCATGACTTTCCTCTCACTCTGGTTCACTTAGTTTTGCAGTTCCTGATACCATTTAGTGGTGCCTTCATCAACATAAGTGTTCCTTATTGAACTCTTTTCAAGGCGTTTATTTTCTTTGGTCAAAGCACATTGATTTGCTTACATTAAAAACTAAGGAATAAGTCTCATTTTGATCTCAGTTCTGTCTGGTTTTCAGCAATGAAATCGGCAGACAGTGCATTTGAAGTGTGCTTTGGACATTTTCCTTAGGTTAAATCTATAACACGAGTAAAAAGAACTTGGTGGCTAATCCATGTCAGCAGCAAAATTTGGTCTTGTTTTAATCAGAACAGTCTTTGCTGTTGCGAAAAACCTTGGATAAGCTATGTGCAGCCTGCCTTGCTCATGAAAGTGTTGTGGTACAGCAGCCAGGAGGAGAGTTTGCTGTTCTGGTAGGAATGTGGGAATTTATTTCAAACATATGCCTTGCTCGTTGCTTTTTTGATGCAGACATGATTCATTACATTCAGCCTCAGAGATGTCCCAGCAGATGCGGCTGCTGGAGATGCCCTCCTCAGCTCCCCTGCAGACACAGAGAGCAAAAGCACCTCTGAAACGATCTGCACCAGCAAATTAACCACATGTCCACTTGTCCTTCTCTTTTCTGTGGGCCTCTGTCGCTTCTGTTTGCAGTTCCAGTAATTACTGTAATTGCAGTAGTGTCACATTTGAAAACCTGGAGCTGTTCAAGGCACAGCATAATGGTCACAGCTTGTCGCGCTGGGCTGCACGTGTATTGCCCCAGTGTCCTGAGCTGATACAGGTGATGCTAACAAAAATATCAGAAGGGCTGTGAAGTCTCTTTGTTTTCTATTGATTGTACCTGGGGATGAAGCAGGGATGGAGCAAATTGTCTTTGACCTTCTTCAAATGCACCTGCTCCTGTTGTCTGCCTCTGACAAGAGCCTGGGTTATGGCGGTTCTGGTGGTGTAATTCCTCTGGGACTCTTCCTTTTCCCATGACAGGGACAGTTACAGGAGACTGGAAATCCTGTGTTAGCATAACAGGCCTGGATCATACTGGCAGCATTTCCAAGGGGGTCGTCGTAGGAGCCACGTCAGTAAGTGTTGCTGATGCCTCCAGAGCTGCTGCAAGTACGTGGGGACTCGGATGAGAGTAAAAGGGATAAAACTTGCTCCGTCTGTCAACTCCTACAATGGGTTTACTGTAAAAATTGGAAGCTACTGGTTGTGCATAGTTAGTATGAACATTTTAATGCTCATTTCTATTCCTCACGTCTTCTGGTTGATCACTGGTTTTGTTTGTCCGGCTTATATGACTTCAGAGAGAGGAAACTCTGTGACAAGCCCAGCTGTGCAAGGAGAAAGCTGAGCTCTGTCATTTCTCTCCAGGCTCATTCACCCCTTTCTTCTGTTTTTCACAGCGGGAAGGAATTCAGCTTCAAGGTTTTTATTTCTTATGCATCGTCACTGCCAAAGTGCACGAGCTGATCTAGACCGGAATTTATAATTTATCTTTTTTTTTTTCCTAACTTTTCCCTGAAAACCTGATTGTCTCAGCAAGGGATAGACCTGCAGCCTCAGATGCTGCGAGCTGGTGTCAGCTCTTGCTCCCCAAGTATTTTCGGTTGTCAACTGGTGCTGGAAGGGAGGTGTCAGCACCATCGCTGTGGTGGTTGGAAACAGGCTGTCTATGTGAATGTTGCCCTTTCTCTTTACCCCACAGCTGTATGTGGCATAATATATTTTCTTTCTTGCATCTGGATGCGGCTGGGGCAGGGACTGATGCCCCCAGGTTGGGCTGAAATGGGGTCCCTCCATGGGCAGGGCTGGGGGGGGAGGGCAGGGGAGGCTGGGCAGGGACATTAGGGCCAGTGAGTGTCTTCAGGACTAGGACATCTTGCTTGCTTTTCCTTTGATGGCTTGCTTTCTTTGGAGGAAGGTTCGAGAATTATATTTACCTAGGGAGCCGGTGAAGATCTGTACAGCTATGACTGTACCAAGGTAGCTATAGGTGCATAGGCTGATGCATGGAGAAAAAATGTGGGTCCATATTCTAGGTAAATAGGTGCTGTGAGTAGATGATTGCTCTTGAAATAGTAGTTCCTCCTATTTGCAGAGAAACGAGTAAGTCCATGGCTGGAGGATCCCCTCTCCCCGCTTCTCCCATCCCCCAGGCTGGCACGTCCTTCCTCTTGCTTAATTCCTGACCTACATCCAGCATCCAGGCTCCCACTTATTGTTTCTCTAGCCATGAATATTCTTTTCAAGAAAAGTTGGCTGAAGGGTTTCCTTAACATGTTATGAGACAGAGTAATCTTTCACACTGCTGATCTGGAACCAGGAGAAAAACCCTCTACGAATCTCCCCGCTGCTCATTCCTGTCACGTCCCTGCAGCTCAATTGTCTGTCCTCGTGTCTTGGCACACATCTTCACTTCTTCCTTGGCCTTGCATTTCAAATGCTACCTTCCTTATCTCTTTTTTTTTATCCACATTCACTTATCTTTTGTCCTCTATCTACAAACCGTCATCCTTCCACAAGCCTTACTACAACTGAGTGTGCCTCTCTGCATAGTTATTAGCCATCTAATTTTTCTGCTCGCTAACACCCAGAACCTTATTTAGTGGAGTCATTGTGTGAGCCTCATCTAGGCAGGAATTACTTTAATTAAATAGCTGTCTGCTGTTTGTTGTTTTGGCTTCAGGTTCCTTTTGTATTTAGTAAAATTTGTGAGGAAGGCAAATCTCAACTAGTCTAAAGATAAGCTCTGCTTCTTTACTGTCATTTATTTGGCTGGTTTTTAACAATAAAAGAGCTTTAAAAATACCCCAGATAATACAGCAAACAGAAGCGCCAATGGGAAATCGTATTTGACTGAACTGCTCTTTGGAAAGTCTGTTTTAGCCTGGGATCCTGTACTCACTGACAAGGAACTGGAGGAGCAAGCCGCCTTCACGCAGGTGTTAGTAACTTCACCTTTTTCCTTTAGATCAGCACGCCGACTCTATGACAGTAGGTGGTACTGTAGTCAAATAGATTTCCCAGATTGCTGGCCTGTGCAGAATCCTGTCCCCGGTGCTGAACCTGAAGAGGTCTCGATGGCTGCGTCTTGCTCCCTTGAGCACAACAGTTGTAGCACCACCCTCGCCTTACACATACGTGGGTGAAGAGCTCAAGGGATAGCGTGAATGGCTGAAGAAAGTTGGGTAGACATGGCAAATACGTTCCCTTCTTGTTCACGTGAATGGGTCCGTAAATAACTATTTTTTCAGCCCACTAGCTAATGCAGAAGGCTGAAGGACTGAATGGTTGCGACAGGAGATGTTCAGTGTTTTGTTTCACTCCAGATGCAATGTTCTGTTGGGCTCCAAATCAAATATGCAATGAAAAAACCCAACAAAGCAATTAAAAGGACAGCAAAACTGCTGGAGGAAGATCGTTGCCTCTTTACACAGGATCTCAGTAGACTACTTGCTTTGGATGCTTCAGCCCGAGGTTCAGATTCCTTCTCCTGCTGGAGAGGATGTGAAGACAAATCTCTGTCCTGCTACAAGAATACCCTAATTTCTAACTTGAGGAGTAGGCTGTGGCTGAGATCTCTCCCCATCTCCTTTGATGATGTTCCAGCTCTAGGAACTGTTTAAGTGGTGCTAAAAAGAAGTGTCTAACCTGGCAGGTTTTCCATATGTCTAAGAATACTCCTGGTTTCCTCCTAGACATCTCACTTGCTTGGTTTTTAGCTGTTTCAGTATTAGCCCTCCACTTTCTGACCTCTGAAAGGGTACTTTCTTTGCCGGTCCTTCTCAAAATTATTCAATCTTATTAATCCTTTTCCTGAGGTGCTTATTTAACCAGACAGCTCTGGACACCCTTGCCAAAAGTATTTTCTCCTTTGTTTGCTGGGGATGTACATTCCAGACAGCATTTGCATTTGGCATTTAAATTCAAGCCCTGCTACACTGAAGTTCATAAGATCTTTAAGGGCATTTAGAATTGACAGACAGAAGAAAGTCCATCTTTATCATGTTTTCTGTAGTGTTTTCTCTAAAGGAAAGATCTTTCTTCGGAAGATATTTCTAGTACAGCTGCAACCAGAGGAGGATAAAGTTCTTGGAGGCTACTAAGGAAGATGGATTTGGCAGGGTCCTGGAAGTCTGTGTTAGATGCCTAAGATGCTGAAAATGTTTGGTTTTGGTTTTTTTCCCCTCTGCTTTTCCTGATCAGACTTGTGCATTTGCGTCAGGAAAAAAATGCTGTTGTGTGTGGGTCATCACAGGCTTTAACTCTGGCTTTTTTCTTTCTTTCTTTCTTTCTTTCTTTCTTTCTTTTTTTCTCTTTTTCTTTGCTGAGATATCTTTATTCCCTGGTAGGGTCATCAGAAAGAGCTGCAATTGTGAAGTATATTTTGGGTTTTTTCATCTCCTGTGCTCTTCGATGGTTCCTTCCCTCTTCTGAGAGATTTGTGGGACCTCCGGTCACCGCAGAGTAACAGAGATGCTCCCAAGCTGGTTTCAGCCTTCCTTGGGCATGATGCTGTCAGCCTTGGGTGATTAGCCAGGCTGGAGCAGCTGGGTGGGTGTCAATAACAAGGGGAAGGTCCCAGGGCTGTAGCAGCGAGGTTATACCACTGGCTGAAGCTGTCATGGCCAGATGAGGCTCTTACAGAGGGTCTCGGAGTGGGTGGAAGGAGGAGACCCTTCAGAATGATTTTTGTGCAAGCTGTGTTGCTGGGCTTCTATGGGGCTATAGTTGTGATGCATCATTCATCCCAGGAATAACTAACTGCACTGCAGTCCTTTGGCATATTATTTCTTAATTTATCTGTTTCCTTGCTTTCCCAGCAAGTTGTCTGTACTCCTCAAGCTGGCTCACAGTCTCCTATCCCTGGGGCAGGAAGGGGATGTGGGTTATCTGTGCCTTTCCTCCCTCTCTGTGTCTGGGGAAACGCTGGGCTGGACTGGCTGAGGTGCACTCCTTCAGCAAGACCTTCCAGTTCTGCTTTGGAGTTTTTCCTCTGGGATTAGGAGAAGCTGTTTGTTGTTCTCCCTTATCTGTTCCCTCTCGCTGAAGATTAGGGAGGACAAGAGAGCCTCTGTGTACGTTACCTTCCATTTTTTCAGGTGAATACAGATGAATCCAGGATCCTGCTGACAATGCATCAAATCTCCCTGCTAGAAGAGACTGGGAGGAAAACGAAACTTTTTATCTGTATGATGTGTTGTAGGAAGCACAAAAATAATGTAGATCTATGGAAAGGCTTTTGCTGTTAATTCCTCTGGTAGCTTTTACAAGCTGATGCCTTAGCACTCGATTAGTGCCGTAAATAGGGGGTGAAAACCCTAAAGGCTGAAACTGTCTTTACAAAACGCTAAACCATCTCGGTGTCATCCTGCCTGCGTTTTGTAGCCGCGATGTTTCTTGTTTCTCGGATCACATCTTGCCTCTCCTTCTAGCCAAAGCGGCACTATGGGGATGTTGCACTGAGTCAGTGGTGGGGGTGGATGGTGGGGGGACTGAGGAAGTTTTTTTTTTTCCAAGACAATATTTGTCCTTTCAGTCTGGGCTTGCCTTGTTCACCACAAGCCCTTTTGCTATGGTTACAGAGCTGTACTGCCAGGTGGGTAAGTACAGCTTTTTTTTTTTTTTTTAAAAAAAAAGAAGAGTTATTTATTTCCAATGCCACTTTAAAGCAGAGGACTGGCATAGTCTCCCAGTTGTTGCACAGGGAAGCTATCCCAAGCAGTCAGATAGAGTCTGATGCGATGAAAGCACTGAAACAGATCCAGTTTGGAAAATACAGGAAAAGTAAAATAGTCCGGATGATACCTTTATGCATCATAAAAGGGTCAGTGAATTTGTTCATCCTTGGGGTCCTTGAGTATATTCGGAAGATCAAAGGCTTGTGTCCTGGTTTCGGCCCCCTGGTACATGGGTATTTTTAATTTTTTTCTTTTAAAATAATCAGTCTGATCTTGTCTGCTGTTACCATTGCACAGGCAAAGAAAAGTCTGTTGAGTCCCAGTTCTACATAAGGGTGATGTCCATAGTACTGTCTCAGGCATCCTTTCATGACATGTTTCAAGGTCTGGGGTGCAGAACTCTCCAGCAGAACCCCTGGGATGTTGTTGTAACTTCTTGAAAACCAGGAAAAAAGGAAATGTGGAGGTCATGGCTACCTCCTCACCCCCTTTTGCTCCTCTGTCCCCTTGCCTTGTTGGAGGAGAAGTTTTCTCCTGCTTCTTTTGCTCCCCCCAGCTTCCCCAGCAAGGCGGTGGCTGGGCTCAGACCTCAGCAGAGCATGGCTGCAAAATCAGGAAACAGTTTCGAAAGCTGCTGAGTAAATCTTGTACTGTATATTCAGAAATCTTCATTTTTCAATTGCATGTTTCTCCAAGAGAGAAATGGCATCTCTAGGTAATCCACTCCCCCTGGAATGTATTTTACTTCCTGATAAATGTATGACTGAGGAGCTGCTGCCTCTTTTCTGTCCTCAGTGCTACTTGAATTGCTACATGAACCTGCTGGCACTAATTTATCTTGTGAGTGCCGCTTTGCTGATTTCAAGAAAATTGCTAATTGTTATCCTTCAATGCAGCCTCTTTCTAGGAGATGTCTCCACTTTAATCAGTTCCATTGCATTTTTGATGATGATAGCAATCACTGCGAGATTCATCTACAAAATGCTGTGAGTGCCCTTTGCAGGAAAGTGGTCCTGACTCACTTGGCTGCACAGTGAATTATAAAGATGCTTTTCAGTTGCAGCCTGGTTGTATCTTACAGCTCCAGGTCCATAGAGCAACGCACAATGTCTATGATTCTGGTGGTGGGGGTTGGTTTTTTGGTTTTTTTTTGCAAGAACATCATCTAATTAGAATGGGGATAGTATACAGGCAGTGATTACTTCTGAGTTTGGATTACAAATCTCAATTCACTCCTGATGCCAAAGCTTCTTCCCCTTGCCCCCCATATTTGTTATCGGTGAGTCTTCAGCTCCTCTTCAGCTCCGCAGCTTTTCTGATCTCTCCCAAGACCATTCAGTTTCTTGAGTGATTTTAATTTTTTTTGTGGTCTCTCTTTTTCTTAGCATTTTGGGTCCAAATCAGTGGCCTCCAAACATAACCTGCTGTGCCAGCTAGCTGCAATCGTTATAGTCTCGATTGGTTCCTGCAGCAGAAGTGGTTAGATGGTTGTGCAATGGATTTTAGGCTCAGAAAGGCTTGAATACATTTGAAGCATATCAAGTAATTGCTTGGGCTGGTTGGGCTGGCCAAAAAGACTGTATTCACAGCTAGTATTGCTTGAGGGGGATGGCTGGGGGTGTGCATTTGCTTTCTTTACATTCCTGTTTGCCAGATCCTGTCATTCATAGTCATACAGCAAGGGCAATAACAGTATGACAGTGACAGCTCCTGTCCAGAGCAGAACTGGCACTGGAGAGTGAACAGCAAGTGCATTACCCCACTGCAAGGGTCAGACCCCACTGCAGTGCCTTGTGTCGATGCAGAGATCAGCGTGTGAGGCCAGCTTGTGGTGCCAGGGTTGCTTTGAACCGACCAGTCCTGGTTATTGCTAAATTGCAGAAAACAGCCTGCTGAGCTTGCCTCAGTGCTGCGTAGCTGCTCCTGGGGCTGCGGGGACCTCGTCACTGATTGAATCTGGTAAATCTACTCCTCTAGATCTACTCCTCCTCCTCCTCTGCCGCACTTCCTAGCCCACTGCCCTGAGTCGTCTTCGAGAAGTGTCATTTAGAAGCAGCAGCAATCTGAAAGCTGTGGCTTCTCGGGCTTTGCCTTGCCCAGCTGGAGCAGCGTGATTAAAGCTGGTGGGAATCCACTTGTCTGAGTGAGATGAGCCAAGTTTAAGTCCTGCCTTGATGGTACCTTCTGGAAATAGCGCAGCTGGGGAGGGGCTGGGTGCCGCAGGAGAGCTCCAGAGCAAAGGGGTCCTCTTGGCTCAGCACATCTGATTTGAGCGTTGTGCCATTTAGCAGTTGTTGTAGCAACAAACAAGTTTGTGTTATCCTTCTCTAGCATTTTGGGGGGTGATGGTTTTGATCCTTTTACTTCCAGACACTGAGAGGACTTTCTGGAGTGCCTGTGACATCAGTACAGTATTTAAATGTATGGCAAGCATTTTCCTGTGAAATGTGAGCGTACAAAGGAGAAAGAAAAGCCTTGGGCTTTCCTAGCTGGGCAAATTTGCTCTCCATCTGATGTGTTTTGCCAGAGAGAAGCATAAAACTGAGTATCTCGAGTCACTTGATGAGTCTTTCACTTGGCAAAATATGTGAAGGTGACAGAGACTCGGTTTCAAAACTCTCGCAGTGTGGTCCTTTCAAGCTTTGCGGCAGAAAATACAGTCTCAGCTCTTGACGTCTCCGAAACCTAAGTGCATTTCAGTAGAGCATCAGAAATGTCAGATCTGCCTTTGTTCATTTTTGCTCTTCCCTATTTTGCCCCTGTTTCACTTTTGCTGCCCTGTTTACCACTTTTATCTTTCTCTCCCTGACAGGATGCTTTTCCCACCGCTGTCCAGGCTTTGAAAACATCACATCTGCTGTTAGCTGATCCTTGTACCTCTCTTGAAATTTCCATTGACCGTTGCTTATCTTCAGCGTCTTACATGCTTGCTCTTCATGTTTCTTTAGTAATGCATTTACTCCCCCCATCGACCTTGGAGATGCCCGTGGGGTGCTGAAGTGAGATGGCTCTGTACCCTGTGGACCCTGATTCCTTTATGTATAAGCAGATTCTCTACCTTACTAGTCTAAGGCACACGTTTTCATTTGAAATTGGAATCTTAACAAAATAAAACCAAAAATGGTTTGGTTTTTTAAAATTTTCATCTATTTTCTGTTATCTAAGTGCATTGTAGTGGCGTTTGTAAAATTGATCTTTCTTATCCTTGGGTATGTGGCGGGATTTGGCTGAGGCGAAAGCACCAGGCTGCAGGGGTGGTGGTGTCGCTTGTCATCTGTCATGACACCAGAATAAATCGTGCCTTTGGTGGAGCACGTACAAAGCAATAGAAGTAGGATCTGGAGAGGTTCCTCAATTCTTCATAAGGTCTTGTTGTGTCATGTTTGTTCTAATCTGGTTTATTCTCCACTTCATTAAATGAAAAAAAAAAAGAAAAAAAAAAGGCAAAAAAAAAAGCGCCTCATGTCTTCAAGACCCAGGCGCAGCACATCCAGAAAAGGCTTGTTTGAAAGCCCATGGAGCTTCACATCCTTCAGTTCTTCCTGGCTTTTAGCTCCATCAAATGCCTTACCAGTTTTGGTAGGATGGAGGTCATTAAGGTAAGCACTCTGAGAGGTGGTGGCGGGCAGACCCACAGATCATATGTGTCTGTATAGGTGCAAATCTACAACCACTATTAACAGCAACTGGCCAGCACTGAACTTCTTCCTCCAGACTTTTCCAGGCTTTACAAAGATGCTGTGTTACCTTTTCCCTCAAGCTCCCAGTCAGCTTTGCCTCTGCAACCGTTTTTAGTTTTCCTACGGTTTGGTGGACAGATCCAGCTCATTCCACCCCCTCTTCTCCTAGCTGAGCTCAGAAGAAGGAGTCTCTGACTTTTTCCACTCCTTGCTGTTGCCATCTTAGTGTCAAGTAGCAATGTTGATGCTTTTTAAAAAGTCTTTTCTGTAATCTGCTATCCTGCTTACCTTTCCCACTTGGAAAATTGCTACTTCAAAAATTGTCTCTGCCAGACGACTGATGGCTTTTCTATACAGGATCCTTCAAAAAACTCCCTTGCCAAACTGCCTCCACGCATGCCCGCCTGGGTCTAAGTAGGAAAAACCATCTCTGCTTCATGAGACTGTGCTCTGCAAAGAGCGTCCATTGCAATCCCAACGGTGGAATGATTTGTTTTCTTTCTCTGCTGGTTTTTAACCGGGGGCAAAGGAGAGAAAAGCATCAAATCAGCAGTCTCTCGTCTCTCCCTTTCCCTTGCCCCCTCCTGCAGCCCCGTTGAGCGGGGTCACAGAAGAGGCTGGGGCGGCTTTACGGTGTGCAGCGCTGAGCTGCCTGCAAAGCTCTTCCTTGTGATGCTGCAGACGAGTGAGTTGGTCCCCGTCCTCCACCTGCAGCATTGTGGAGAATTTCCCATTCCTCACCGTAAGGATAGCAATCCGCTTTGCCGGCTGCCTCCTCTTGGGCGATGCTTGCTTTCTAGCTGTTCCCGAGATTGATAACGTGCCATTCCCTATGATCTGGATTATTTGGGTTATTGTAGACACATTACCTAAAATGAGTGTTCCTGTCTCTGTACAAGACAGAAGAGCTACTCCATTTCCCCACCTCTGATTACCATCCTGGCCCCAACCCACCCTTTCTCAGGCAGCTTTCAATACGCTCTTCGCATCGCCACCTGAGGAGCTCTGTCAAAAGGAGATACAGGGATAATAAAAATCAGCGGTTTGCCTTTTTCTTTGCCAAGCTAAACCCATCCTTTGTAGGGGTAGGAATTTGAACTGTTCCTGAGAATCAAAAAGGTTCAGAGAATAATGAAGAGTTGAGATAGAGAGGGTATTCTGGTCATCTAATCTACTCCTCCCTACCTGTCAGTGCAGATTTTTTTCCCCATTGTGTGTTTTTCGGGTGCCTTTGTGGTATGATATGCAATTTAGCTTCAGCTGTCCTGGGCAATGATGTTCTTCCTTCTTGCCTCGTTACGTACCCCAGCGAGACTCAAGTTCCTTCAGTGAAACATGAGCGTTTATGTCTGACAAGAAATCATTTCTTTTAGGTAGTAGATGTAGCGCGCGGCATAGATGATTAAAGCGGGCTGCTTTTTCCATCAGGATTACCTTGTTAAAGGAACTAATCCAGGGCTTTTCTGTCCCTTACACTTGGCTGCTTTCTTTCTTTGCCTCCTGTTCCATTGTGCTGGCAGTGCAGTCAAATGAGATGCAATCACACCTTTGCTTCATGCAAAATGAGCACAGCCAGCCCGAAACGCCCCTCCACCATTTCGGCGGCTCCTGGCTTTCATCAGCAGAGCCCTAGAGAATTCCTCCTGCAGCTGCAGCTGAAGCAGGCGATGGTTTGGGTTGCACAGGGGGCTGTCAAGAGATCCTTCTGCACCTCTGAAGCACAACTTGATTCGTTTTGTGCATTTATTGCACTGCTGCTTTGCTCACCGCATCTCTGCGTGGGACCAGTCTGCGCTGTTCAGTAACCCACATCAGTCAGGCGTAGCCTATCATTCATAAACCCCTCAAACCAAATGTTTTTCACATAAACCACAGAAATGAGATCATTTCGGACATCCTAACCCTTGCTCAGACGGGTTTGCCTGAAGCAAAGGCTAAGAGGTCGTTTCGTCTCAATAATTGATATGATGTGGGGCCTTAGGTGGAGTATCTGAAACCAAAGGTTACGCCTCCTGACAGCGCTCGGGAGATGTAGGAGCCGGTCACTTACCAGGTCTGGTGCTCCTAACTGATTTAGGGAAAAAGCTTTTGGCATCCTTCTCTCAGTCTCTATTTTTCTGCTTAACTGATTTAAGGATAAAGTGTTTGGCGTCCTGCTCTCAGTCTCTGTTTTTCTGCTTTCCTGCCTCGTGTCCTTAAATCCTGAAGAAGCCGAAGCCAAAAAAAACCCAGACGTGCTGAATTAGCGATGAATTAGGCACTGCAGTTAGGTATTGTGAGCCCATGGGATGCGGGGGGAAGCTCTTGGAGGTGGGTGAGGCCGAAGTGGTGGTGAGATTCATGGGCAGTTAATGGGCTGGGGGACCCCCATGAGTGGGGCTGTTTGCTTGCACTCAGGGTTTGAGTTACAGCGCTGACATTTAATGGCACAGTCCATCTGTTTGCTACCTCTCTCTGCAGAGAAAGGGAGTTGTTAGGTTGGTTTTGGTTTGTTTGGTTGTTTTCTTTTTCCTTAAGAAAATTGGGCCATTTCTGACCTGCGACGTTTAGCGGTATGCTTTTGATTTTGTTTTTATGTTTCAGAGATTTCTGAGCTTTAAGCACTGTTGCTTTATGGACAATTCATGCCCTTCTGCTGCTGATAAGTCCTGATAGATTTATGGCAGTCATAATATGGAATGAATTTGCTGATACCTGTGTTTATAGTAGCACTGCTTCTCTAAGAGTATATTTGGGTTGCACGAAACAGTGGTAATACATGAAGCAGATCTGCGTGTGATACTGTCATAAGGAGACCGCGGAAGCGTGGCAAGATTTATTATGAGACTTGCATTGAAAATCCCAAAGCTGAGCTCACCAAGAAGATTACACTATTACAGGGCATATGACATTTGGGTAGGACAATTTTGTGCAGTTTGGATGAATGCTGTGATGGCTCAGGGGGATGTGCGGGTGCCCTTGCTGCTTCAGCATCCTCCGGGGCTGGTGGAGGGTGCTCCGGGTGCAGTTAAACTTTGGTTTGTCAATTTAGTTTTCTCACTGCTCCGAAAAGAGTTCGTATGAATTATTCTGAAGGAAGTGGGCTCTTCATTCAGTCGACGTGTGAAGCCCAGAGAGCGTCTTCAAAGTGTTTTGAAATAGATGTTTGTTGATAGAAACCACCAAGAGGTACTGATGGGAAGAAATTACTGCCTAATCTGCAGTTCATTTATAAACGACAGCTGAGGAGTCCATTAGCCGTGTTTAGCTTTGCTTTGATTGTTGGCTTAGCCTGACTGCTGATTTATTTCTTGGGGGTTTCCCAGGGAATGGTGGGGTGGCAGCGCCTTGGCCTGGGAGTTTTGAAGCGAGGGCTGTGACCACGGGATGATGATCTGTCCAAAGGCATTTCTTTGAAAGATCAGTTCTTACTGCAGTGCTGAAGCATTGGAAAGGTTGGGGTGGGAGCCCTGCGGCAGTGCCACAGACCCAGTTGGGACCAGGAGTGCGACAGTTGATCCACTTATATATATATGTATAGTGCAGAGCCTGTTGCTGTATGGGCTGTGACCAAGTTGCATCCTTCCTTCTGGACTGAATGAACTGCTGATCCTTACTCTTTTTTTCTTTTTTTTTTTTTTTTTTTTTTTTTTTGTGTGTGTTTAAAGCAGTTAAATCTTTATCACTGTTTTAAAACTGCTTGTGCCCCAACAGCAGTCGGAGCTCACCCATTATCCCCACTTCCATCTTGCTTTCCTCAACAGACACATCTGATGTCTTCTGCTAGCAGCGTCTATTTTGCATCTGCTTTTCACTGACTTAATCCACGAAGTTAAATTTCCTTCTAAGAGGGCATTTTTTTTTGGTCTTGGTTTTGTTCTCCTTCTCCTTCCTTGAGCTTCAAAATGGCAAAGGAGGCCTGCCTTGAGTTCCCAGCCTTTGAGGGGAGTTCACGTTTAACAAGGAACAGAAGTTCAGGATGCGTCAGGCCCGCAAAGAAAAACTGCATTTACTTTTTGATATGATGAGATTAGGAGGCGGTTCATAAATCCCAGCCCGCCCTCTCTTTCCTCTCCCCCTAATGAGTTTGGCGTGTGGTAATATTACAGAAGCCTTCATCAGGATGCTGCCGGTGAAGGAGGACATCTCAGTGTTGCCTGTAGATGAGACGGGCACCGTAAACTGTAGCTATCCATCACGCCGAGGTAGTTTGTGCCGGATAAAAGCCTGGTTGAGGAGAGTTGATGAAAGGTGCGTTATTAGAGCTCAGCATTCCTGCCTTCTTCGACTGGGGAGAGGGGAAGAAGGAACCTGGGCACGACGCAAGGCATTTATTCATGCCTTTGCCCTTTCCACAAAATGCAGAGATGGACCTGTCAGATGCAGCAGTAATAGCCTTTGCTATAAAAACAGCCGTTACCCAGATTTTAGGCTATTATTGCTTTCAGCATTCATTAAATGGCAAATGCTATAACCAAGCAGTGTTATATTAAAATCAAAGTTCATGGTCTGTTTGCTGTTAATGATACATAAGCCAGTGTTTCGAAAACCCCTCTGGGCACAGCACGTGCTTCCCCTTACGCCCTGCGATGTGGCATGGCACGAAGCACCCCCACGAGATGTTCCTTTTACACCCGAGCATCTCCGCCTGTGAGGATTAAACAGCCTCAGTCTCCCATTTGCCACATCAAACCCTGATCTGCTGGAACGGAAAATCCCAGGTTTCCTTAATGCAATTTGGTGGCATTATTCCAGATTTCCGCTGCTGTCTGAACCCGCTCTATTCACTTAGGTAAATGTTTTGCCTGTGTTAAGGGGCCATGGGATTACTGTTGGTTTCCAGCGCAAAATGGCTCTTTCTGAAATATAGGAAACATTATCCAGCTCCTAAAGTTGCTTTCATAAGGGCATTTATTAATTCTCTCACCGAGGACTGGCAATAGCAGTTTTCCCTGCTCAGTGGGACTGGTTAATCGGCTGATGCTACCCCAACTCGCCACGCTGCTCTGCAAACAAAAAATGCCACGAGGAGCTGAAGTGAAAAGTCAAAGCAAGAGAGGAGGCTCTCCAAAATCTGGGATTGGAGTAGGAGCACTTGACTTTCATTGAGAAAAGATTGATGAATTGTTGCTAAACAGTGCCAACAGCGTTTCTTCACTTCAAATTACTGAGTGATGAGATAAAAGAACTAAATGAAAGATCCAGCTTTTCTCAAAGCCTTCTAATCTTATGTTTTATGCATCTTTCTTTATGTTTGATATGAAGTTGAACTATGTTTGTTAACCTCTTCAGAGTACAGCTAAACCCCCCTGTTTTTCCCTCTAAAATAGGTAACATTAACTTATTTTTTGCTATGATTTATTTGTTCCTGAACCTGGGATCGTATGTTTATGTGGCATCTGTAATATCTACCACAGAATTCTTCATGCTCATGAATTTGAACTCCTGACCAGTCTTTATGATGGTACTAAAAATATTTGAGGGCTGTCTTTGAGCTGTGGGCCGGACTGAAAGACAAATCACACTCAGCTAAAAGCACTATGTATTTTATCGTAATGTCCCACACACCAACACCCCCTAAACAGCTCAGTGTGCTTCCCTGTGCAGAGTCCCTGGGATGCTGGGATGTTGTTGCCTCCAGGAGCCCAGCAAACCCCCGTGTTACGGTGCATTGAAGTCAGCACGCTGGGAGAGTGCAAGTCCTTACTTCGTGCTAACACAGGCGGTTATTGACATTAACTTCTGCTGAGTCCAGTTAAAAATAATAATTGGGTTTTAGCACTGGGAGTGTGTGCTTCCAGTACTCGGCCAGTTTTGTCTAATAAGCTTGTAACTAGAGCTGTCCTAGAATCACAGACTCACAGCGTGGTTTGGGTCAGGAGGGACCTCAAAGCCCCCCTGGCCACCCCCTGCACCTCCCCCAGCCCAGGTGGGTCCCAGCCCCAGCCTGGCCGTGGGCACTGCCGGGGACGGGGCACCCACAGCTGCCCCGGGCAGCCTCTGCCGGCGCCTCCCACCCTCACAGGGAGCAATTCCTTCCCAGTACCCAGGATAAATGTCCCCTCTTCCAGTGTAAACCCATTCCTCTTCCACCCAGGAAGGCACCCGCGGAGCTCACCTGCGTTGTGCAAAGCACCAAAACCTACTGAAATGGGGCAAGAGCATCCCTGTCGATAAAAGTGAAATCCTAAACTCTGGAATTTCTGGCAAGCCATCAAGTTTCGGATGAGGTGGCTGGGGCTGCCAAGCTCCAAAAACCCACGGGGCTGGGGGCTGGAAGGACCACAGGGGGTCAGCTGTCCCAAAGCGAGGTGGGCTCGTGGGGATAATGCGGAGAGACAGGGATGTAGAGCAGTGCCCTAATGTTTGCAGGCTTAGGGCAAAGGGAGAGGGTCAGAGGATGATATGTGAATATCAGAGCTGCCGAGACGAGTAATTTGGTCAAATAAGGTCAGACCAATCAAGCCAAGAGCAGGAGGGGGCTGGCAGCATGCTGCCCTGATTTTCTTTGCCACCTTCGAATGGGCTGACTCAAAAACAAGTGCGTTACACCCGGCTGGTACCGATGGTGCTGCCACAGACACAAAGCCGAGGTTTTTCACCTTGCAGCACCATCAGGAACGAGCCCAGCACAAACGTGCCTCCTGGGGGAACGGAAGGTTGCAGGGCACATGAGGTCTGAAGAGGCATTTGAATTCAGCTGATTGATTTTTGGTTTCATGCCTTGGGAGATCTTTCATCCCACTGCCATCACCTGCCTGGCACGAGCGGGGCTTTGCGGTTGCCCACCACCTCTGGGCTTGGCCCGTGTCTGCGCCGGGTGACGAGGGGACCTTTACAGACTCTTTAGCATCACTTTAAGGGGCTGCTTCCTAAGACAAAATCAGGCTAACGCTTTTTGACTTTAGAAAGTATTTTTCCCCTAACAGTCAAACTGCTCGGGCTGCAGCTAATGCATGCTGGCCAAGGGAAATAATTTGTTGGAAAATGTGCAGACAGTGCCCCGGATGGGGCTGAAGACTGTTAATGGGGTGAAGGCTGAGTAACTTCAGAAGCACCTAGTTGACAATAAAATACAGAATTGCAAATTCCTTCTTCACCCACGTTAAGTAAAGCCCGAACTCTTAAATGCAATAATTTAGCCCAAGCTAAGTAATATAGTCTGGTCAGTAGTAAAATAACGATTTAGTTCAAGCTTTGGTAGAGGTTGATATAAACGTTTTGGCATAAACATTGCCATTTTCCAAATGAATCCAGGAATGTTGAACAAATGTGCAGGCTCTGCTGGATTGTGGCCCGTTAGGTGAAGCTGAATGCAGTCAGGTAACGTAAAAAGAACGTATGCCAGTGCGTGGAAACAAACGGCCTCTATTAACATTATCACCGAAATCTCGGAGGAACTCCTTGAAACAGCCTCCCAGGGTACCACCAATGCCAGCAACTGAGAGGTTTGTTGCTCAGCTCAGTGTCGTGTTGAACCATTTTAGAAAACCAGGTTTCCCCAATGGTAAGATGGCATGCTCAGTGTTGCAGAGCCGACAGAGGAGATACCAAAAAGCATCCTGGTGGCCTCCCTGCTCCCGCTTGGTTGATATTAACAAAGCACAATTAAAGTCAACAGGAATTTAGAAGGGGTAACTCTTCAGCAGTGGCTCTGGGTGCTTCTACCAAGGGAAGGCTCGTGAAAGCTTGGGATTATTTTAACTTTTCTTCTCCTTATTGTCTACATTTTGTTTAGAAATGTGGAAGAAAATGATAAACTGCGCTAATGCTTTGAGGCTGTGATTGTGAGATTTGTTAAAAAAAAATTACTCTTTTTTGATTTTATGGAGGCAGAAGACTCCATTGTTTTGAAAAACTCTATTTCAGTTGAGGTGGAGTCCTTCATATTGCCCTTTTAAAGAATAATAAAAAAAAAGAAAAGATGAAGTATTGACAAGGATGCAAGACAAGAAAAATATAGCCTGCCTTGATTATTACAATATCCTTTATAGCTTTCTCTTTCTATTACGGCATGGTTTAAACATACGGCTTTTTGCAGCCCAACCATAAATATCTTCCTTGTGCTTCTGATTGCATTTTTGATGGAGTAACACACAGGCCACACGTCTGCTCCTCAGATGAAGCTGTTTGTGATGTATCTACTTGCTTTCTCTGCTGCAATCAGTGTTTTATTTTCATATGTTTGTAATTCATCTTAGTTAAAGAGACACCATTGTGGCTGACAGAAATAAAACCTAACAGGCCTTAAAACCCCCAATAAATACGAATTCATTCTTTCAGTTGTTCCCCTGAGGCCTGACACCGCAAAGTGGTGAGAAACTTGTATTCATAACGAAATCAATGAGAGTCCACAAGCCACCCCTGCGACATGTTCTAATCTATGAAAATACTCCCCTTTTTTTCAGTTAAATTAAAAAAAAAAATGCCAATAGAGACCCAAGAGGGAAAAGGTGGAGGAAGGAAGGTGGTTACAAATAGATTTCGAATTTTCTTTTGATGAAGATACTTGCAGGCTGAGGACTTTAACGAATTGCAGTTTGATGGGAGCTGGGACAATATTCAGGCGGGGGATTTGTGTAGGATTGCACGAGTGTTTTAACTTCAGGATAATATTGTATCTCTCCTTGATGCTCTTTCTTTAAAGGTATGTGGATGGCTGTTGTTAGTTAGTTACTGGGTTTTGCTGTTAACTGCCACCTCGTTTTAATGCAGTTGCTGCTGGGAAAGTGAATCAGGATGGATTAGAGCCGAGGAAAAAGGATTCTTCTGCCAATGAGTCCAGAAAAGTGATCTCTAGGCTCTGAGCGCAGGGTAACACTGGAGCAGTTTCCCACCAAAATGGTGGGTCACAGATGGCTCAGGGACCTTGCTGTCCCCTCCGTGGTGGGACAGCTGCAGTCCCAGAGCCAGGGATGCTGCCGCTAACCTGCTGCGCCGATGGATATCGGGAAGGAAAATCCCAGCACTGAAGCTTTCAGGTAAGGATAGTGGTGTAATGAGCAATCATCGCTCCTTAATCGTCCTGCTGGGATTAACAATTAGAGGTTAGGAGCTGCAGTCTGGAAGCATCCCTATGTGGCTTGCTTTGAGTAAGGAGTAACGCCTTAGTTACATGAAAGTTGTGTTTAGGGTGTGGGCAAGTTGGTGCGGTACTAAGAGCAATTGTGTGACAGAAGCGGTAGAGTAGTACCTATACCACAGGCATGTATCCTTTTCCTTCGGTGATGGAGGAAATACATTGTATTTTACTCCCAAGCTGGCTAACTCATATGGAGTATTATGACAAAATGAAGTACAACTCTCTTTTTTTCCAAATTTATTTCTCAGTTCTGTAAAACATCCCTCTCTTTCAATTTCTCATGCAGATGAAAGGGAGACCTGTGACATACGGTGGAAGTGTAGTGATCGACCCAAACGGAGTTACTGCTTAAGTCCTTCTTCTGGTTGGAGGAAGTTTAGAGTCAGGATTTTAATCCAAGGATGAGGAGGGGCCTTTGAGCACTGGATCAGAGTGTTTTCAGCACAGAAAGTCTTGGGATAACGGAGTTGCGGCTGTCTTAGTGGGAAGAATAGTAACAGAGGGATACTTGGCAATATTTCTTTCATTTCTGCTCATATCTGAAACAACATGAAGCAGACAGGAAACTCAATTGGAGTTGGGATTCTGGCCATTTTGTCCTTCCCTGAGGTCTCCTTCCCCTGGATAAAACACCAAACAACTTCTAGAAGGACGTAGGTAAAAAACTGTCATCTTCATACATCATGTTGCAGCTTTGCTGCCACTGATAAGATACTTTGTGGTGGAGAGGTGGGTTATTATGCATTTATACTCAGATACTGAGGGTTTCTATTATCTTGCAGCCTATCATGTCAGACAAAGAACGTGGAAATGTTTTAAAAATTTAAAAGAAATAAAAGTAAAAATTTAGATGAGGCAAGTATGTAAAAAAAATGCACCACAAAGCTCGAGAAAGGTAAAAATGAGTTGAAGCTATGATATATAGTTGATATTTTGGTGATCAGATATTGATAATTAATCTGTGCTGTGTTGGGTGATGGGAAGGATGGATTGAAGGTTCTTCCCTCTTCACCTAGGGGAGGCCTCCATCACTTCCTGAATTTGTGAAATTAATCTCTTAATCCCATAGAAGAAGGAGAAAGAGCTTTTCAGAGACATGCCCCACTTTGAAGGGATATAAAGCAGGCTTCAAAACATCTAATCTGTTTTGACACAGGTTTGTCTTTGCAGTGCCAAAGGACTAATGAATTTCGTGTGCTTGCCTAACCAAAAAGAAATAAGAATAGAGTAGAACTGAAATGAAATTTAGGAAACACAGGGGCGGGGTAGTGAAATATTTAAATTGAAATAGTTGGATTTGACTTGCAGTCTTTTTCTGGCCCTTAACACAGTGTTTATTTATTTAGTTAACACGTTGACATAAACCCAAAGAGTTTTGTTTTCCGCTGTGCCGTAGGAATCGGTGACATTTTGTGAATGCCTGAAGGTAATCAGTGTGTGCGTTAGCTATATTGCTTTATAACCAAGGATAACAACACAGGATTGGAAGGACCAGTGTGTCGGGGAGGCCAGGTCCCTGGAAATGCAAGCAGTTCGGTGCAGGTGAGCCCACAGAGCTCCTCTCTGCATCCCTTAAGACACCTCCAGGCACAGGGCAGACCTTGAAATGTGTAATAAAATTTGTATCGATCATAAAAGACCAGAAGCTCCAACTGTGGCTGCAGGAGAATAGCAGGAGAGATTAAGAGCATCAAAGCATTTTACTAGCATTGGTTGTTTAAGTTCATGACATCCACTTCCCAGCAGGTGTATCTAGCTGTTTTCTGGCTAAAAAAGCAAGAGAGGAACTTGGACACTTGACTGCTCAGCTTTTCTGTGAGCCCATGCCACAGAGATGCCTTTCAAGCCATGGGTTATGGTGAGATCCTTTCCAGATATTGGCAGGATAAATAGGTGTATGAAATGCTATGAAAAAACGCAGTGAAAATCCCTTCAAAATATTGGAGGGATAATAAACACGAGCTTTGATGGCTGCAGCATGCCCAAGGGTCTTTGTAGCGTGGGTAGTCCTGCTTGGCCCCATCCCATAGAGCTGCAGAAGGTTTCTCCTTGAGACTCAGGAGCCCAGCCCGTAGTGCATCTGACCTACCCCTGTCACATGGAGTAATCCTGAAGTATAGCCCTGGTCCTCTGACGTGTAGTGCTGTGTTGTCGCTGAAAAAAGCCACCCTCCCTCCTCTGCAAAAGCATCAGCTCTGGAAAGCTTGCCCCTTATTGACGAATAAATCCAACGCTGATAGCCTCATCATTGCCAGCCATAAGATGAGTGGTGCTCCGTAATGAAGTCTAATGACATCTGCTCCATTTTCCACCCGTCCTGCTCCTAATCAATGGAAAGGGACCCATTAAGCGGACATCTCTGTGCAACCCCTCTCTGGCTGGCGAAGGTGAGAGAGGCTGCGGGAGGAGCTGGCATCTAGCAGATGGTTCAGACCACTGTTAAATTAATAGGCAGTGGGTGAGATAATGTGCCCTCATTTTTGGCCAGAGCTTCTTCCTAAGTTGCAGCACTTCAGCTCATTTCCATAGCTTGCCCCGTTAGCATGCAAATTAAGATTCGTCGTTGATCTTGGAAGAATTCAACAGCCTTCTCTGCAAGGTGCCACTGATGGGAGCTGAAGAGCTTTTTTTTTTTTTTTTTTTATTTCCAGGGGAGCAGCAGACTTCTTTAGGTGAAATGTTATCTTTTGGCATAATTAGCAGTTGATTTTTGATGTAATTACTTGCTATTTCAGTCTAATGGCTGAGGCTTGCATGTGGGATAGGCACAGGTGGGATGATTTTTCTGCAGGATTAACAGAATGGCATAAAACGCTTCTTTCCTTTCAGTGAAATTTATTCAGGGCTGCAAAAATGCCTGCCTAATTAATAAGCAAGTCCATAATAATCTCATCTAGCAACGGAAAGGTTTTAACATGAAACCATTAGTGAAGTTAAGACTTTGGCTTTTCAACTGAACCCATCATCCCTGCTGGTGAAAACCTGCATAGTGATGCAGTGACAAAGAGTTGTTTTGTATTTTATCATTTGGAGTTGTCGTTACAATTTCCACTGATCAGTTGCGCTTCTCTGAGGTTTATTAATGATCTCTTTATCTAACCTTAATTCCATGGCACCAACATAGAAGAAATACATTCTGCTGTACGGGAAGGAGTTTGAATTGTCTGAGCAGAGCTCGTGAATGACTTCCAAGGAGCCATGTGAAATTCTGCTGTCGTGATTGATACAGCAAACAAGTGTTGCATG
The DNA here is from genome assembly GCF_017639655.2 of Falco naumanni. Taxonomy (NCBI): domain Eukaryota; kingdom Metazoa; phylum Chordata; class Aves; order Falconiformes; family Falconidae; genus Falco; species Falco naumanni. Next base: position 84,305,232 of record NC_054080.1, read on the forward strand.
AGACCAGATGCTGTTTGCAAGCCAAATTGATATCTGAATGTATGCAGGAACCTTAGCCTCTGCACACAGCTGAGTATGCATTTTACAGCTCATGGCCACGGCGTGTGAGTTGATGGGAGTCTCAGGTGTAGCTGGGCAGGCCTGGTATGTGTACTTACTATAAATTGTACTTCTTTACTCCACTGTGAGCTGGAGTTAGTGCTCGTATTTAGGCAGACGACTAAAACTGCAGCAGAGCCCCGAGACCTCACTAAAGGTCTTAATCCGCACCAATGTACATTACACTTTGGTCCTTACATCAGAGAGGATACAGGGGTCTTCTGGCCCTAGCTCGAAAAGACTTAAATCTTCAGCTCAGATTGTAACAGATTCCTGCTTTTCCATCTGGAAGTCCTCAGTTTAGTCCCTAATTTTTGTCCTTGATGGCCATTGTACAAAAAAACTGCGAACATACAGTCCCAGTACTTGAAAAGCTATTACGTGACAACTACATGTGAGATTGCAAATGAGTACATAAAACCTGTGTGTGTTTATATTTGCATTTATTACATTAAATTAATAAGACCACAAAAAAAAGATACTCTGTTTTAAACCTTTTGAATCTGTTGCTCATGAGCTGTTTTTTCGCTTTAGTTCTGCAGCACAGTTTTGTAGGAGTTGGACCTAATTTTGCAAAGCACGTTCCGGGCATGGCTGCAGGGAGGAAGGTAATTCCATGCCTTCAGGGAGATAAAAGCCACTCTGGGTCAGAGACACAGCTAAACTTAGAAAAAACGAGTTCAGTCCCTGGACATTTCACTGACCCTGTTGAGTTACTTCTCTCTCTGTCCTCCTTTCTCCAGGGAAACCACTGTCTCTTTTGGATGGGGCACCTCTAGCATGTCCGAGTGGTTTAGGTGGGAACACCTAGTGTAATGACACTAAGAAATTCTCCCTCATGTTTTGCAGGGCCATGTGTTGGCGTATTTAAATACATGTATATTCTCCTTTGCCTGTTGAGGTACAGCTCCTACCAATTTTGCTGACCTGGGGTGGCTGAGAGGGTCGTTCCTGCAGTTGGGCTGGGTGCAGAGGCTCAGCGGGGTGATAGATTATAGGATAAAAACACTGGCAGTAGGATGAGGCTTGAAAGGGTAAATGTGCTGCAAGGAAAGTTAAAAGAAGGTGGTTTTAAATGACAGACTGAGAGCAGTTAAATCTGCATGAGAGTATGGAAACCAAATCCATGAAAAATGAATGAACAGTAAGTGCGTCAAGATACGAGTTGAATAAAAAGAAATGTGAGCGGAGGAAGGTTAAATAAGAGACACAATATGTTTCCTGATTTTTATGCAATGTTAATGGTAATTTTACTTGTCTTACCCGTGTCAAATTCCAGAAATACTGTCAGCTACAGGAGAGCTTATTGCACGGTGCCAGTTCCTTGCTCTTTCGATGTGATGGAGCGATGCACACATGCTAACACAAGGATTTTCCCTCCTTTGATGTGGAAGCATGAAGGGTTCAGCAAGTCTAGGTCTCAGCAAGTCTGTATCCCAGCCTACAAGGCAATCCATTCCTCACTTCAGATCTGCTTCAAAATTGTAGATTTGTACCTCAATTTTAATCTGAAACCCTTTAAAGGTTCTGCAGATGTGTTATTTGAAACGACATCTTTGGGTGCTGTATACGATTGTTCTTTTAGCACTTATTTTTCATAACGAGTAGAAATCAAAAGTGACTGTTTGCATTAAATGAACAGACAAAGGAATGGAAGCAGCTTCTCCCCATTGCATTTGCTTCATAAGTTATCTCAGTTTTATTTGTTTTAAATTCTCCCTGTTTGATAGCTAACACAGCACCATGTTACATCAGTGTGTTTGGAAATGAAATGAGTCGAATAATGTAATTTATTACCAGCAAAACTTAACTGGCAGCACTAAAAAGTGACAGAAGCATTTTTGGTTTGTGTTTACCTGGGAAGAGTGAGCCAAACTGTCCCAAACAGGAGAGAAACCTGCAAAGTGGATCCTGCATGTCTGAGTCCCTCTTGGACCTCTGCCTTGTGTGTGTGTTCGGCTGTCTCAGTGGTCTTGGGGTGGAGGAAATGTGGCTGTTTGTCTTTTTAAAAATTAATCTGATGAAGACAGCTTTCCTTTTGGTATTTACAATGATGATGGCAAGTGATGCTCAAAAAACCCTGCTAAAAGCGACGCGGGGGGTGGGGGGGATCAGCTCCTGCTGAGGGCCCTGGGGATTAGTGATTGCTGTGGCTGTGGGGTCTTGGACCACGGGGGATTTTCCTGTTCTTTGCTTCTGGCACCGAGTTCAGTCACATGTGGTTTGTGATGCTTTAACATAGTTAAAAACTTTGGGTTTAATATAGGTGTAAGTCCGTGAAGCTTAATGGCGTGTGACTACAGACCAGCGTAACGATCCCTTGTTGTCTTGAGCTGAAACTACAGAGAACTTGCCTAGTTCTGTCCTTACAATCAGTCACCTGCTGCTGTAAGATTTCTTCACCCAAGTAATATTCAGTCTTTATGGAGTATGTTGTGCCCGTGTGATGGCATCTGCACGTGGTCACCCTGCTCTGTGGAAAAGGAGTTGTGGGTGATGGATACCCACTGCTGGAGGCTAAGCAAGAGACGATGCTTGAATATTTTCAATTCAAGCAATATTTCAATTCAATTCAAATCAAGACTGTTGAATATTTTTAATTAGATACTTCGCATCTGCCAGATTTTCTCCCCCTCTTCTAATGCTTGAGGCATGCAGAGGTGAACACAGTTTGGTTTTTTCCACTGTAGTTAGGCAAGCAGATATCTTATAGGGCCGGAGAAGAAATAGGTCTATAGGCTGCGTAAAACCTGCCAATCCATTTTGCATGGCTTATGGTTATGTGACCTTTTTGATGTTTTTTGACAGTATTTTGGAAAGCAGTAAGGTGCGTGTTAACCAGCCCAGTCCTTTGAAATGCCTCTTGGCTGCCAGCAAGGGAGAGGTTTCCTGTAGGAAGGAAAACTTGCTCTTCACCATTGGTTCACTTCCCACAGTACTGCAGCCCAGAGGAGTCATTTGGAGTCATGAATGCCTATTCATAATAACCGTCGGTGAAGTCTTTAATAAAAAAAAAAAAAAAAAAGACACAATCAGAGCGGAGAGAGCAGAAGAATTGGACTCCCGTTGTGCGGTGCATGGAGCGGACATTAAGGGGTGCAAATACTTACGAATGATACCTATTTTTAGTACATCCAGTTGGCCGAGTGGTGGAAGAATGAAGCTAAACCAGAAAGGTTCTAAAATGAGAAGTCTTTGCTTTGCTTCATTTTTTTCTCTGAATGCCCTCTCATGTTTCATTCTGTGTGCACAATATTTTTTCTTGCATCTCTGTCTTTTTTTATTTGGAAACATAGAAATTGACAGGGGTAAGACAAGTAAAATTACCATTAACATTGCATAAAACCATAGAAATATATGTAATATAAAGATACTAGTTCATCAGATCAATTAGAAACATCTAAGTATATATAAATATACAAGCATCACTTCTAGAGGAAAGAAAAAGAATTGTACAAACCCAAACTTTACTGGTTTTGTTGCTTTAAGTTTGCAGTGAGAAAATGGGATACCACTTCCCTACAAGTTAGTTCCCAACTTCTAAGCAGAGTAGAATAGGAGGAGGTAGGAGAAATAACTTGGAAAGATGCAGCCTCTTCCTTACCATGGAAGAAAAAGCTTGTATTTGAGTGAATAGTGCTAGCAATGTGTCCTAGATAATGCAGAATGTTTCTGTAAAGCACTACTACTTAGATGCAATTACAAAGAGTTTATCTTTTGGCAGAATTGCATAGTTGTCAGGATCCCCGTTTGTGTAATTTGTAACATTAAAAGACAATTGAATGGGTTCACCATGTGTAAAATCTTCAATTCAGCAGTTTCTGGACCTTCAAAAAGCTACAGAAATTTTCTATTAAGGATCCAGTTGATGAATCCTGACGGTCAGGATTGACTGTGTGGACTGTTGGCTCTTAAAAATAATAATAGGTTTTCTATAAGGATTTATGTCACAATGGTAGGGGATAAGTGAGATGTATCTCACCTTTGTGCTCTACGAGTGTATGAAGTATCTGGGAAGTGTTCCTGAATCTGGCTCTGCTGCCGTGCAAGCGCAGAGAGCCAGCTGATTTTGGTTCTCCGTATGCATATTTAATTTAGCAGTGTGTAGCAAGGTAGGGGGATCCATTCCTTTTTTTATTAAATTATAGATTGACAAAAATTATCTGTGCATGGCACAAAACTGAGGGTTGGTTTTTGATAGCGTGGTTGTGCCTCGCTCAGTGTAGACTGCCTGACCTTCGCGCTGTCTGGAGACTGAAGTATGGGATTTGATTTGTAAAGGTCTGAGATCTTGGGAAAACTCCAGCAGAGCATTTAAACACGTACATAGTCTCATTAAAACAATCTGTTCAGATGTGGAAATGAATCGGCAGTGTTAGCCTTGTCCCTGGGCTAAATACTCCTCTCCAACATAATAGTAAGAACGTGGACCGAGGAGCAGAGTCAATTATAGACGGACACGCTGGCCCCGGGGGAGCGAGGGGTCATGGAGCTACCGAGAAAGCAGGAGGGCAGATGTCCTTTGATTAATGGGACACCCCGTGTATTTTGGGCATCTGGCAGGCAGGCAGATCGTCACTGCTGCTGCTCAGCGGCCCCTGGTCGATGCCATAATTGCTGGGCCCCTGGGTACCACCCAGCCCTTGCCTCTGCTGGAGGGGGTGCGGGAGACCCCGGGCCAGCCCCGGTGCTCTTGTGGTCAGAAGGATGGTTAAAAATATGGGTTCCCTGGACTTGGCCATTGTGTACCTCCTAGGATAGAGTCACAGATCTTACTTACCTGAGCTCATGAGGAGCAAGGGTGACCCAACCGCGGCTCTCCAAGGAAGCCGTTCCTCAAGGCACCGCTTGCAGCCGGCACAGGTCCTGGAGAGGAGCCCACGAGCCCAGTTGGGGACACTGACTGCAAATAGACAAGGATTGTGCTGCCTGGCTGCACAGTAATGCCCATTTTTCCCCCCATTGCTTTCTGGCGGGGTGTTTTGGTCCCCGTAAATAAAATTACTGCCTTGTAGTTAACCCAAATGGCTAACTACATTTTAACACCATTTTCTCTGACTCCTTTGTTGCCTGAGTGAAAAGCTGGGGCGGATACATGGGTCGCGCCGTGGACAAACAGCACACACCATTTTACCCTATTTCCAATTTCTTGCTTAAAACATAATACAGAAAGGGAAAAAATGCAGATGCAGCTTGGTAACACGTATGTCAGCATTTACTTTTAAACTCTAAATAGTAGTGGGTGTTTTAAAATGTGAGTAGTGGGCTATTTGCTTCTCTGTATTCTGTGTCTGGAATTACTTACACTGTTGTCTTTTGTGAACTGACTCATAACTACCGACATTTTCGTAGTCACATAATTAAATTTTATAAGTAAATAGTTGATTGATGTTTAACTTCTTGTGGTATAACAGGAATGGATTTAGGTTTTTGCTCATTCGAGTGATTTATATATATGACTCGGGACACATTGTGTTACACCATGCAATGTATTTTTATATTCTAGGAAAATAGTCCCGATTTCCTGAAATTCTGAAACCCCAGGATGTAAATCCCAGCAGACCTCCTGCTGCTCTTTTGTAGTGCATGCCCCGCGGGCAGGAGAGCCCCTGAGCCATGGCGGAGGGCGAAAGAAATGTGGGGAAGACATCGGTGGTCTCAGCTGGGATGGCTGCATCACCGCCGCAAGGGCTCCCAGGGGGTCTCCCGCACAGGACCCCACATCTGCCAGCACCAGGTTGGGTTGGTGGCCCCCCAGGGCTGGGTTGGTGGCCCCCGGGCTGCTGGCAGCTGCCTGCAGGTGCAGGACCAGCGTGGGGCCAAGCTGCGCAGTCGGACACACACAATAGACGCATCTTGTCCGTGGGTGGAGGTGGTTTTTTAAGCGGTCCCCAGGGGAACCGGGCAGACAGTGGCTACCTAAAGAAGCCATAGGGGCTTTAGATGAGAAAAAGAAGCATCTGTTTAAGGTCTAGTCCTTGGAGTGGCTCTATTCAACCTGTCTGAGATGGGCTTGGCCTTTTTAATTGCCCCTCGCGGTGTTTAGCAGGAGTGTAATGCTTTCTGAAAGAGAAAAGCAAAGAAAGTCGATTTTTGATTTTTGATTTTGTGTGTGGGTGAGCATGTGGCTTTTGCTGAGCTTGTTTGCATGAGTTTTCCGCTTCTTAACTGCCTGCTGCTGTGTCCAACGGCTGTCTAACATCGAGCTAACGGGAGGGATGCTGTGGGAGCGTCCACAGCAATTGCCTTTCTTTCTTGCTGTCTCCGAACTGTGTAGCTGGCTCTGTCCTTGACTGCACCAGCGTAAATATTGACTGAACCCCTGGTAACTCATCTGTGCTCGTGCCATCGCTCAGTTTTTTGCTAGGGACCCCTGATGAGCATAGTCCAGCTGGGTCAGGATCAGGCCCAGCAGATCTGGGGTTGCAGCAGCGATCAGTGAGAGAGCGAACTCCTTTTTCATATATTTGTCAGGTAAATGTAAAATGCCTGCTGACTCTCTGAGCTCTGGTTACTCTTAATGCCCACCACAGCGAAGCTGGGACAGAGGAGACACAGCCCGAAGCTGTTCCTACTCACAGGAGGAGCAGGAATCCAGGGGTTGGCCCTAAGCAGGCACCTGGTTTTCTTCGAATCTTCTCCCCAGCTGTGCCTCTCCCCCAGGTATTTCTTTGCCAGCCCTAGAGCAGCATCACGCTTAGGACACAGACGCGTGTGCCCGAGGGGGGTAAGTGATGGTGAGCCCTTACACTGCTGCTTCCCGAGGAGGTTTAGCATGAGCAAGGAGGCATCCGGGACTACCTTGCTTTTCAGACAGCTCCTCTCCTTAAAGCTCTGCTCTGCGGTCCCAGGTGGCCGCTGGGAGGCAAAGCATCTCCAGCCTGGCCAGTGCTGGGGGAGGGGGCGGGGGGGGCAGTGCTGGAGATCTCCTGGGCCTGGTGGGCATGGCAGGGGGTTTCTCCCAGCCCAGCCTCCCCCCCGCCATCCTGCCTTTTTGAATTGCCTTGTGTTCAGGGCTTGAAAGCCCTTCAAAGGTCTGTGAAAGGGCACGCCTTGCATCATAGCGAAGTTAAATGAATATTAATTTCTATTTGCATTGTGTCAGTAGAGCACCACAATTTGGGATGATCCACAGCTCAAAAGACTTCTCCTATTGGCCCCCAGAGTGGAAGCCAGTAGGGTGGGCTGGGGACTGTTGTGTTGGTCTACCCCAAAAGCCAGCACCATCCCACTGAACAAACAACATTTAATAGTGGAAATGACACGCATTTAGATCATTAATTTTTTTTTTTTTTTTTTTTAGTTAGTAATTTTCCTGGGTCCTGTAACAGAACGATCCATGGAGCAAACTCAGGACTTTTCTATCTTCTCCTTCTGTACCTTGCATTTCTCCTACGTATGCTGCCTTCTCACTGTGATTAGTACATTGCTAGAACTGCTTTATTTCTGTTCCGTACCTCCTGTGGAATATTACACATGCTCAGACTTCTTTGTCAGAAAGAGAGCTGTGTGGCTTTATTGTTTCCCACACCACCGTGGTCAAATAGAACATATAAAATGTCCCTTTCACTTTGCTAGGAGATAAGAATATTCATCTCTAGTGGATGCTGCAAAATGCTGTTTTAAAGATTTCATTTGCATTTTTGTTCCAAGCTTAACAATAATTTTTAAAATTAAGTCCCTACAAACAAAGGGGTTGCTTCACAACAATAATTTCTTAGTGCTAGCAAACATGTTTATCGCTGATGAGGCAAAACAAGGAGCTAAGCACAGACTTTGTGTTGAGGTTTGTCTGTTTGCGACAGGAGCCTGAGGTTTTTTTGGTGCTTTTGGAGTCAAGTTGGTACATGATCCTTTCTCAAAAGGAACTCTGGGGATCTGCAAGGTTTTTGGTGCTTTTTTTTTTTGCTAGGCGTTAAGTACCGACCAAATGGTTTGGCAGTTGTTATTAAATGAGGAGGGATTAGGAAGTCATGCATACACTTCCAGAACAGGCTGCCCCTCCTTTTGACTCTGCCCAAACAAAGTGCTGTTTCCTTGATGGGACTATTTAACTCTTTACACTGAGAATGGAAATTCTTCAGCTAATTGGAGATGGACACAGGCATGAATGGCCTCAATCCCCTTGTGCTCCCATTAATATGCAAATTAAGGTTTCCTCTATCAGGGACAGCCTTGTTCCAACAAACAAGAAAGAGCTGAACTAAGCAGGGCTAATCTCCCTGCCCAAATTAGCAAACCTCTGAGCAGGGCTGTTTAGAGGTGGACTGGAGATCAAATGGGAGTCCTAATGAAGAGCATAGAAAATTCAGTGCCTAAACCTCAAAGGCATGAGTTCAGAGTGAAAGTACAAATATGTTGTCCCTGTGAACTTCCAAAAACATTTTATCACGGTTCTCGCCCGCTTGGTGCTGGCTTGTGCATGGTGGGCATTCACCAACCCCGCAGTGCTGGAGTTCAGCAGATCTGGGAGTTAATCCATGCATGTGAAAAGCTTCATTTCTTCCTGGTTTAATTTATAGGAGGCAGCATAGTTATTGCCAGTACTAAAAATAAGCCTGGCTGTGTACTCCTGAAACCACAGAACATACTTCTAGCCTTCATAAATGAACTCCAGGAGGTGTGACATGTCCGAGAGTGCCCCTCGCAGCGGTGGGCACAGACCCCCTGCTCGCACCCCTCGCGCTGCGTTTGACATGCCAGGTCTCTCAAATCGGTAAGAATTTCTCACAGGTTTCAGGAGTCAGGGCACATTTGTCACCTCTTTATTCTTTACATGATGCTCTTATCAAGAAGGATTGTGGGGAGTTTCCTGCATCTTGGGATAACACTTTGCCTTGCCGTAGCACAAGGGTTCTCCAACAGCACATATTTGTAGCGCATTTACTTGGAGTAAGTTGCTGTAGATGATTAGAGCAGGTCTTTCTGCTGTGGTGGGTAAAGATGGAAACCAGACCTGGTGGGTAGGGAGTGGTGGCCTTGGCTTAGGATTGTCCCTTCAGCCCGTTGTGTTTGCCTGTGCTCCAGAGTCTTGTGAATTCTTGATTGTACTAGAGTTGGCCCTTGGTTTCCCTTATGCCCGACGGATGGGAATGTTGTTTCCATTAGGCCGTTGTAAACCAGGGGTCACTAAGGGGTCCTTGACACGCCGTCCTCGGAGGAGGCTGGTGCAGAGCATGCGAGCGCGGCCTTGGCAGCACCCCAGCTCTCCCTTGCCTTGGGGAACCCCCGAGAGCTTCACCAGTCATCTCCAAACCACTTATATTAATCTCTGAACTCTCGCTTGGCTTAGGGAAGCGATAAAACAATTTTGTCTGAGGAAGTAATGCGGTTACAACCCTTGAAATGATGCTAAGAACATTTCGGACTAATCTCATTGAATCTTTGGGAGGGCTGACAGCTGGAGCCCGGCCTTGCGCAGGGGAGGGAACTTAAGCAGGAAAAAAATCGCTTCAACTTTACAGAATGGGATTAGGAGGAAAAAATAAAAGCAATTCATTTCATCTTACACTCCTTTAAATGCAAAAGAAACAAGTGGGGATGGAGGAAAAAAGAGATCCAGCCTTTAAAATTAGCCACCGTTTCACGCCTTTTTCTCCTCACCGTCCTCATTTGCTGATTTCAGGCCTGTCAAAAGCATCAGTTTGGGCCTTCAATCTTCTGACGGCAATGAATTTTCATGGCAGGCCACGTGGCCTTTCCACACGGGGTACCAGCCGGCCCCGCTTCGCTGCTGGGGGGGCAGGGGGCCGCCGCCAGCCCCTGCCCCGTGCTGGCGTGGGAGAGGCCAAATGAAATTTCCAACAGTGAAAATGAGCGGAAAATTCAACTTGTCTGAGGTGATGGGGGGAGGACGGCTTGGTGTCACACTTGTCAGGTGTAAATCTCTGGTGGCTTTTCTTGACTGGCGTCAGCTTCCATCATTATAATGCGAGCCGGCTCCCTTAATTTGTCTTGGTGACAAAAATTTCTATGCAAAACAATAGTGTTGCTCCCCTTAATTAATCTGCAAGATAGCCCTGCATGGAACGGGTAAATCTGAGTTCACAGTCAAGGTTGTGGTTTTTGCCAAGAGATGATGCGTTTTTTCATTCGGTTTTGTTCGTTATTTAAAATAAATACGTACAGTGGAATGGCATTTTTGCTTTATGGTGATAGCAAGCAAAATAAAAACAAATTATTAGCAGCGAGGTTAGGTATTTCGGTACAAAACTACCGCAGGTTTTAATTAGAGCCAAAACCGAAAGGCATAACAGTAAATAGTGGTTGTCATTGATCAACAGTTATTATTGCTGTGTCTGTTAATAAATGCTTCCCATTTCCCCCCCCTAAGAATCGTTAATGCAAACTTAACTTTTAAAGCGCATTCTAATTCCCACAAAGTTTTCATTTCGGAAATAACTGTGAATTCTGCGGAAAGCTGTAAATTCTAGAGGGGGCCTCATCTTCTTCATGTGCAATGGCACAATTTTTACCCTGCTCAGCTGGAATGCGAAATAAGTGATCCCAGCTTTGGGGCAGGGGGGGCACAGCCTGGCTGAGTTTGCCTTCTTCCATTGAGACCACTACACATCGGTAATAGCAGCGTTAGGTAGTTATGAAATGCTGCTTTTCTGGTAATAGAGAAACACAAAGTGAAATATTTGTCCTTTGAAGTTAATGGCTTTTTTTGCCATTAACCTCAGCGACAGTACGATTTTTTTTCTATGGCACTTATTTTAAAACTCATTCATTCCTTCTCTTCTTTCATAACATAATGAAGAAAAATGCCACTTAACTACTAAATATCTTACTTGCTTTGGAAGAAAGGACTATGTGTCTTTAACATTGCTTGAGTACAGCCTCCTGCGGGGCGGTAGGATACTAAAATTCAGAGAAACCTTCCAAAATACCTGCTTGTTTTCCTTGCTTGGGTCCTCTGGTTCCAGGGCTGCTGCGAAATGCTGAAGCATGATGTGAATTTCAAAAGAAAATCATGAGAAAATATATTTGCGGTCAGCAAGCAATTAACATGCACAGATTTTTTTTCAGAGGGGGACTAATTCTTTCCTTTCTAGTTCATAACCATTTAGCATGCTGCATTATAATAAAGCAATGTTGCTGCTTCCACCCGTTATAATCGACAGTCATTATCCTCAATTCCACAGTGCTTCAAATAGAAACCGCGCGCTCCAAAGATGAAAAACTGCTGGGTCTACAGCCAAGTTGCAAGACAGTAATTAATGATGTTCATATACATCTCCTGAAGCAATAGCACTTGGGGCTCCAAAGAGACTTTGTGTCTCAAGCTGAGAGACTTGCATTGCTACTTGCATGAAAAACTTTCCTTGAATACCCAGCAATGAGCTCTTAGCATTGCAGAAGGCACGCACCACCCTGATTTATTATTGAACTGGTGTTCAATAATGGAAGGCTCTGTGAACATTAGGGATATTTTAAATTCACAGGTTTCATGACTTCCAAGCACTCAGGCTCCTTGATTGCTTGCCCCCAAATTAACAGCAGATGTTACCTCTACCTACTTTGTGTTCAGTAGATACTGCGTGGGGGGTGGGGTGTCTCATTTTCCAGGGGTGCTGGGATGCTGTGGTTCTGCTGTGCCCAGTCCTGCTAAGTCTGATGTACCTCCAGCCAGGTGGAGGTGGCTTGCAGTCATGGCAAACGTTTTTCTCTGGTATTTGGTTGTTGTGCAGTGTGGTGTGGTCGGGGCAATAGTATTTTCATCCTCTGGTTGAAGTGCAACCGGCTGCATGAAGGAAAAATAGGCATGGTCCCCAGGTACCTGGAGAAGCAATGGTGGGGACCACTGGTGGCCATGCACTGTTGTCGTCTGGTCTTTGCACGGTGTGCAGAACATGTGGGATCACTGCACGGTCAACGTGCAAGATGTTTGCCCTCTTGCTTTAGAAAATAGCTGGCAGAATTGTAAGGAGTGCTGTGTGTGACTGACTGGGGCTGTGTTTACACAGAGATGCTGCAGAAATTGCAGGCTGATGGGAGCTACGTTACTCCTTCAGTGCAGAAGACCTCTCATCCCACTTGTTCTCCTGACTACTTTGACAGAAATCAAAATTTCACTGATTTTAGAGTTTTCCCTTGTGAAATCCAGACATGCATTTGCTGGTAATTCAGTAAAACTGTCAAAGACGTGAGCATCCTTTGAAGAGTGCTCACGGTGCTTTATACCCCCTGACAGAAAGGAAGAACAAATGGCAGTACCGAAATGGGACTTCTCCAGCTCCGGAGGTTCAAGGTCAGTTTTCACATCCTGTTGGCGTTAGAGATAAAAGGATCATGTGGTAACTCTGGCACTTAAAATGTATAAATTGGTTCCATTTTTTTACTTGCTTTCTTAGTTTTTAGGTTACCTTAACTCTGAAAAGCAACTTGGAAGTGGTACTTCGGAAGGCCATTTTTGATGATTGACACAGCTCCCGTATCACTCTCCGGCTGTTTACAAGCTCAGACTCACTTACCCCGTCCATCCTGGGAGCTCAGAGCAGATTCTTTGCAGCTTAAACGCTGTCAGTGGTGGTGAAGATGCTGCACGGCAGACTTCATTCGTTTTGGTGCTCTAATCTTCTTTATGGCTACATTGTTCTGCTTGTTTCCTGGGCTGGCTCTCAGCAGTCCTCGCTTTGTAATATATATATATATATACACACACACACACACACATACTGTAACAAATATAATTACTGGAAGGGGCAGCCATGGTGAGCATTTACCTAGAGCCCGTTAAAAGTCAGAAACAGGTTCCTTCGGGCTCATGAGATGAGACCAGGACAGTGCTCAGTTAGTACCTGTGCAGCAGGATGGTGCTGGGCAGGAGGAAGGCATTAGCTGCAGAGCAGCAGTGCTGGGAACGGGGCAGCCGAAATCACTGAGGCTGGACTGCGACATTTTTTTCCAGAAGTGCATGGCTGGATTCAGTCCATCTTCAGGAAATGCTGAAAAAAGAATTTTATTTTCAGAAATGCTTTCCTACTGTTGGAAGATCTGATGCTGACAACACAGCTTGGGTTTTCTGTCTTCCCCAAAAGGGCATAAAACAAACTATGGGACAAATTAATAATATCATCCTAAACCAGCCAGGTTTATTTTGCACCTCCTGCCTTCCAGAACAATAACTTCTCAAGAATTCAGGTCAGCTACAGCTTATGGTTTGGCCAAGAAGTGCATTTAGATACAGAACATTGGATGTGGAAAGTACCTGAACATATGCATTATTTTAAAAGCTTTAAAAGTTTAATTTTCTCATCCTTCGATGAAACTTTTAAGTATTTCAGTTTGAGCAGCACTTTGTGTTTAATGGGAAAAAAAGTCAAACATGAAGGATAAATAATTTAGATGTGTAAGGAAATACACCGTTTTGGGTGAAACAGCATTTCACCTCAATGCAAAATAAATGTTTGAGGGACAGCAGTGGGAGGAGCTCATTCAGCGAAATGCTTCAAAGCTTTCCATTTCAGTTTTACTGGAAAAGCTTTTTTACTTTTAAATTTTTCCCAGCAAAAACTGAGAAATCTGCTCCCCAGCTGTCTCCGAGGCTGGCGATAGGTGCATGCCATGCTGAAGCACTAACATCTTTGACCCAGCTCTCCACAGCCTGCACTTCTTCTGCTAATTCCAAAATTATGTTTACAAATAATTTTTTTCCCCTCCCATCTCTAAGCTGTTAAGCCAGAGCTGAAGGATAAATACCACCAACATGCTCTCTTAGCTTGAATATGATCTTTGCTGTCCTAACATGCCTGCAGTGGAAAATCAATAATGAAATAGAGGGGAGCAGAGACCCCCGCCCCAGTCTGTGTCTTCACCGTCTTTTGTTACCCCAACTATCCATAAACTCTGTGTCGTGTTTCTAGTATATTATAATTGGTGTTAGCCAGCATTCGTGTTCTTGGGTACATATTTTGAATAGAAGAAACAAAAGAAGGATGGTCTTTTCATCGCTTGCTGTTAATTAATTACAGAGGAGGACTGGTTCAACAGCTCAACGCGTGAACTTCCCCTTTGCTATTGTGTAGACTTCTGTACAAAAACCCTTTGCAGCGCCGTGGAAAAATAACTTCTTCATTTTTATAGCGTTTACTGTTAAATTATACCCCTGCACAGAGCTCTGTACTTACAGTGTAATAGTGTATATTAATTAAATGCTCGGTGTTTTCAGAAAGTCAAATTTCTGTAGAGACTCAGCCGTTTTCTGCAGGCAGCGACATCAGTCCCACCAGCTTCCCACCAAGAGAGTTGTGTCAGTAGGTTTTACCCCCCTTTCAGCATCACAGTGACTGATCCCTCAATATTTTGAAAAGCTTAGAGAATCATAGCAGCATTTAGGTGGGAAAAGACCTTTCAGATCATCAAGTCTGACCATTAAGCCGGGACTGCCAAGCCGAGCACTAACCCATGGCCCTGAGCCATCGCTGTCATCGGGGCTCCAGCCCCAGTGATACTGTGATGCTGAAGCCCTACAGGTGCCCTGCAGGTATCTGGTGGGGTGACAAGGCATGGCATTGCTGGGGTGCATGTGTGTGTGTCACTGAGGACACTGCCTCAAGCCTGGGCAGCACTTTATTACAGTTAGGACACTGCCCGTTAATCTCCTTCATTGGAAAGAAAAAAATTAGGAGGAGAAAGGGCTGTTAGGGAGGTTTCTAGGCAAGGGATCTGCACCAAGAGAGCAAAAGCAGTTCGAAGAGAAAATCTTCTGTCTTTACCTGTTGGTGGTTTCTTGTTTGCTCCTCAGTGGGATTTTTTTCTCCATCAAGTTATATGCCTCTCTTGAACTCTTCAGCAGCCAGGTGTAGCCTACCTTTAGATTGCTAGGTGCTTTTTTTGCAGTGGTAAAAATGCACACAGCTCTATAGAAAGGAGAGGCTCGCAGTGGCTGAAGGCATAGGTAGCATCTTGGGGGGCATACAGAGAGGAAGGGGAGGATGGAACATCAGCCTGCTCCTTCCACCTCATCCTGCCTGGCACTGGTTTCTATTTCTGCCAGTCAGATACATACACATGAGAATTATTTATAGTGTTACCAGTGTATCCAGTCAGTCAAATATGATGGAGTTTCTTCATTCCTTCTCTAACGAGCACTGTAGCGGGAGGTGTCAAGACTCTGGAGGAGATCTAAGATCTGCAGTTGCTGTGTGTAGCACCATTTAATTTTTCAGGCTGGAAATTATTTCCAGGAGGTTGTTATGCAATCATGGAGCATCATCTCAAGTGGTAAGTCCCCAGAGTCTGTCTTAAGAACTGTCTTTATGTAACCTTGAACGGTCTGTTGGGGCCAGAGATGTTTTCTTCTCAAGCACGTTGTGCCACGTGTCCCCCCTTTGCAAAGGGACGCAGCACAGGAGGAGCTGCGTTGGCATCAACCATCTGCAGGAGCATCAAAGTTGCCAGCTTGGCCACAGACTAGCCCAGCCAGCTCCTCCTGTGCAACCCTGCAGCAGGCATCAGTTGCCTTTGGAGACACATCTCTGCATGCTAAGAGACAGCAGTGTATCCTCTCCTAAAAAAACCCAAACAAAACCAAACCAAAACCCAGAGCAAACAAAATCCCCTTTGAGTTTCTGCACACTGAAAAATCAAGTAGTCGCCCCTCACGAGTCTTTTGGTTTCAGTGCTGCTGAGGAACTGTGAGAGACTTCAAATTATGCTCAACAGGCTTAAACAGTAGCTTTCAATGTCTCCAGATTTCCAGCAATATCTGGGAAGAAAGTTAACCTTCAAACAGAAATAAATAACAGTCAGACTTTGGGCTTTTCCAGTTACCTTTTGTATTCTCTATATTCTTTTTCACTGGATTCATCTTTTCACTTGGAGCTTCTGTCTGACAAGTAACAAAATGACCGCGTTTGTATTATTTGTAGACCTGACAATCGAGAAAGTCTCTTGATGACCTTGTTATAAGAATTCTGGCTAGGCTGTATAGGTAAATGCTGGTAAATAGGTAACAAGGATCAGATAAATTTCTAAAAGATTTCTGCATTTAGGAGCTTGAGACCCAAGGCTGTTGATGCTGAATGTAAAAAAAAAAAAAAGTCCCAAACCTTGTAGTATCTCAGTTTTGTTGATAGCTAGGGATGATTTCGGAGCCTAATTTTTGCTCTGTACTGAAATTCTTCGCAAAAGGGGTGAGGAAAAGGGAAACAGCAACCCCTCTTTATGGACCTCTGTATAGCACAGCACACAGCAAGGACAGGGCTTCAGTGCATACACATGCATTGGCCAGGGCGAAATAGGTATGGGTTATAAAAATCATGATGTTAGGTCTAAGGATATCAGAAACAGTGTAAATTGTAAACAGGGGCAGCACCTGCCTGGTGATTGCTGGCCCTGTATCCTGCGGTGCAGCGTGGCTTTCACTCCAGTAACGCCTCCGGACTGAGCTTGTCCAGCTCTTTGATGTGAATTGTGCTTAAGCATCTCTCTGCTCCTTGTGGCATCCTGAGAGCTTGTGGCTTGATAGTACCTTTATTATTATTTTTTTTGGTTTTGTAATTCAAAGCTCCGAAAGAGGAGGTGCCAGGTGACAGGGTGCTGGGATGATGTGGAGCGGAGGCCTCACGTGGCATGACCTGAGATGCAGGAGAAAGGCACGCGTGGGAATGAGCATCCCCAGGGCATGCCAGGGTAGTGTTGGAGGTACTTCCAGGTAGTCAGGAGGAAAAAAAAAAGGCTTTTTTGTTGTTTTTTTTTTCTTTTTCTTTTTTACCCAAGTGCTTATCAGCAATGATCCTTCGAGCGATTGATCTGCAGATTCATAACCAGGCCTCATTTTGGAGGGAATTAGGGATTTCATTCCAAAAGTATCCACCAGTGAAGCAGCATCTCTGCAGTGTGGCTGACCAGGAGCAGGGAATAAACCCAGGACCAACATATTTAATGGCGTGTAAATCCCCATCATACACAGGAAAACCTACTAGAACTGACGGAGCAGGCTAACTGCAGCAAACTAGCCTGAGCTGTAAAGTAGCAATTGGTAGAAAATATGGGGAAAATCTCATTTTACTCTCTACTGGATGGGCCAGTTACACCAATGATACGGTGGCTTCAGCAGCTAAAGATACGGGCAGTATTAAATACAGATTATAGGGTGTAATGCGGCAAAGAAAAATCATTTTCAATTTAGGAAAATTTTGTGCTGTGTGATTCTGCAAGGCTCTGACCCCAGCATGCTAGATATTGAATCACTCCCTGATGATTCGTATTTCAGATGACATGGAAATTTCAAAAGGGATTGTGCTAAACCCCCCTTTGCATTCAGCAGTGCAGGACCCATCCACCGATGGGCACGAAAGTAGCTTTTCTCCGGGGCCTGAACAGACAAGCGTGAAGGTGCATATCAGTGGGCCCAGCTCCCAGGGCTCTGGGAACTTTCCTTGGTAGTTTATGGAGATAAAACACTATATTTTTGTCTTTAATTGTGGGACAGCATGTGAGGGCTCATGGTTTTACCGCCTGACCTACCACCCTGTGTATTTTGCTTGGCGGATAAGTGAAGGCACGTTGAAAGCCAGGTTCGTTAGGGGGTTGCCGGTCAGTGCAGCTCACCTGCTGTGCCTGCCCCTCCGAGGCTGCCTTTGGGCCGTGGTCCCATCCTGCTGCAGAGGTGCAGCAGGTACCGGTACCCAGCAACAGCCAAACCGAAGTTTTTGTCCACTTCAAAGCAGCTGCATTAATGCAGAGTTGCTAAAAAGGTCTTATCTCAGCCTTCCACAAGCTGAGAAGATGATTTTATGGATAGAGATGGATGTGGTTGATGTACATGTGCTGTTAAGTGAAAATATAAGTGCTGCGTATTCGGGTAGCGGTAATTATTTGCTGCGATGAAGATAACGCTTCTCTCAGAGCACTGGAGACATATTTTTCTTGAGAACAGTGTTTCTTTGGAAGGAAAGATCTTTCATTTAAAAGAAGTTAAGTATAGCTATCTTGTAGTAATTACCCAGATACATACTGTTATAAATGAGTCCGGAATCATCCCCACAGGAATGATGATTCAGAGACAAACAGCAGTTTCAGCCTACAGAACCTGAGATCTGTAGAGCACCTCCATCCAGCACCACATGCGTATACATACATACCCAAAAGCAAAAATATAGGCTTTCAAGTAGTCTGACATTTTCTAGTATCCCAGATGAAAACCTAAATTGCCAGGTTTTTATTAATATTTCGTTTTCTTCTTTTTTTCTTTCATTCCCATGTTGGCCATGCATAGTTGGACTTCTGTAATAGGAGTCTCATTTAAAATGTGTACTTTTTGGAGAGCATTTCTGATACTGATACATTCACACTATCATATAGATAGCATTTCCTAATGGGAAAAAAACCCCCAACCCTGACACTTTTCAGCACACTTATCTCATGACCAGTCATGCTGCCCTACTAGTGGCTGCAGTGATGCTCTATTGCAAAATGTATCCTAGATACCTACTTATTCTACATGTGCATTTGTTGTGACTGCATATGCTACTCATGTATATTTAGAGGCAGCCACCAGTTAGGTGTCCCATTTAGCTGGGAAATTTTATGCACTGATGCCCTGTGCATGTAAATGTATATTTATGTATTGCAACGCTTTCAGTGCCATTTTAAAATTGCTTGAATGTATTCATTATTTCCTAGTATTTCAAATATTTCAAAGGAATCTCAAATTGTATAGATATACAAACTGTAAAAATAATAATTGCATTCCCTGTTCATCTTTGTGCATGCACAAGTTTTCAGATTTGTGGTTTTGTACTTTGAAACCTCAGTCTTTTATACGAAGATATTATTCATTCATGCAGTTCAGTCATTTAGTTGTCTATTAAACTTGCATCCAGAAAAAAATTAAAGGGAAGGTTTTTAGAAACAAATTCAGTCTGGTTGCAAACACTGTTTTGTGAAATGCTGTTTCAATGATGTCCTTTGAAGTTTCTGTATCTGCTGGGAAATGATGCAAGTTGGGAATTCAGATACCAAAACATGGAAGAAATAGATCATCACAGGTAGGCAAGGCTCAAAAAACATTGCCTATGGATGGTTCTGGCTACCACGGAACCTGCGTGTAGATTTACTCATTTGCCAGAAATCCCTTCCAACCCAAATGATCAGTGGTAGCCCAACCAGATTATTTACTGATGCCCCGTTTCCCATTTGTACAGCAGAGCTATTAAGTTTTACATCTTTCATTCTTTTTTTTTTTCTTTTTATTGATGAGACTTTTGATACCGTTGCTATAACATCACCTGTTTCAGTCCATTATTTTTTCCATACGCATTGGTGGTTAGATGTAATATTGTTATGCCTCTTAGGATATGTAAGATTGATGAGGAAAGTGGGTATTGCTTTTTCCTGTGATTTGCATACTGAATTATGAGGGTCATCGCTTCTTCCATGAAAACATTTCCTTTTAGCAGCGATATTTACTGCAATTCATTTAGGAAACCAATAGCTCTAATTTTTTAGAGCGAGGTGTGGGGTACTGACCGCCCGACTCTAATTAAATTCAATAGGAAACTTTCAGTAATTAAAACCTATTTTTCATTGGAGTTGCACCTCCATCGCAGAGGGAGCAAAAAAACTAATTAAGAAGAATTCTGATTCAGTGAACTCTTGCACGCCATTAGACCGCTGATTAGCAGAGTTGCAGCAACGCGAGCGTGCGAAACCCTCTCACCCTGCTCGTTGTTGCCAGGGATGGGGATGAAAGGATAAAGCGAAGGCTAAAAAGGAAAGGACAGTATTGCGACTACACTGACATTTATAGATGAGCTAACCTGAATAAATAATCATTTGGAGGAACACAAGACAGTGAATATTTAGCTGGATTGGTTGCGAGGAGCACAGAACCCAAAGCTTATTTAGATTATATGTACTTAATAAGTCTAACTGGCCTTCCAGCTTTTCCTTGAACTGCCATTAGAGTGGTAAAATTAAGGTCGTGCTATTTAATTGGAAAGACTAAAGACTGATCCACGTATTTCTCCTGAAGGATATGTAACGGTAGGAGAGCTGGGACACATTACGTTAATCTGGAAAGGCGTGCAGCGGAGTAACAGTTTTGTTCTTGCTGGGAAGGTGTGAGCCTCATAATTCATGCAAGAGGTGACATTTTCACCATCCGTTGAAATGGCTTGTTTTCCATTTGTATCAGAAGAAGATGAGCAGAATGGTTTTAAAACCTTGTTAACCTCTCCTGTAGGAGCACATTTCTGTTTCATAATAATAATAAAATGTTATCCTCAATCCTTGGGAAAGCTGCAGAAATCCTGGGGAAAGCAGAAGACGATCTCTTTTCCAGGGGGGTGATGGGAAGATGCGCAGAGTCAAGGCAGCGGGTTGCCTCGTGTACCCCCAGCGAGTCACCAGTGGTGGTTTTTTTTCTAAGAACTCAGTGAATTTGGTCTCTCAGGACAAAATTTCTGAGGTTTCAGTGCCCACGAGGTGATGACAAATACGTGTATCTGTAGATAGGAGGTTGAGAATTACTTCCCCCTCCAGCTGGACCATACAGGAAGGTATCCGGGTTTTATGGTGAACAGGGATGTCCTACACGGGGAGGGGGTCTGGGTGGACGCCCACCCTCCTCCTTCCTCTCCCACTGCCCAGCACGAAGGCTTGCGGAGCCCTCTCCAGCCTGGCTCCCTAGTCCCTGCTGGCATTTCTGGCCTGGGTGGGAGCACTGGGACTGTGAGAGCAAAGGGCAGGCAGAGAGAAGCTGCGCCACATCTGTGTCTTGTTGTACCTGCTGCTTTTCCCCACTGCCTGGCAATTCTAATGTTGCCCCTTCTCCCGGCCCGGAGGTTTCGATGGCAGAAGGAATCCTTTTGCAGTCCTGTAACCAGTCAGGGATCCCTTCATTTATTTTTTTTCATTGATGCTCTACGAAACATCTGAAAATCAGTATCACACTACTCCTGAGCTTTTTACATCTCGTAGCTGGGAGGTGCAGAAGCCTGTACAGGAGGAAGGAGCATCTGCCCCGTGTCTTTTTGGGAAAATATTGCCAGCTTTGATTCCAGCCTGTCCTGACAAATGTATGCCACAGTCAGAACATCGCTGGAGCTAATATGGTACAGCTGTCATTGCTGTAATAACATTAAAAATATGAGCTGTAATGATGACACCTGTCATCTCCACATCGCTAGCAAAGACCTGCCTGAAAATGACCCACATTTTCTAACAGTCCATGCTGACAAAACTGAAACCCCGCAATCGTCTTCTCTCTGTGACCTTATCCGGGGCCATTTTTTCCCCCTCTTAATGATTCTCTTTTGTCATGAATTCAAGCCATTAATGCTGCATTTTATACATACACTTACTCTGAACACTGCAAATATTTTGACAAGGTATTATTCTTTCATACGGTTTCTGTAAATACAATTAGACTAGGTATAACTCAGGATGATGGTGGTCCTTCCATGATTTCCTAGACTTCCCGTGGGTGCTGTTTGGTCCTTTAATTGCTTACTAATGTAAAAATATCATTGTTAGTATAGTATAAATCATGACGATTTTGTCCCACAAGAGGCTAAGAGCGGCTCAAGATGCTGTAATTAAGATACACTGATAGATCCAGCAATTTATATAACAGCAGCTTTTAACAAGGTTGAAAAATGATATTGCTGATATTGTACCAGAGCCAGAAAAGGCAAAGAGCGGCAGTTCTTGTTTGCCACGACAGGGTGGTTATCTGAGTGTATTGAGATGATATCCCCAAGAAGGGACATCATCTGGGAGCTGTTAAAGCTGCACGTGTGGATTTTTCTGAATATACCCACGTGTGTTTGGCTTTGTAAGTCTCAGCTGTCCTTTAATAGGTTCATTGAAGGCTTTGAATTAGGACCTCCTGAACTATGTCAAAATTATTCTGGGTATCTCCTTGTAGGATTAGAAAATGTAAGCCTTGTGATCTGCCTGAGGATTTAAGGTCATTTGTGGTGCTATCAGGAAAGTTGCGACTGGCACCAAGAAGTGAGACTCTTGCCACAGGAGCAGAGAAGGCGGCGAGCTGGGAGCTGGGAGACTCACAGGGATCTGCTCCTAAAATCCCCAAATCCCCCTCTGTACCTGGCAGCAGTCCGAGCATGTTTCCTGGACCCGGGATAAGCACTTTCCTTTGTCTCAGGATGAGTAGAGAACCCCAGGAGGAGAGCAGATCCTGAAATTACACCTCTTTGGCTGATTGCTGGCTGTGCTCCGTGCCCATCGGTCAGGGGTTTAAGCCCCTGCTTTAGGCAGGATGGCTCCAGACCTTTCCCAGGAATGAGAAACCTCCAGGAGTTTGGGAATCTGAACCGATTCCCAGCACTGCTGAGCAGCAGTGGAGCTGGGATGCGATCCCTGTCCCCAGGCTGTGCCCTGGCAGGCAGAGCCAGCAAGGAGCTGGGATGTCGGTATGCCATGGGAAGCACGGGATGCTCTGGGAAGCACTGGGATGGCCATGTGGTGCAGGGAGCAGCTGGGCTGAGGTTTGTGGGTGCCTCACATGGGGGTTTGCGCGTCACAAGTGGGGTGTAGGAGCAGTATCCAAAATACTAAGATATTAAGAGCTGGGGTACTGTGAGCCTCTATTCCCCAAATCTCTGCAGATTTATAGGGGCTGGACAGATTGTCACTGGCAACAACTACAAATTGCTTTTACAGCGTACCTTAAAGTGGCATTTTATAAAAATCTATTAACAATTCGTGGAGCAGCCTTGGGACTCCCTTTTCTTTCCTTCTCTGAAATAGGACTGCAGTTACATGCCAGCTCTCATTCCCTCTGGACCAGCGAGTCTTGTCATTTTTCCGTGCAAAGCTGAATGATTTCGGAACGTAGTCGGCGAGGGGCACTCGCCCTTCTTCTGTACCTGGGCCTGAGCAGCACCCTGAGACCTGGGGATGCTCCTGGCACCAAGGGACTCAGCCACCCAGCTTGTGTGATGTCCCCCCCTCCAAGCCATCTGCCTTAATTGCTTAGATTCTTTTATGGGTTTCTCTAGGCTAAATGATGGGGTTTATGGTGCATTGTCAGATTCCTTAATCACCATGAAAATATTTTATGACAACAAAGGTGGTAAAACACCAGTGTCGTGCAAGGTAGCAGTAAATTCGGGGCTCTAAGAGTGACTATGGAGAGTTGTATACTTTCATAGATGCCTCCCTGGGTGGTGCTCTTAGTCTGTGTACCAGTAAGAGCAATTTTATAACTTAAAAGCAGTGGGAGTGAAGGGACTGAAGTGGATGGTATATCTCTGACTCAGGACATCAGTCCTGTAAAAGCTCATTAAGAAAGGCTCTATCGTTTCCAGGCAAGGATCGCAAACTCAACAAGGTTTTATTTTATGAAGAGACGGCTGGATTTTCTGTGTGGTTGCTGGGAAAACTAACCCAGCTAAAAAAGAAAGTGGGGAGGCACAGGGGTGATTTCTGTAGGTGGGATTGTCGCGTGGCCATGCTGTGTTTCGGTCACCAGGAGCACAGGGCAGCACCACGATGGGGTCATCGGCTGGCGGCGGGTTTGTAGCCGGGTCCCGGGGCATGCAGTTTGTGCCCTGTGGCTCTTCAGCAGCGGCTTTGGGAGAGACTGAAGCCACCTGCCTCTAATCCGTGGTCACCTGCAAGACCTCCCCCCTGGGTTGCTTGTGGCCAGGTGAGACTTGTTGTCCATCACGCAGTGAGTATTTCAGGCAGAAACTGCCGCCCCTCCCCCTCTCTTGGTCCTGCTGTGCTGCCGGTCTCTGCTGCCATGTGAGTATGCTGGAGGGACTCATCCCTCATCCTCATTTAGAATCAAATTGCATTTCAAATTAAACTGTTAGTGTTTACGATTTGTAAAGCCTTCAGTAATCTTCAGCTTTCACTAATAATTACTACAGTTACATTTTCTGACTGTTTTAAGGGATTTGAATCCCCTGGTTGAAGTGAGGAGCACAGGAGCGAAAGTTACTGAGTGACGCTTGGAAGAACCGTGAAACCAAGTATGCAGAAAATTTGTTCAAATGCAGAAAAGCAAACAGTGAGGGAGGTGTTTTCCCTTCTATTTGCTTTTAATTATGGTGAAACCAGGTGTTATTTGTTCTGTTAAGTAATGCTAGACCGACATATAGGCGATATTTAAGTTGAGGATATTTTTTTAAGAGCTGTGTAAATGTAAGAGATTTCGTTGGAGCCTGTCGTGAAAGGAGTGGTTAGGTCAGGTTGCTTAAGGAATTACCACCAAAGAGTTTAAGTGAAATAGGTTTAATATGAATATGTGGAAACGCAGCTACATGAGCTTTGATGCCAAGGTTCGCTCTATTACTTATCACATGGAGTAAATATACAGAGATAAAGAATAGAGTTGGAAACAGTTTCTAAAGATGAAGGCATGAAAGGGTAAAAGAGATCCTCCCATTGAGTAGATCCCTTCGCTTACTAAACCCTTGCAGAATTTAGGTGCAGCTGGATATCTTCCTGGTCTCAGACTTGGGCAAAGGATTAGGTCTAAGGTGGAAGAGAGAGATGTTTATTCACGGTTCATAAGATTTCAGCAGCAAATCAATTTGTTTTAAATCATAAAATTGCATCATTAACCCAACTACTTCAAGCTTGCAATGTGTATTACAGCAAAGGCATACCTACTAAAAGTTTACCCTAGAGTTCAGTGCAATACTCGGGTCTTATGCCTTTGCGTTCCTCGGTGGGCAAAGGGTTGAGCCTAAAGGAGCTGGGGGATCAGCCCAGGCCATGTCGTTGACTTTCGGTGAGCGTCCCTCTAGTACTGCACGTTTAGTGGCTGTGTGCTCTGAGTAGCATCCTGCTCTGCGGGAGATGCTGGTCACAACCTGCTGCAGTCCAGCGCAGCTCAAAACAGTCTTACTGTAGGACCACTGTGTATAAGGCTGTGAGCTGACTGGCTTTAGTTGTCAGCACCTTCCCATCCCAACCTGAGCTGGTGTAATTTTCTCCAAAATTCCAGGAAAAAGCTATGGTTCCACTCAGTTGCCCCGCAGGCTGTGATCTGGTGGGAATATTCTGGGCTTGTTGGAGAAGAACTGATTATTTCCATTCTTCTTCCCTGCTTTGACCAGTCAACCGGAGTTTCCAGCACAGCCAGGTCCACTGTCTGCCTCAGTTGAGTGGAAGCTACCGGTACAGTCAAGGGGTGCTTAAGTGTCCAATTCATCACTCAAGGCACTGAAACCCAGCCAGCAGCTCCCAAGGTCGTAGGACAGCCCAGAGAAGGGAGAAATGTGCACCACTGCCGAGCCCTGCGCTGATTTTTAGTCACAACACTGAATAATTCAACTTTGAACATCCCTTGGTGCAAAAGCGTGTCTTGCTATTTTAAGATTTCATGGCAGAATAATCCCGGGGGCTTTGAGTCTCAGGGCTGCGTAAGTATGAAATGCTCTCCTTTTCCAGCCGTGCAGCAGTCTGAAAAATCAGACTCTCTCTTGCTGTGTTTATATGAAACTTCAAACCGGAGAAGCTTGTAGGTGTGTCTGCCTAGACGGTGCATCCAAGCATCTCCTGCTGGGGCTGGACCACCAACAGGCTGGAGCCGGGAGGCGTGGAGGGATGCGCAGGGCTGAGCCTCCCTCTGATTTTTCCAGTGGTATTTGCACTTCATTTCGCCGAACATATAGATATATATATCCGATTCATTGACATCTGTTAAGGAGGCAGTGGAGAGTAAGCCATGCATATGAAATTTCAGCGAATGTCTGCATTTCAATGAGCCGGAGCTGTTGTTACCTAGCCATTTATTATGTGGCCTTTGGGGCTCTGACAGACAACACCCAATCTGTTTCTCATCAGTTTAAATTCCAATATTTACTTACAATCGGTTCACTATAAAGACTTTCCTTAAGGTTGTGCATGTCAGCTTCATGATGAAAATGTCTCTTCTCCAAATCCGCTCTGCAATTGTTTTGGCATTTAGATATATCAAAGAGGGAGTCGCAGAGAGGAGCTGGAGGACAGAAGCTGATGCTAAGAGCTGGTGTGGACATAATTATGCTCTCTGCTGCCTCTGAAGGCAATAATAAAGGGCCCACAAACTTCAACAATAATAAAGACTGGCCTTAGCAGTGGTAATAGGTGTCGTCAGATGCTCGGTGTGTTTTTGAAATCCTGATAAAAACCAACCATTTTAAACAGCTTTGGGTTTTGTGTTTGGTTTTTTTTGTTTTGTTTTGTTGTTTGTTTTTTTTTTTAAAGCAGCACGCTTCAGGAGGGTGTTATTCAAGGTGCTAGAATTCATGCTTCACGTCAGGAGAGACAAGAGCTGGTGGGGTAGGGATGCAGAGGTGTGGGGATACAAAGATACTGGGGAGGCGGCATGTGTGTTCAGGACTTGGGGTGTAGCTGCAGCCAGACTAAGTCACTCTTGGGGGGGAAAAAAAAAAGAAGAAAAAAAGAGCAGGTTGGACTCTGAGATGAGTTGTTTGGTCTGCCTTGTTCCTGAAGTATTTTCAGAGACAGCATTTGCCTCCCTGTCCTGACTCTTTGGTGGCAACCGCCTGGGAATACAAAATCTGTTCAGTGTCTGCGTGGTGTTTTCTCGGTGTTGCAGGGTCATTCCCAAGTACAGGGCTGCTCATGTTGGTTTCTCCCAGCAAAAAAAAAGACCAGTGAGACAAATATTGGAGGATGCAGCAAGCCAAAAGATGCCCGGAGCTTCCAAGAGGAGCCCAGGATTGCCAGGTGAGGAGCAGCTGGGCCCAGCACCAGTTGCTCTGGATGTAACTCGTACTGGGAATCCTTGCGGGAGTAGTGATGTATGTGAACGCCCTGCCGGTCTCCCTGGGACTCTCAGCAGCAGGTTGTGCCGCAATTTGCTCGCCGTGGAGTCTCTTTCCCCTTGTTCCTTCTGAACTGGCAAGTGCCGTCAGCTGTTGGAGCAGACTGCTGCATGGGGTGGGTTTTACAAGACCCTCGCAGTTGATATTCAAGTCCTAGATGATATTTTTCAGTAAAAGGGAGGGGGGGCGGGGCGGGGGGCGAAGTGTTGCAATAACGCTGCAGGCTGGTAGCCAGGCTCTTCCCCGATGCTTTCGTGTTAGCTCACCTGGGAAAGTGGCCTCATTGCTTGTGATGCCAAAAAGCAGGCTAAGCAAAGAACTGGGGAATGTATGAGAGGGAGCACTAGTTCTTTGACAAGGGAATGGTTTTGTTGATGGGAGATCCCTGCACACACCTGCTCACTTCACCAGCGATTACTGCTCCGCTTCAGTAGGAGATTTTTTCCACCTGTAATGTGTGCCCCATATATAGGGACAGTATAATATTAACATAATTGTCATTAGTTTCCCTGTCTCTCCATGCTGAGGAGTATTATTGCAGGTGACAGAGAGCAAGTGTTCTGGTTTCCTTTCACCGACTCAGCAGAATGACAACATACCTTTTCTTTTCTCCATCCTACAGGCACGGTCGATGCCTGTAAAACGTCTGCAAACAATGCTGCACAGCGTTCCTCCGGTAATGCATGGGTGCGTGTGAAATATTCATGAATTACAAATGAAGCCTCAGAACAGAGAATGTCTTGACTAGGTAGCAAATTAGCAAATTAGGCTGTGATTTGTTACGTAGAAATTTGCTTCTTCCTATTTAATTTATAGGATTTATCCTTTTGGTGAAGGAGGTGCTAGCCCTTAAGGCCGAATGTAAAGTAAAAGAAAATGGTTTTACAGATGTCATGCGTGATACAATAATGGATTTTTTGCGAGGGGGGGAAAAATCATTTATATATTCCTCATACTATGAAACTGAAGCACCATCAGACTCTTAAAGTTGCGTATAAGCTCAGGAACAGAATGTAGTTGTGCTCCCAGATGGAATTGCTACAGTTTTATGCCTGAGCAAGCGACAGCCGAATGATGGGAATGCGCAACCAGCATTTTCTGAGGTCTCTCTTTTTTTTTGGAGTGTCATGCTAGAGAAATCTAACGTACAGGCTGCCAGAAGAAACAACCATAACTCCATTGGAATCCAATTTGCAGGAATCCCACTGAGCACAACTTGAAAGATGGGGGATGAACCTTTGGGATCATTTTCTGTGCAAGGCAACAGGGGAGTTGGAGCCCTGTCTCCTGGCGGGCTCTGGGTGCTGTAAGCAGTGCGAGGTCCCTCTAGCTTTGGGTGACAAAGGGTGCAAAGTATGAGCTGTGGGTTCTCTCCCAGTCCTGTAGAGGATTTCTTCCCTCATCCTTGCTGGACCTGCTGTCTGTCTGCATCTGGATCCGGCCCCTTCCATTTGCAACCATCGCATCTCCTGAGGTGGGGTTTGGGGTGTCCTGTGGTTGCTGTGAAGCTTCCAGCTCAGCTTTCCCAGTTTAGACAGGTGCCATCCTGCCTCCTGCTTCCCAGTCTGGTGCTGCAGCCCATGGTCTGTGTCTCTGGCTACTGTCACACCTGGAGCTGGTTATTTCTGGACTACCAGAAATCCTTCCCAGCTTTTATAAGGTTATCCTAAAAGGAGGTGTTCGATTTACTTGGGATTATGGAGCCTGTGGTTTTTTGCCCTGACTTGTTGTGGTGGAGGATTGCTTTTTGGATGGGATGGAGGAAGGGAAAGTGAGCCGCTCGGATGAGAAAATGTCTGATTTGTGTTTGATACCATTAAATTCACAGTTCAAGTGAAGCTCAAGATTCCTCCAGAGAATTAGCAGGCACTTGCGATGGCACTTGTTTCAGGGTTTCTCCAGCGCACTGTGAGAGCCCAGGCACTAGAGGAGGAGGGCAGCGGCCGAGTTGGGACTCTTCCTACTTTGCCGTCTTGCCAGATCCGCTTCTCAGAAGTGCTGTCAGCACTTCAGATCGTTAAATGCTCAGCGCTTTTGTGAGAGGGCGTTATTGCCCTTGAAAACCAAAGGAACGGTATTCAGGGCTCCGTTTTAACGACTGTATTTGTGTGCCGCTTCCCTAGCGTAGCATCTCTGGCCAGTGGTGCCTGCTATGTAGAAACAGCACGAAACAGAATCACAGTGTATGTGGGTCATCATATTAGGGCGTATTTTCACGGTGGGACTTCATTCCTCTGTGAGCAGATGGGGGGTGCTTTTTGTCTAAACGCCTTGAGCTCCCAGTCGAGTGGAGGTCAGTGACAACCCTCCCTCCTGCTGCTCTCTTAGACCTTGTGGTCCTTTCCCCTCACCAAATATAGTGTATTTTATGTAAAGCTAATAGTGTCCCGAGGAAAGACTAAAGGTATCCCCATCCTTGCGATGGGGGGTGCATTTAGCTGTGGGTGATGTGGGTATGGGCACTCCCTGGCCCTAAAGAACTGAACTGGAGGTCCCCGATGTCCTGTTTTTGGCTGGGACAGAGTTAATTTTCTTCTTAGCAGCTGCTGCAAGTGCTGTGTTTTGGATTTGGTGTGAGAATAATGCCAGTAACACACTGATGTTTTTAGTTGTTGCTGGGTAATGTTTTATATTAAGTCAAGGACTTTTCAGTTCCTCAAGCCCTGCCAGCAGGAAGGCTGGAGGGGCACAAGAATTTGGGATGGGACACGGGCAGGACAGCTGACCTGAACCACCCAAAGGGATATTCCACACCACGGGACCTCATGCTGGGTGTATGAACTGGGGGGAGCTGGCTGGGGAACTGGCTGGGCATCAGTCAGTGGGTGGGGAGCAATTGCAGTGTGCATTACTTGTTGTCTTCTCTCCCGTTTGGATTTTATTCCTCTCCCCTTCTCCCTCCTTTTCATTATTATTGCTATTATTATGATATTTTTTCCTGTTTCATTTTAATTACTAAATTATTCTTATCTCAGTTCTTGAGTTTTGCATCCCTTCCCGATTCTCGTCCCCATCCCTCTGAGGTGGGGGCTGGGGGGGTAGGCAGGAGGGAGCGCATGGCTGCTGGCTGGGGTTAAACCCCAACAGCCAGGCGTCTGCTTGAAAGGATGATGGGGCCAAGGTCAGCCTCTGATTCATCGGGTTCAGACTTTGGCAACCAAGGTGAACTATTTGGAAAGCTCAGCCCCAATGATAGTTTATTCACAGATGAAGAAGGTTCTTTAATCCAAGCTCATTATGCAGAGAGGAGGACAGAAAATACTGCTTGCTACGTGTAATGGTGTAATATTTTTGCAGCACGCTTGCAGGGGACTTACTGCTGCCTGCCTGCACTGATGTGATATTGCCTGAAGTTTTATATGCACAGCATGGCTCGGTACATCATACACTTCTGGGGAGATATGGTGAGGCCCTGGAGGCGTAAATTCCACCATATTGCAATTTCAGTGTTTCTATTAACCAGGCTTTGGGGAGTTTTCCGAGCACCTGAAAATATCGTTCTTCCTCACGGGATACGTGCCACCTTCCTGTGTCCTCCTCCCCCCTTTAATGGCAGACTTCTGAGGGGTCTCCAGCAGCCAAGTTCAGCCCTTTGGCCTTCACAGTTTCGTACTGGGGATTCATTTTGTCACTAGGTGTCAAATAATTAAGTGGCTAATTGTATTATTCTCATTTCCCTTGGAATGGATAGAAGAAAATTCATTTTGTTGCGGTCTGCTCTTTGTTGGTTTTCAGGTTTTTGAGCTTCGTGCTTAATTCAGATTTCCTTCCGATGCCGACGGGTATCGTGCCTGTCGTGCGGTCCCGTTCTGTGGGAGCGTGGCTCTTTATTATTGAGAATCTGTCATTTATGTAAATCCTTACCCGCATTATCACTTCTAAGCATGGAGAGAGGATTCCCAGCTCCTGGAGTCGCTATCCTGTGGGTAGAGACGAGCCAGGTATGAAAGCGCCCGAGCCAGGCGGGGAATTCTTCCACCTTTATCTGCTCTTTGCAGCTGAATTTCTCCAGGCTGATTTATGTAGGTCCAGGAGACTACGTACTGCTTCATAGCTGGGTACCACTGACAAGCCCTTGCTCGGCTGACAAGCCAGCAACTTGGAGGTTTTGAAGGATACTGCATTCAATGAGAGTTGCAAGATCCCAGTCTGTTCTTTCTGCAACAGCGACTGCATCAATCTATCCGGATTTGAATGCTCTTTCCACTTGCACAGACTCCCGATCTCCCTCTCTGACACTTTGCCAGCATCTCCCCGGTCGCCTCTGATGCCTGCCGTTACAGCTAGACTAGCGAATTTCTCAACATGCCAGCAGTAGAGCTGTCAACTGTTTCTTCTTCTTTCAGCCTCAGAGAGAGGAAAAAAAAAAAAAAAAGCTGGGTGGTAGAGGCGGTATGCAGTGGAGGTGATGGGGAAGAGGCATCCCAGGGAAAGGGTTGTTTGACCCGAAATAGAACAGAGGGAATTTGATGTAGAGGCTGGGTGGGGGGTTCTGAGTAAGGGGTTAATTCAGCTGGGTAAGCCTGGGGCTGATGGCTGATTCTTCACTGCAGAAGGGGTCTGGGGGGGTTTGGCAGCGCGGTGGAGGAGTAAAGGACCACAACCCCGCTGCACTGCTCCAACGCCAAGATGCCGAAAAGTAGCAATCAGCTGTTCCCGAGCAAATACATTTGACACGTTACAGAAAGCACGGAGCTGTTCCTCTCTCTCCAGCCCTATTCCATTAGTGAAGCTACATTATACACTCAAGATAGGACATTAGGTTTGTGCAGTCCTACATGAGGCATTTCTGGTTTGCTCACTGACCTGGAGGAAAGAGATTGGTGAACTTGGATGAGCACCGGGGCTGCTCTGGGGTGGGCTGCGTCAGGCTGAAACGTACCCTGTGTGCACGTGGGGGTAATTGTAGGCAATTACGGGCTGTTCTGCTGCTCTAGGAGTTTTTTTCTTGTTCCTTCTTTGTCAGCACGGTAATTGCTGGTTTTACCCCGTGGTGGTTGTTGACCCAAGCTGTGCCCCCCCCCCGCCCCTGTACCTTGTGGTCCCAGGTGACACCGTGCAGGGGTGAAGGGGGTGGCAGTGTTGCCACCGCTGGGCGTGGGGACAAGTGGCAAGAAGCCTGAAGACGTGCTTTTTCTGGGGTGTTGTCTCCCTATGGCAGCTCAGTTCCTTGGCATCTTTGGGATGGGCTGAGCCGCCGGGAGGAGCTGCTCCTTTGCCCCCCTGTGCTTTGGGAGCTGCCCTGTGAAGTAGGGGGCTCGGGGTCAGTCCCCAAGTCCCTCTTTGCCCCAGGGGTTTCC
This sequence comes from Falco naumanni, assembly GCF_017639655.2. Classification (NCBI taxonomy): domain Eukaryota; kingdom Metazoa; phylum Chordata; class Aves; order Falconiformes; family Falconidae; genus Falco; species Falco naumanni. Next base: position 84,337,393 of record NC_054080.1, read on the forward strand.
CCACTCCCAGGATATGGGACCTTCCCAGGCTGTAAAACAGGATCTTTGTAATAGGGTGAGTTGTAAGGGGAGAGAGAGGGATGGACCTGAGAGCTGTTGTTTGAAGGATCTGAAGAGCTGTGCCATGTTGTGCAGATTGGCCTGAGCATCTGAAATGGTGTCCAACTGTTCCCATTTTGAAGAAAAGGGGGGGGGGGGGGGGGGGGGGCGGGGGAAATCAACAGAAAGAAAGAAGCTGTGAAACATCTGTGATACTTTAGATGACTTGCTAATGCATATGCCAGTCTGTTAAAAAAGCCAAAAAACATTTACAAAAACCTGCAAGTTTTGCTAGCTGGTAGGGTGGGCTGAGGCTCAGGTACCCGCCCTGCCCTTTGCCCCCAGAGATGAAATTCCCATCTACAGCTTGGAGTTTCTTTAAAAAATACATATATTCATGTGCTTGTTGCACCTTGTCTGATTTCCCACCCCCCCACCCCGGTCCTACAATCCAGAAGTCCCAAGGGATGAGCACTAAGACAACAGCTGTAATCTTGCCACATTAATAATTTGTCTGCTTTTATGGAATTAAGGCTGGTTAAATAACGCTGATTTGAAAGCACAGCGTGCAGTTTACAATGCCTCAGCTTAATGTTTCCCTATTTTCTGTTTCTTTCTATATGACACCTTTACCAATCCTTCCCCATTGTGCAGTTCGAGTTCACTAAAGGCATTTTCACCTATTGCACTGAAAAATCGACAACGAGTATGTACAGGCTGAATAAGATTAGATCCTGTGAGGAGATGGTAGCATCCATGTAATAATTATTAAATGATTAACGTGAATAATGTTCTCTGTAAGTGAAAGATTTGGAGGTGTATTATTATATTAGTGGTGTTTGTAGCAAAACAGGTAATAGCATCCCAATTAATGTCACAGTGTGTGCTCATTAGGTTTTCAGCTGATCTTAGGAAACGTCATTCTTGTGACAAATAAGAACTTTCTGGTGGAATAGTAATAATATTAAGAAAAAAATAAAGCCTCGACAGAAATACTGAGTAGGAAAAGGAGTATATATAGCTAGTCTTACTATGCTGTCTGATGCTTTAAGGACATATGCTGAGGTATAAAATAGACTGGGGCTTGTCATTTATATCGAAATAAACGAGTTGCTGCAGCCCCATCAGTGGAGCATGAAGCCCATAGAAATGAGGGGGCAGGGGCCAGATGCTGCCAGGAGAGGACTTGGGGTTCTTCACAGAGTTCCTCCCAGGTCAGGAGATCCCAGGGTGGCTCAGTACCCCAGAGTCTCGATGTTTGCACATTCCTGAGCTTTTCTTTCCCCCCACTGAGCAGGGAAACAGCGTAAGCAATTTGCCTGAAGGCTTTGTCAGCGACAAAGCTGGGAATAAAACCCAACTCTCACTTTCTACATGACTTGGAAAGTAGGGTTAGCAAATCTGGACGTGTCACCGGCCTGGGCAGAACCTTCCAGACTTCCTACTGGAATGATAGCTTGGAGAAGTGGTGCCAAACGCACAAGGTCAAGTGGAGGAAAGGGCAGAAGCCGTAGGGAAGAGACCCCCAAATGCGTGGGCACAGCTTGAGGTGGGTTCGTGCTTGACGGGGCTGTTGCCATGAGAGGATCTGGGAGAGATGGTGGATCCCGTAACCAAAAGCACGGTGCGGAGTGAAAAAGGTAGATATTGCTGGCTTGGCTGATGTGCACGTGTCGCAGCACCTGGGGGGAGTTGTTCCTCTCCGCTTGATGCTGGTGAGACCTCAGCTGGAAAACTGGGCTCGGGTTTGGCCTCTGCACTTTTCAACTCTGCAGACAGTCTGTGGCACTTGGGGAGTCTCCGGAGGTTTGGGAAACGGTGAGCTTTAAGGGAGGGTTTAACTCTGGGCTGGTTGAGCTAGAAAGTGAAGGCTGAAGCATAAGAAGATCTTGCAATAAAGAAAATCCTGTTGTAGAGAAGGTGCCGTCGGTTATTTTCCGTATCTGCTGGGGACATTGCTGTAGGAGGGCAGGTCAATGACGAGCAAGGGTTTAAGCTGGCTGCTAGGCAAAAGCTCTCCAAATATAAAAATAATTATAGACTTTAAAAGTCTAAGAAACTGTTTTTAAGGCAAGTGTTGCTGGGCAGTGCTCCCAGGTCTGCTGCTGCTCCCCAGCACCCTGCTGGGCTGTGTTCTGCCCCACTGTGTCTGTGCTTCTCCCCACACCACCTCCAGCGCTTGGGGCAATCGCTGTGTAACAAGAATTTTGTCAGCTACTTGAGCGGCTGCAGGGGCCAGGATTAATTGTGTTTGTCTCCGTGATAGATGCTTTTCAGCGAGTATTTTCATGAGGGAATCAGCAAATTAGACCACAGTGATCTTTACGCTTTAAAAACGTGTCATCGGGAGGAAACCTTGGTGCAGCTTGTTGATGCTGCCACAATTAATGGCTGTGCTAATTTATCATCTCTTCTTGCTCTCTCTCTCCCCATCGCTGTAACTTCTTGTCCCTCCCGCACACCCTGCGTTTCAATGAAATATTCAAGAACAATCACAGCCGATAAAATGCATAGGTAATCTGAAGTGACAGTTGTTGTATGTGAATCATTGATATTGGAGATAATTGCGTTTAAAGTCCAGTCTCATAATGGTTTGTATTGATTGAGGGTAGGTAGCCAGATGTACTGTGGAGCTGCACTGGCAGCTGGATTTCAGAGAGCAGGAGAGTTTCTCCATCTGGGAGCGTTATAAACATGTCATCCCCCCGCCGGGGCTGGTGGCACCTCCATTCGGTGCCTCTGTGGATCTGAGCAAGACCTGTCACGCCGAGCAAAAAAAAAGTTCAGGGATCCTTAGGGCATTTTGGAAAACATCCCGTTCTGTTCCCATATGTAAAATGTTCCCCACTCTGCAGCTGCGGCAAATGTGCTGGTGGGTGAACGTGGTGGGCAGGATGGGTTTTAGTTGTCACACGCTGTGTCGCTCGAGGTTTTAAGGGCTCTTGTGAATGAATACACCTAATGCAGCACGTATCCGCAACGGGTTTTGTTTCACTAAAAATGATAACTAATGGTTAAACGTGTTAGGCTAGAGGGTTGGTTTGCTTTTGTTCCGTGGTCTGTAACACCACCATCGCAGCCTTCTCCGTCAGCATAATGTGAGGTGGTGCGATGGAGAGATGCAGGAATTTTGTCAACGCTTCAGCGTTTGTCTGTGACCGAGACGGTAACAAGCACAGAGCTGTGTCATGGTCCCCGTGGCTGCTTTCCCATCCCCTCTCCAACCCCTGCACGCTGCTGCCTGCTTGTCAAAGCAAATAAAAACTGAAGATGTCCGTGGCTCAGGTACATTGAGAACCAACTGACTTGTTTAATAACGTCTCTGATTGCGGTTCAGCTGTCTTCCTTTTAAATGCAAACCAATCGGGTTTGACTAATTACATCAAACGTGTCAAAATCTGGTAAGCAAGAAGATGGGAAATGGGATGTTATTTCCCTGTCACACTTTTTTTTTTTTTTTTTTTAATTTTCAAAACACAGCAAAGCATGTTAGTAGAGTGTTTGCAAATACAGCGCTGTCAGGAGAGCGGGCGGTGGGCTGGAAGGTGGGATGTGCGTTACTGGAACAATTAATATAGTAACTGGCAGATGAAGTGAGGGTCACAACAGAGTAAATCAACACAGGAGATGCTGCATTTATTACCCCGGTGTTGCATCATGAATAAGTGTTATTTTGGGGATGAGGAGCTATGGTGAGGCTAAAAACCACGTGCTCTAACACGGAAATATAAGCAAGGAAGAAATAATGGCCTCACGTACGGCGGCAGGGCTCTGTCTGCCATGCTGGGGGTGGAGAGGGGTGTGCTGGCCTGAAGTGGGGTTCAAACGTGTGATGCTGTGGTAGGCAGTGGCTTCTTGCTCAGGGATGCGGGCTGGGGCAGCGGTGCAAGAGGCTGCTCTGGGGCAGCTCTCGCAATGCAGAGGTGTCTGCGATGGGGGTTGCTGGCTGAGCTCTGTACAGATGTTCGCCCCAGCCCAAGCCCTGGCTAGGCTGTGAGCCTGGGCAAGGTAACTGTACCATCCCTTAGATGCTTCCTATCATTCCAGGCTTGATTTCCCTTCTCCAGCTGCAGCATGTTCCTATCTTTTTGATCTTCTCCTTCATTTCCGTGCCCTCTTCTGTGCAGTGGTTGAGGGTCTCCATCACTGCCCACCATGATAGACATGTGCTGCATCACAGGCAGAGTTTACCAGTGCTGGGGGCTCAGTGTAGCTCTGTCCAACGTGGGTTTGGGAGCTCTACCAGGATAACCAGGCTCCAGATTGCAGTCTCTGTCAGATGCCAGTGTCTCCTGGAAAACTTCAAATTCCTTCAAAGAGCTGTCAAGACAGAAGGGCGCTTGAGAGCGGGCTTCCAACTGAGCACGCAGAGTTTTATCTCCTGCCACTAGCAAAATGTCATTTTTGTGCTTCTCTGAGGTGCTTGAGCTGCCTTGGACTCAGCTTAAAATGAAGACCTGGAGATGCATTATATGCACCCGAGATCTCCCTGTCTGTGTCCCTGTCACCCCCTCCCCCAGCATCGGGCCGTAGCTCTGCTCAGCTGCGGTGGGAATGAGCTACTGAATTTCTCTCTTCCTTGATTTTCCTATCTGCCCAAGAGGATTCATGATAATAAAAGCTGCTTTTCTCACAGCGCTGTCCCGAGGTTCAGTTCATTAATGTTGATAAAGCACTTTGGGTCCTCCAGCGGGACGCGTGAGATGGAATGAGGTAAGGGGGGAAATGAGGCATCTTTATTTCAAGCCGTCGGTGGCGTGTAAAATGTCAGTGGCAAGAAAGTAGACTCTTTGTCTCTGTAAAATGCTCTGTATGAGAAAGAAAATAAGAAGGCACTTTTAGAGAGTGACTTCTCGGGTATTAATCATAGTCTAAGTATTTACAGAGCATCACTGTCATATTTACTTTCCATCCACAGCCTATCTTTTGCTCACACGACTGATTAATTGCCTGTCTGGACATCTGAAGTCCTGATCAATTGATGACCCAGAAATACTAACTGGCATGCCCCTGTGCTTGAATGCCTTTTTTTTTTTTTCTTTTTTTTTCCCCCCCCTTTTTTAAAATATGCAATATAAAACCCTCACCAGGCATATGTATTTTGTAGGCAAACCCAGAAAGTTTTCCTTTGTGTTTCGTATGGGATTGTGCTCCCTCGCTGGATGGGTTATTTTAGAAAACCAACTACCAAGAAAATCGTAACCCCTTGGGTTTTAAACATGAAATCTGTGTATGCTATTTTGGTTTATGCAAAAAATAATAATAATAATGTCTCTGTGTGTTTTCCATTTGATGTACGACTCCGTGCCTCTGTGCAGCCTGTCGCCCTCCCATTATCAGATGTTAATCTCCTGTGCTGGTATTGCAGGAGGAAAGCGGAGAGAGCTGCACGCGGAGCTGCAGAGGAGTGTGACAAGGAAAAATAACTCTTAGCTCTGCTTTTATAATCTCCCCAACCCGCTTTCATTCCCAAGGAGAAATTAAAGCAGCAGCACTTGGGTGCCAACAGGAAAGGAGACAGTGTTTAGCTACTTTTGCATCCTTTTGGTCTCTCTTCTGGCCCTCCTTCAGGCTCCATGCAGGTTTCTAAAGTGGAGTCCTGGTGGGATCCTCTGCTGCAATCCTCTCTTCTCATGCGGTGCCTAAATAATGTAGAAGCGAGGAATGGAGATAATAGGACTGCTGACATCTGGCTAATTGCCATGCCGGCTGGGGGCTGCCTGGCAGCTGAGGGAGGCATGATTTGGGGCTGAAGAACTTCTAGTGAACCGTGATGGACAGAAGCCATCAGAGAGAGACAGACGGCGAAAGAAAATACACGGGGTTTTTTTTCTGTCTAAATGGGTCTCGGTGGTAATGCCATCACCTCTGGTATCATGCAGCTTCAACCTATCAAAGATAACAGCTTCGAGGATGGGAAGGTGCAGGCACTGTTTAACGGTTGTACTATACTGGCTTGCAGTTGTTGCTGCTGAATTTCAGCATGAAGTCAGGGCATGGCACGTGTTTTCTGCACATTGAAGATTGCAATTAGCAAGTGGGAAAATTAAAGAAAGCCCCACCTCGTTTTTTATATCACACTGAGAATTTGGTGAAGCTTTTCCCCCCTTTCTAACATGATTTTAAACAAAACACACACACCTCCAGCCATCCCCCCAAAACCCAGCTATGCCTTTATAAATTCATCCTATGCTTACAAACGATGGCTGTGGTTTGTATGACTGTCTTCCCCTCCTCTCCCTTATTCTTCTCTTAGATTTGACGCTCTTCCAGGTAGATGTAATGTCTCTGTAGGCATTTGGCCCCTGGAGCATGACTGTGCCATTAGTATGAATAATCTTTCATTTTTAACTGTATGCCTTGGCAGAAATATGCGTTGTTAACAACATGAGTTCCATTTACAACTTTCTGCGAAGAAATTTTAAAGGGGCTTCAAAACCACCTGTGACTAAAGACAGTTATTTTGGGCACCTACTTTTGGAAGGAGTTGGTTGATAGTGGCAAAATACGTGTCCTGTCATTGAATTTATAAGAGAAGTCAGTTTTTCCAAGTGGATATAACTGCCAGAGGAAATAGTCGCTCTTCAAGATGAACAAGCTGTTTGGAGTAGAAATATTATATAACTTTTCTGGAAAAGATCCAAATTCTCTTTTATTACTTTCATCAATTTAATGAGGTCATTTCGAATCAACCCAAAACTTCAGTACAAGCACTGAATTTATGTCAAAGGGAATAAAGATTCTGATATTGTATTCAGGATTTCTCCTGTTGCCTGGATATTAGATACTATTGCTTGCGGCACAGTTTGAAGTCAGTCTGATTTTGGATGGGCTGGGGCCAGCAAGCTACTTCGGTCTCTTCAAAATGCAGTAGAGTTGTCAGTAGTCAGGACTAGACAGAACATCATCTACCATTTCTGTTTACATCTGCTCAGTGAATTACTGACATTTTTCTGCTCTTCTCCAAAACCTGTCTATTTTGGAAGACCGTTATTGTATGGCAAAGCTAGGAAACCTCTGGGAAAAGCTGCGGTGCTTTGCAAAGTGGTGGAAATGTTTACATGCAGCACGCACGCAAACACCCACTTACTTGTATACACAGAACTGCTGTGTTGTAATTCAGCGTTTGGGTTTGATGGTGGTTAAAATTTTAATATACGGGCTCCGAATATACAAAATGTTCAGAGGGTAAATCTAAACTATTACCTTTACATTATGAATGCCGCTGGCTACATGTTTATTGTGCAACTTAATCTGAAAAGGTTCTTTCATGAATTTTCATCAATTTTTCAACAAAGCCCTGTTGCAAATGGTGAATTATGCATTAACATATGTTCATGCTAATTTATACGACGCTGACAGCTTTTTGGCGTTGGATCAGTGACTAACATTTATATTTCTAAAGTTTATTTATTGATAAGATCAAGGAAATTGGGACTACCATTCGATAAGAGATAAGGCATCTTGTCTTTGATCGCTGTTGGGATTTTGGACAAAGTAATGAGAAACAGAGTCATGGAGACATTTGTGTGTTAAACCATGGCTTTAACAGATGCCAGGTGCCTGATTTATAACCCAGGTATCAGTTGGCAGCATGACCTATTTAACTTCATGATGTTGGTAGTTTTGTTTAGCAGAAGAAAGTAACGTGCCCGTTAATAGAAGGAGAGTTTTGGTGCTTTGAGGGGTGCTGGACACTGCACCCCTGGATGGAGCATTGCTTGATCTCTGCTGGGTTGATCTGCCCTTTGCCACAGGGCTAATCACAGTTTTCTGCAATTTTCAGAAGAGGACGCGGAATTGCTTGTTCTCCAGGTGACAGGTTCTGTGTGCTGTAAGCTCATGGCAAAACATGGACTCGGCTGTTGGGTCAGGAGGATGGGCAACGTTGGTCGTCTTGAAAAATATACTCCTTTACTCTCATGCAAAATAGAAAGATGCATTTGGAAATAACAGGCTGGTAGAAAATGGAAATGAAAAGCAACTATTTGCATCCTCTTAATGGGAGAAGAGCAAGAAACTTAGAAAACAGTGGGTGGGGGTTTTTTGTTTGGTGTTTTTTTTTTTTTTTTTTTTTTTTTAACTCTGCTTTTTCAATTTTTTCTCATTATGAACTTTCACTGGCCTGAGACATGCTAGGTTCAGGGCTGAAGGCTGAATGTAGTTATTTTAAACTGTGCAGAGTATATACAATGGAGAAATTTGTAATTAATCAAAGAAGGGACTACTGCTGCCATGAAATGTTTTTAGCTAATAAGATGGCATGTCATAAGTATGGTAAGAAATATTCAGGTAGCAGAGCAGAGGCACACTGAGATAAATGCCAGCATCAGGTATGCATTATTGCAGTCCATTCCTTAGCTGTTCTAATTTAATGTTGAGTAGCCTTGTGAACCGCTGGATCAATGGATAGATTGTTTTGTTCATAGAGCCCAGTTCCCAAGCAGGAGTTTAATTTTTTAAACTCAAAAAGTCTATTAAAAAAAGTCAATTACATTAACATTCATACATTTCTTTGGCTCTCTCATCTGTCACCACTTAGACTCTATTGCTCTAAACCCCTTAGGATGTTCAAATAAACACCCATTGGTGGGAACAAGTTTAGGGGCTAGAGGGAGAAATCTTGACCTCACCAAAAAAAACCAAAAAAGAAAAAAAAAAAAAGAACATAAGAACATAAGCAGGCATTTCAGATGGAAAAAACCCATGGTAGGATTTTCCGAGGAACCAAAGAGCAACTTGGGCACCTCTTCCCATTCCATCTTCTTTCAGTGATATTTTAGAGCCTCATTTCCCTAGCTGCTTTGGAAATGTCAATGATTGAGTTGAAAGCGTGACCTTGTGAATTTGGGGGAAAAGCACCGTCCGGTTGTTTAGCCCTGTTGCAGTCTGTAGCCCAGGGACTTCTTGGACCGTTTCTCCTGGGTTTATAGATGCTCGCTGCAGTACAAATGAATACATCCCGGTCTCAGATTTCAACGTAAGGGTTTTATTTGTTTGGTGCAAGGTCTTGAGTAGCTGCGGTTTTCCCTCTGCACCTTGGCTGGATTCTCAGACCTGGTTCTGTCTCAGATTAAATGCCCGATGGTTGTAATGGAGGCGTTATGGTTATTTGTCAGACGTGATCCCATCCAAGGCTTCCCTGCTCTTGTACAACACCTCTCCCCCATCCCTCCCTTTGCCAGCTTGTACTTATTAATCTTTTCTACCACATGATTAGGTTTTCTATAAATACTCTATAAATAAACATACTTAATGATGCCACTAATGATTAATTGGTTCATAATGGTTTACTGGTCATGATTTATGGATGACAAGTTTAAGCAATTATTAAGCTTAATTATACTTAATCGATGGGGTATTATTCCATTGTTTATTGCAGCGTTTGTTAGCAATGTGAATGAAAATAAATGTGGTAGGCAAACCTGGAGTTCAGTAGTTGTTAAATGGGTGCATTAATTCTTACATGTGTAACTAATTAAATGTACTGCTGTGCACTGAGCACACGGCTGAAGGGACAGCTGGGACTGCACCTCCCATACCGCGTCTGGGCAGCAAGAGGGAAAAGATTTAAGAGAAATCATTTTAATTTGGAGAAAGAAATTAAATTATATACTGTATGTACAGGGTATATATTATATATATGTGGATATATGTGTTTATATGTATATACACATATAAAAAAGTGGCTGGCCTGTGACAACGCCACCTTTCCTTAGCAAAACATGAAATTCTATCGCTCTCCTGCATGTATACTGTTTAACCATGTGTGACAGCATCATCTTCTTGGTGGTCTGTAGGCTGTATCTGAAACAAATGGAGCGGCTCGTAGTTGTCTTCATCCCTCTTAGCATCGAGGGCTTTTACAAAGCTGATGGTCCTTCCTGTGATACATTCAAAAGAGCCTAAACCTACCCCAAAACTCAGGTGACACGTGAGGGATAGCCAAGGAGAAGCAACATGAAGTTTTCCGGTGTTTTGTTAGTGTAAAGGTTTGCGTTAGGACCAGTATGAGCGGGGATTCTGTGATTTCCAATGCTCCCGATATTATGCACAGAGTTTGAAGTTACTATAAAATCCGGTGCATTGTGCTTGCTTTGTGGGCTCTTCAGCAGCTGTCAGCTAGCGCGGATCCTCGGGACTGTACTTGTCATCCTCTGTTAAGGGTGACAGACAAATAAAGATGCTTGTTTATAACCGAGTTATTTTGGAAAAGTTGGAATTAAAGTCAAAAAAACTGATGTTCATTCACGCTGCAGTCAGAATGGAAGAAAACAATTTGTTTGCCACATAAGAGAAGGAAAAATTATTTCCAGTGAACAAGAAAAAGCCATTGAAAATGTCTCTTTAATCTAAGTGTTGGGGAAAAAAATCACCAGGACTGAAAAAAATCTACAATAAAAATGTTTGAAGGGTAGGTTGTTGGGGTGTTAGAGGGGAAGTATTGGATTTTTTTGCCCAGTTCTGTTTCCTAATGCCTGCTAAAATGTCTTGCTACACACTGATACAGCGATGTGGGTTGCTCTGCTGGCTTGCAGCAACCGTTAGTATGGGAAGAAATTTTCTGTGTGAATTATTAACGCAGAATAGAAGAAAAAAGAAAGAACACTCAGCAATTGTTTGACATTTCAAGGAGAAAGGGTTTTATCTTTCTCCTTGTTATGCTATATTAATTAGTGGTTATTTCTGTGCAGTATCATGGCATGACAAAACACTGACTCCACATCACTTGATATTTCAGCGAGTGTACAGCTGAGTCGGTAGGAAGGCAGCTGTCCCAGTCTTGAAGCTAAAAAGACCAGAATTTCTCTGCTTTCATCCTTGAATAAGCCTTCCCGATGTGGAATGGCGTCAAGTCCCGGCAGTGGTGTTCCCTCACAGGTGAAATCCTGGCTGTCCCCAGGATGGGGTGGCAAAGGTGGGGATGGTGGCTTTCCCATAGAGCTTGGCCAAGGGGATGGCTGGGCTGGGCAACTCTTGGCTCTTTGCCTGGTCTCCCATGGGGTTTCAACCTGGAAGGTGCCCCAGGAGCAACTCGGGAGCGTGGGGCAGCAGTGGCTGCAGAGCTGTTGTGTGTGAGCCCCTGGGAAGGTCCCTCTGCCCTAAATCAGGGCTCCAGGAGGGGAGTTTTCTGCTCCTGTGCCCACCAGAGCCTGCAGCATCACTGTGGGCCCATCAAAGCAGGGGGTGTCTCTGCCTGCAGAGGCATTTATCCAGTGCAGCGTGTGCCCACTGCGCCGGAGTGGGAGGCACACCGTCTTATCAGGGGCTACATGAAGGAGCTGTAGCCAATTTCATTGTAGAAGTGAGGAGATGATTGCAATCAATAATCAATCAAACCACTTGTGACAGTAATCGTACATCACTTTTCAACACAGGGACTCTGTGCTGCTGTTTAAAATTATGGAGGCTTCTCTTTAAGCAGATTTACTTCCCTGTGATTTTCTTTGTGTTCTGGAAAATGCCAGCAGTCCTGCACTTGCAGGTAATGTTGGCAGCATTTGGGAGCAGCGGTTAAGGGAGTAACAACAAAGCGACGCAGCTGAAGAGAGAGCGTCAGGGCTGGGCTTGTTCCTCCTTTGAGGGTGGGTATCTTCCATGTCAAAGGCAACCTCGGCATCTCCGGCAGCCCTTTGCTGCCCTACTCTAAATGATCCCAGCGTGTCACTGCATTACTGGTGGCCTTAGCCCAGGGATTTTGCAGAGGGGCAGGATGAAAATGGTCCCACACATCCATCTGGGTGGAAAGTGTCTGGGGTCTCCTCGGCGCTGGCGTTCATCTCTGAGTTTGGGGAAGAAAAAGGCAGGTGTCACAGTGAGCCTGCGAAATGTGCGTCTTGTCTCCTCTGTGGTGTTCCTGCAGCTGTAGGAAGAAAGCGGCGCTGAGGTTTCATAGCCCTCTTTTGGTCTGCTGGTGATGAGGCTGGATGGTAAACATATTTGTGTCTCGTAGACAGAATATTCTAGCGTAGAAGGCTAGAATATTGCTATTTTTCACGATGTGTTTTATGGTGGCAGGAGCGTTTGGCTACTGTTTTCCCAGTCCTGTCTCTCTGGAGTGCGTGCAAGGCTCTGAGGTGTGTTAGTCTCCCATTGTGCTGGGTCACGCTCCCTCTTTGGATGTCGGGTGGCGGAGTGCCCCCTCGATGCTGTGCTGGAGATGCCCGACCACGGGGGAACCCGGTGCAAAGTCCCTTCTGCAATTATAACCCTTGTTTGATGAGAGCTGTACGTGTAGGGGTAGCTCTTGCCTTTTCGTAGCTGGCATTTGAGAGCATCCATTTACTGCTGGCGTTTGTACTTCGGACCATTGCTGGAAAACCCCAAGTGCCTGTAGCTGATGTTAGAAGCTCTGTTCTGATCTAGTCTCTTGGGTTCCCACGCGCCTCGCTTCCCGAAGCAATCCTCGCCGGATTTGAATACCAGTGTTTGATGTTTATTCAGACTTGATTCTGCCGGAAAATTTCAAGGCAAATCCATCCAGCCTTCGAAGACCTGCGACACGGTCACAGTAAAAAGGTGGGGAAAGCAGATTTCTCCTTTGGAATAAATAAAAAGCATCCTGAGCTCACGTCCTCTCCAAAAGTTTGCAGATGAAAATGAATGCTGTTGGTAATATAAACTTGGCATTTATTATTCATTACTCCAATTTTTTATTTATTTCATACCTCAGCACACATTACATACAAATGAAAACTTTCCCCTTAGGAGGTCTGGGGTGCCATAGAGAGATGCGTGTGCTGTCATTTAGGTAATGGAGACATGAAAAAAGCCTAGGAAGATGAGTTTATTCAAAAAAAGGTCATAAGGTAACTCAGTGTCACCTCACCTCTCTGCTGTGGTTTCCTAGCTGTGAAATTTGCGTTCAGTTGACCCCTGTTCCATCGGAGTGATGGAAGAATGGATTAAGAAGGATTTTTCAAAGGTGCCTGAGAAATTATTAGGAATTAATGAGAATTCTGCAAACGTGAAAGCCCCAACCCTAACTGTTGTGGGTGCTTTGAACAGGAAACTTGTAAAAAACCTGCAAAACAAAGAAAAAAAAGATGAGTAAAATTTGTTCTGCTTCAACAACTCACTTCTTCAGGAGCCATTTACAAACACATGGAAATTTTCTAATTTTTTGTTCTGCTCTTGGCTAGCCAAAGTGCCAGAAACTCAGCTATTACTACTCATCTACCTTTCTGGGATTTTCCTTTTATACTGTGAACCTGGTCTTTGTCTTCATTGCCTAGAGAGGTTTTATGGTAAACTAAACACACTCAGGAAGTTAAAAAAAAAAAAAAAAAAAAAAAAAAAAAGAAAAGAAAAAATAAAAAACCTGTTGTGGTAATAGTAACCAGAGGCAATTCTGAATCATCTCCTATTGATTTGAAGAAGCTGGTTTGACTCTTGCAAATCTCCCTCTTACCCATTATATATCTCCGTTTATCCCGTATGTGCATTGGGACAATAGAGGAAAATCATTAGTTTTCCTGGCCTTCGTGCTCCAAGAGATGTTTGTGCATTGCAGTTAAACCCTCCCAAAATGAAGTTTCCTTTTGTGCTACTGCAAAGTACATGGAGCTCTTCATAGCATCTTTTGTCGCCTGCTAGCAGAAACCTTCTCCCATCTGTACGTCTGCTGGGACTTGCACCTCCAAGGCTTCTTGGTGGGGCTGATATGACCTAAAACATTCCCAGCATTCAGCTCGGAAGAGTTTAGAAACTCCTGTTTCTGCAGCGTTTGGTTTTTGGAGGTTTTGGAGGTAACGGTGAGGGGAGGCAGATGTTCTGGAGGAGGAGCAGCTTTGCACGGTGGCTGTGTCTTAAAACCCGTGCTGAGAAGAGCTGCACTGATGTCCGAAGTCATCCACTTGAAACCCTTTGGAGACTTTTAACTGAACACATCTTTTTTTGTTGCTGTATTTTCTTACGAGTGTGTGACTTTGGGGAGTGAGGTGCAGGTTTGTGCCATGCCGCTGCTGCCAGGTGGACAGGCGCCCTGATTTTGGCCAGCGACACAAGATGAGGGCTGCTCCTACTCGTGACTGATGGAGGTAATGACTGAGTCACCACCAAGGTTCTTGGGCTCTTCTCCAGGGCTCCAGGCTCTGTTCAGATTGCAGTTAGTGTTTGCTTTGGTAGCCGCTTGCCATGTGGGCTGATCCAGTCATCTGTGGTTTTGGGAGACGCGTCACTCTTTAAAAATTATAGACCTGGTTAGACTTGTGGAGTGCTGCAGGTCGGTGGGTTGAGAGAACAGAACCAGGAAAATCCAAGGGGAAAAATAAGATCAATTAATAATTTCAAGATATATGTGAGATAAGGAACAAAAAAAAAAGTCGGTCCAGGTTTCTGGTGCCCCTTGTTTTTTGCAGGTCTTGATCCTCAACGGAGAGTTTAGGGAAGCAATTTCCCATTGACTTGTATTTTAACAATTTATATTTTTTTTAAAGTGGGCTTTTTGTCATTATTCTTTTCACGGCTGTGCTTGCTTATTTGTGATTCAACTTAACACCATGTGTGCTGCATGAGCAGGGTGTGATTTTAATTAACTAGCTGTTGAGATCCTTGAGTTAAAGGTATTGCCGTAATAAAATGTTATTTGCAATTGTCTGTCCTTGCTTTTTGATTTGCATCGGAAAAGAGTATTGGGAACAGAACTTGGAAAAGAGTCTTCATTTTCAGTATTGGATATAGTAGCAGCAGTGTCTTCCCAAACAGATGAGTTTCCATACTCAGCGAGCTGAGGAATTGCTGGAAATAATCCTGGAGAGGAACGAGACCTTTGCCACTGGTTTCCAAGTCACGGTAGGAGAACAGGAGCCACCTCAAACTGGGTGCACGAGGGAAGCCACTGGGAGAAGAGGAGGAGTTGGTGAGGAGCAGAGGGACGAGGCAAGGGGGGAACGGGTGATGGCTTTGTGGTGGGAGGACATTGTGCAGCATCCTGGTCCATTCACCGCTGCAGAGAAATCACGGGAGCGTTAACACCTTTGCAACCTCCTTAGGATCTGCAACGTTTTCTTCCATCCACCCCCAAGTTACTTATTTATTCAGGTGTGAACTCTGCTCGGTGATTTATTATTTGTCATTTGATTCGATCTTGATTAAAGCTGTAATATCACTATTTAAAGGAAATCAAATCAGTATTGCAATTCTGCAATCAATCATGAGTCTCCGTGGGATTTTTTTTTGCTGGCCTCTCTCCCCCGCTTCCCGTCTTGTTGCAAAAGAGCTTTCCATTGGTGCTTGTTTTGATAAAAAGCATTGATCTTCTGTCTTGCATGTGGCAATAAGGTATTTTTTTTAACACATCACCTAAATATGGGTAAAGCTAGTTTGCTTTTTTTGTTTGTTGGTGGTTTTTTTTTTGGTTTGTTTGTTTGGTTTTTTTAAGAGACAGTATTTTGCATTTATGTAGCGATTTCTGACCAAGGACTTCCAAATACTTTCAAAGGATAAATATATTCAGCCTCGCAGAAATCCAGGAGGGAGAAGAGGTAGAGGGGAAGACTGGTCTCCTGTGGTTTTGATGGGATCCAGAGAAGCCTGGGTTTTGACTAACCAGGAGGACTGATATACATATTCGTCTCCTGATACAGACTTTCTGATTCCAGAAGCCACTGAAGATATCTGTAAGACATTATACCAGGATGGATATAAGGTATTTAAAATTTGTACTGTAACGTATTTAAGCAGGAACCCTGAAAGACCTGGGCAGCAAAACTGGAACTTCATTTTCCTTCATACAGAAAAGCTCCAGCACAGAGCAGCCCTTACGGGGGATGGACAAGGGTTCCATATCTTCGTTGCTGTCTAAAAAACCTTGAAACCCCCAGTCTGGTCACCTTGCAGCGTGTCGCAGGAGCTGGTCTGCTGGGGGCCTGCGTAGAGCTTGGTGAGGCCAGGCACGCTCTCCCCTACGCTGGGGAAGCCTATCCTCTCTCCAGAAAAAGATTTGTGGTTTATTTGAGCTACAGGCTTGGGGTGAGAATTAAAATGGCTCTCAACAGCCCTTTGGAAAGTACAGTTATCTATTTTTAATCCCCCTGTTTTGTTGTGTTTTGTCCAGCAACTTGTATACAGGGTTTGAAACCCAGATCTTCTCTTCCCGAGTAAGTGCCGTAACCTCAGGTTAAGGCTTTTATTCCCTCTGCCTGTTCGCTAAACCTGGATTATTTCCAGGAAAACCATAATGGTGATGCTGTGGGAGAGGGAGGTGTCCAGTCCTGAAGGGGCACCCCGGGGTGGCGCAGCCTGGCAGAGCCTGGCTTGATCTTGGGTGCTTCCTAACGCCAGATGGTTTCGGAGCTGCCATATAAAACGGGGACTGCTCTGGTAAGGTCTGGAGAAGAAGGAAATCAGTTTTTACAGGGAAGAGCTTGGGATCATCGCTTCAGAAGAGAGTAGAAGGTTACTGGTGGGACATAGGTGTCCCGGCACATCTCTGAGATCCTGAGAGCGGATTTATTTCACGCTCACATCAACATTGTCCCTCTGAACAGTTCAAGGCGGCTTCTTGCTCACCTCTTTCCCCCCACGTTGCGTTTCTGCGATTGCATTTTCTGACACCTTGCTCTCTCCTTGCAGTAGATCTTGAGTTCATTTTATTGTGAAAGCCAGGAACGTGAAATGAAAGAGCTACAGGATGTTGTCTGTTGGCCGCAGTAAGAGATGCCTGGGGAACTTTCTAGTCTCACTAGGCCGCTTTTTTTTTTTCTTTTTTTTTTTTCCTTACAAGGCACAGTCTTTTCAACCAGTTTTTTACTACTAAAAAAGTTCTTCCCAGCATTGGTTGTCATGCAAAGCAGTTCTCACATTTAAACTCTGATGCTTGCACGGCTCTGATAGGGAAAATTAAGGCCCCCAGTGATGACTCCTCTGGCATTTTAGATAATGAGCATAACGTGGGGTGAACAAAGCATCTAATGATAAAGCAGCAGATGGGACACTGGGGAGGAGAGCTCCGTTTTGCAGATGTGAGTGTGTTTGCAGAGATGGCAGCGGTGCCCGGCAATTTCTTTCCTGCAGCCCCTGCTGGGCAGCATCTGAGAGTTCACAGAGGTGGATGCTTCCAGCCGAGAGCGGAGAGATGGCGCCTGGGGATGATGGCTGGCTCCGGCCAAGAGGGCTGACAGCCAAGGGAGAGTAGCAGCATGATCAACAAGAGGCTCTCGGGCTCCAGCATTCCTCCATTTATCCCTGGATCTCGTGTTGTGATCTGCTTCTCCCCCAGACAGCAACAATACGTAAAGATGCCTCTCCATGGTGTTTGTGGGGCCTCTTTCTCCATCTCCAGCCTGCTTCCAGCTCTACCACCGGGCTGCCAAGGTAGGCTTTTGCTCCGAGGACTCTCTAGGAGCTTTGGTCTTCTCCAGAGGAGCAGGTAGAGCAGCAGAGAGCCAACAGCCCTGACAGCCGCTGACAGCAGGTCCAGCCCCGGTGATGCGATGCCTGCCCAGTCCTGAGGCAGTCAGAAGTCCAGTCCTCCCCTGTGAAGCCTCTGACACCTGCAAGACAGTCTTGTGGGTGTTTTCTCTTCTCCTCCAGCTTTCCTCATAGAAGCAGATGGAGTTCAAGGGCTTGCACACTCCTACCAGAGTCGTCCTGTACCCTCCACTTGGTCAAACAGACCCCATATGCTGGAAAGATGGACCCTATGGCTGCAGCCATCCCAACACTACGTCACTAGTCGTGTTTCTGCACCCCCTGGCCAGCAGCATGCCCCAACCCACCCTCAGTTTCTGCATGAAGAATGCTACACACAGGCCAGAGGGGGACAGGTGTGTGACTGCTGATGGCCTCGGTTCCTCCTGGGGTAGAAATACAAGTTTTTCTGAGAAACCATTCCGAACCCTGCTCGTAAAGCATGAGGTTTTGTTGTTCCGGAGATTCAAGCACATTGCCTGTCCTCCAGAGCCGTGCAGCATTAGCTATGTTCGTGCCCCCATCTCGCATAACAGCTTTAGCAAACCCAGGAGAACATTGTCTTTTAGGTAATGGCCAGAAAAGAACAAGTGACCTTACCCCTATTATCAATTTTTAAATTTAATCTTTTTTTGTGTGCGTATCGTCAAGAGAGCTGACTCCCTGGTATTTCTTTTCTTCAGCTGTAGAAAGGATAATGGCTCTTCTGTCCAGGA
This sequence comes from Falco naumanni, assembly GCF_017639655.2. Lineage (NCBI taxonomy): Eukaryota > Metazoa > Chordata > Aves > Falconiformes > Falconidae > Falco > Falco naumanni. The sequence goes on from NC_054080.1 coordinate 84,355,560, forward strand.
GCAAAGAGTTGTGCCCGGAGCAGACGAGCCTGTTGCAAAGAGAAGCCCTTTCGTGCTGTAAATAACAACGTGCTTGTATTTTGGCTGCAGCACTCCCTGCATACAGTGAGCCGGAGGGCGATGTGAATGCCAGGGTGCAGGAAGGGGGATCCATCCCTCTCCCCAACACAAACACAACGGCCTGGGAGCTGAGGATGAGGCTGGGGACACTCAGAAAAGAGAATCCAGGCTTTTGGCGAGCTTTTCCAGGGGGCTGGAAGCGGGGTGGGAGAGGAAAATCATTTTATATGGGGCCAGGCAGTTTCCAGGTAGGCAGTGGTTTTTCTGCTGCTCTTTCTTAGTGCTTTGTTGTTGTGTTGGGGTTCCCGCCCCCCCCCCCCCCCCCCCCCCATTTTTCCCTGGAGATGTCTGTGTCTAGTTGCTGCCTGCCACCCTCAACCATTTCAGACCTTTCTTTTCTCTGCTTTTTTTGCCTTCGCATTTCATAGTATCCTTCTCTTTCTTCTGTCACTTACTGTCCCATGAGACGCTCAGGACCCCCTGTTAGTTTCTCTCAGCAAAGAAAGCTTTTTGACAGCTAGTCTGAGTCCTACTCAATGGTGCCATAGAAAAAAGAAGCCATAATAGGTCGTTTTCTCCCATTTTCAGATCATTTCCCTTGGCATTTCCTTCCTTTTTTCTCTTCACCCCTTCATTTCAAGATGTTCAGCGCCTGCTGAAGTCCCCCCACTGTGATAAGCTCAGGTTGTCATATGGGTAACGCACCTCTTCAAGACAGTCAGCCTTGACACTGCTTCCCCTTCTGCTTTCGCGCCCTCCTTGAAGGGCTGGGAGAAAAAGGAGGTCAGATTGAATTTTATTTATTTTTATTTTGACTACAGAAGTATTTCTGTTCAAGAAGGAAGTGGTCCAGAGCATCTCTTTGCTGGCTCTTACTCTTTCTAGGAATAAATAAGTAGTTTTGTGGTAGCTCAAATTTCCCAGCCGCCCACCCCCAGCAATAATTAGCGTGATTTTGCAGTGTTGATACAGAATTTCCAACTTGACAAAGGTCACTTCTGTTTTGGGGCTCGAAATCTGCAACTCAAGAGCGTGCTAGTGGAGAGCAGGCATTTCTGAAGGTGTTAGGCAGCAGATCACGGAAACCGCTCACGGCCATGCAGTAGTATTGTAGTAGTAGATACAGAAGGTATTGCTGCCTTCTTTCATTGTAATGCCAGATAAACCCAGGGGCTTGAAGTTCGTTATCTTTGATGAAACCTCTAAAGAGGTGTACCTCCTCACATCCAAGCGTTGAAAATGCTTCTCATCTCAGAATGCCTGTGTGCGGCTCAAACTCTGTCTGACCCTGTGTTTAAAGTTTATGGCTTCATTTTGGTGGTAATCGGAGAGAAAACCCAGGGATTGAAACATTTTGTAGTTGGTAACAAGTTAAAATTGCACACATCTCGCTAGGTATGACTAGGTTTATTTTTGCAGTTTTCTTAAGGCGAGTACCCCAACATTTGGATTTCAAGTTTGTTATCATTAAGCATGAAAATTGCCTATGCCTAAATGCCTGAAATTCTTAAAATGTGCACACTGAATGGAAACTCTTGCAAAATTAAGTTTTGGGCTGATGTCCTTGTCACGCTGCTCCCAGCGCTATGCAGATGACATGAAGAGTCTCGCTCGCGTTAGTCGACAATTCGCACATCTGGCTTCAGAAAGATACAGAAAGAAGCAACATCTATGGCTCCATTTTTAGTTCAGCACTAAAACAGCTGATGGTGGGAGGTTCTAAATGGTTGTTAAACTGATTAATCCTACCTTATTTGAGACTGAAATTAAACAAAATGTTCCTGGGGGTTTTAGTTGCAAGGGGTGCTAGAGGAAAATAACTGCTTAGGATTCCAGTGGATGATCTGTAGGGAAGATAAAGTCCTCAATTAAATTTAGTGAGCAAGATTATTCTTTCCCTGAGAATTCTTTTACCCCTTCAGGAAATATTTGTTCTCTGTGCTTAGCTTATCATATTGTGTAAAATGATTAGCTGAAATGGAAGTTTGTTTCTTATAGAGTTAAGAGCCAGAATCCTGAATGACAACATCTAGGAGTGCAAAGATAGCATTAACGTGAATGGAATTTGTAGAATTCTTATCAAAACTTCTGAATGTGTTTTACCCTTGCTGGTCTTGTATTAGCGAAGAAGAAAAACTTCATTCGTTTTGATCACTAAAATGAAAAAAAACCCTTAGGAACGCCAGGATTCCATCTTCTGTCTCTCCCTTGAAATTATTTGTTGCTTGACCATACAGGCTACAGTTAGGTACAATCAAAAAGGCTCGCTGTCCAACAGGTTCAAGCAATAGGTTTATGTTACTTGGGCAGTATATCTTGGTCAGGCTTCTTGAAAGTTACAAGTGCATCTGATTTTACCCTCTTTTAAGTTGCCTTCCCATTCTGTAGCTGTTTGCCACTGCCCAAAGGGGTCTACATTGTCAAGAGGCCAAAGGAGACTGGAGCAAACGATGTAAATCTCGACAGCCGCTGGTAATTTTTCACCTACAAACCACTTTGGAACCGTGGAGCCTGAAGCTGGTGCTTCCTCTGTCACTGAAATCTTTTTCCTTGTCTGTTTTAGAGTACAAGACTCTTAAACGTAGAAGCTGTTCGTTTTATGATCCTATTATGCAAAAGGATGTGAAACTAGTGATTGAAAGCTGCCGTCATGCAATTGTCTTGTCATACAAGATGATTCCGCAACGATGGGCAGAAGAATGAGGTCTTGTGAAGGTCCTTCCTGACGGGCTATCAGGACAGTTCTGTCTGTGGTAACAGTTTGGTTCTGTGCATTGAGCAAGTAATTTTGGAGCTGTGCTATAAATCAAATATTTCATGGCATTGGGTAGAAAAGCAGCATTATACATCTTTTCCTACAAAACAGTATTGGCTGGAGTTCAGTCCAGGTGGCTTGGATCTAATTATAATGCGTTTTAAAAATTGGAATAATGTGTTTTGATGGTTAAGTAGAAGTCTGAAATTAGAAAAAACAATTCTGGATTCAGTGCATCTCTCTAATTGCGTGCCTGAGGTATTTTTCATTTTCTCCTTGTACCATGTCTCCTTCCTGAACATTAATGTTTAACAGGTTACGTTCGTTTTGTCTTAGGGAATTCCTAGAATAGAATCACCGAATCGTTCAGGCTGGAAAAGACCTTCAAGATCATTGAGTTTGACTGCTAACCCAGCACTGCCAAGCCCACCGCTACCCCATGGCCCCAAGCATCGCATCCTCACATGGTTGAAATCCCTCCGGGGCTGGTGACTCCACCACCCCCCTGGGCAGCCTGTGAGCTGTAGAAATAATGAGCAGGAAAAGCGTGGTTCAACAATACACCATACTGGATGTTCCATGTTTCCCATTGAGCTTTACCAGTTAAACAATTTTTTCCCAGTGGTTTTGGATAAGCTTAGCCTGGCGTGCCAGCTTGGCCTCTGCTAATTTAATTGCTGTTTCTCAACCACATTTATTTAAATGATTCCATTCATAAAATATTATGAGCTAATGATGAACCTCCAATTGTCTACTGATTAATTCAGGAACCCAGTGGTTGCACATCCATTCCATTAGATGGTTTGGCTGTGTTTGATGCGTAGGCTGTCCCGATGACGCGTGAAATGGAACTTGTATGGATGTCCCTGATGGTCCTGCCTGGTGCTGTGGAGTGGCAGTTACGTGTACGATGGGAGCATCCCTGCAGCAGAAGCGAAGTGCAATGCCAAGCCTCAAATCGATTTTAAATGGTACCCTAGTTTGTTGCTTCTGCATGAAATTTTAATGGTAAACAAGCTGTAAATAATTCTGTCCCTTGATATTTCTGTAGGAAAATGTCTTTATGAGTTTATTGATTCTTTCTAGTAGAATGGTGCATAAAAATAATGGATAACAATGATCTATTAATTCCTGGATAGTGCAATTTATAATGACCATCTCATTCCCGAAGTTTGTGAAGAATTCATACGTAGTCTTACATTTTAAAAAGGTTTTTAATTTTTTAAAAGCGTTCTTTTGAGGGGGAAAGTTGATTTTACATAGCTGGTCGAACACTCTTTCTACCAAACGTCTTCATCCCACACGCACGGGTGGCACAGCCGTGTTGAATTCTGTGGAGCAGCGCTGCAGGTGGAACGTATCCCTCATTCTCGCCTTCCCTTTACTTTGTATTTCCCATTGGAAAGCACCTACTCCAACTTAAGTTTTTCTGCAGGCATCTTCCTGCGTTCTGCTGGAAAGCAAACATCTCTTTTAAGAGGTGTCAGCAATAATTGGAGGCTAAAGGAGAGGTAAGTTTGCCCACAGCATCGCTTGACTT